>NC_082667.1:88554419-88871331 GCF_025265405.1 Mesoplodon densirostris
TGTTTTGAAAACAAAAGTTTACAAAAATGACAACATGCTGGAGTCAAACAGCCAGGGTTCGAATCTTGGACCTATCACTTACAAGATTTGTAACTGCTCAAGTTACTTGACTTTTCTGAGCCCGCTTCTGTAAAATGGGTTGGGCCAAGAATTAAATAAAACAGTGCATGGCATAACAGCTGGTACCTAACAAGCCTCAATAAATATTAGCTAGTTTGGTTCACCTCATTCATAATGGTTCATTGTTAATCTCAAAAAAAAAGAAGTAGTGGAGGTTGATGTGCCTGGATGCCTGCAAGTCGAATTTATGGAGTTGTCCTGCAGGTGCCACCCCACAGAGACCAGCTGGATTCTCAGAATCCCTCTAGCAGTGATAAGGGGAGCTCAGCCTGCCTCTGGCACCCACACCCAGAAAGGTCCCTGGGCAACAAGCAAGATGATATGCGAGTGTTCAGAGGTCAAGTTTGCTCTGGGTTGGGACTGAGACGATGCAAATCAAAGTTCTCCCCAGGATGGCCGTGATCGGGTTGAGATGGTGCTGTCCTCCCACATCATCAAGAAAGCAACAAAAACAAGCAAACAGACAGACAGCAACGCGGACATTCACAGAAGGAGTCTGTGGTATCGGGCACAGTTTACTACTTCACACATATTAACCCATTTGGTCTTTACAGTCAATGCTGTTATTACCTCCATTTTACAGGTGAGAGAAGTGAGGTACAGACAGAATAAAACAAACAAACAAACGAAACCAGGCCGATCAGAGGTGGGATCAGCACCCTTCATCTGCAGTTTTCAAACAACATACAGACTGACCTCCCTGGCAAAGCTTTTTTTCTGTTTTTTTTTTTTTTTAGAGACAATGTTTTCTGTTTTTGTTTTAATTTGTTTTAATTAATTAATTTATTTATTTTTGCCTGTGTTGTGTCTTCGTTTCTGTGCGAGGGCTTTCTCCAGTTGTGGCAAGCGGGGGTCACTCTTCATCGCGGTGCACAGGCCTCTCACTATCGCGGCCTCTCTTGTTGCAGAGCACAAACTCCAGACGCGCAGGCTCAGTAGTTGTGGCTCACGGGCCTAGTTGCTCTGCGGCATGTGGGATCCTCCCGGACAAGGGCTCGAACCCACGTCCCCTGCATTGGCACGCAGACTCCCAACCACTGCGCCACCAGGGAAGCCCCCTGGCAGAGCTCTGATTTGCAAGAGATGAACATCCCAACCAGCCTTGTCTCTATCTGAGAAAACACCTGGGTGATTTCTCATTTTCTGACAGGGGAAGGGGGTGAGCACGGCCGCAGAAGGCCTCAGTGACCAGCTGTGATTTTGTGGTTTGAATTTATTTTTGTGAACGTGTGTGTGTGTGTGTGTGTGTGTGTGTGTGTGTGTGTGTGTATAAAAACCTGCATTTCCTTAGCCCATCGCACCAGGTTAGTAATGGACTGTGGAGCCTCCAGTGGCCCTTTGCTCTCCCATCTGTCACCTACTCAACAGCTTAGCTACTTCCTGATCTTCGAGCGCTCTCTCTCTCTTTTACTCTCCCTTTCTCCTTTTCCAGCTCTTTCCCTGGCTCTCTCTTACCCCTTAAAGGCTGGGCAATCTCCCTACCTCTTCCAGGCAGGAGGCCAGCATTCATTTCTTGTTGGAATGCAGGGGACAACAAGCAGATCTGGGGAGGGGGCACAGTGGATGGGCTCTCCCAGTCAAGGACAGCCCAGGGAAGGTAACTGTGGCCCAATGAGATTTTATGGGGCAGAGGTCCTGCAGGAAAGAAGCCCAGTGGGTGGCAGGAGAGGTCCCTGGCAAGCCCCAGCTACCCCCTCCTGGCCTCAGCTCCCTCCCCCTCTTGCTGCAGGCACTGCCCAAACTTCAGGACAGCCAGAAGCCCAGATTGTTCAGGGCTGAGGGAAAGCAGGTGGTGAGCATGGGTGTCTCGTGGCTGTGACACCTGTCACCTGTGGTCCCCGGGGAAAATACCGTCCCGTCACCGTCATCTGGATTCAAATCCTTTTCTGGCTGTGTCACCCTGGTCACATACCTCCATGTCTCTCGAGCCCTATTTTCCTGTTCAAGTGGGAGTGATGTGATAGAAATAATACCCATCACGACATTTTTGAGCGCTTCTCTGCAGAGTTCCAGGTTTTTCACACACACCTACTGGCCCAGGTTATGGTGAGGATTAAATGAGATGATCCACAGGAAAGACTGGGACAGAGCCCTGAGGGTGGAAAGCCCAGAGTTAACATTACTCACTCCAGTATTATGAGGACAGCTGGGAATGACAAAGCTGGGACCTGGACCCAGGCCTTTCAGACACCAGCATCCTGATGTTGATGGAGATACAGTACAGCCTTGGTAGCCACCCAGAGCTCAATAAGATTGATTGATTACAGGCATCACCAAGGAGCCCATATAAACTAGAAACCTCTTTTTTTTTTTGTCCATGCCGTGTGGCTTGCGGGATCTTAATTTCCCCACCAGGGATTGAACCCGGGCCATGGCAGTGAAAGCACCAAGTCCTAACCAGTGAACCGCCAGGGAATTCCTCAGGTGCAGTATTTTGAACACCCCACCATCGCAAAGTACAACTCTCACTCAGCCCAGGACATGCTATGATAAAGCCATGAGTTATTGGGGTATTTTAGTTTCTGTTTTTGAAATTTAAGTGGATGACATGGAACTGGGTTTTTAGACTTTCACACACCCTTTGACATGACTGTGGCATCCTGTGGGGAGTGGCAGGATCCAATCAAGATTTGGCAATTTCTGCTCCAGTGAGCCTGAATGTCAGCTTTGTTCTGCGTTTAGTATTTCCTCATCGAGAGATGGACTAATGGCAACATATGCTCTCCCAAGCCTATCAGGGGGCCAAGGGCGGCTCCGGCTCCAGGCTGGCCTGGATGGGCTCCGTAGGGTCTGGCTGGCAGTGAGCAGGGTTGCGTTCTGTGTTCATGTTGATGACATTGAAGACAAGCATGGAGATGGGGGTGGGGCTGGCGAGGGCCAAGGCTACAGAAGCCTAGGTCCTGGGGTAAGGACAGTTCAGCTCAGCAGCTCAAGAGTAGGAGGCAAGGCTGTGGGCGGGTGGCAAGGGCTGCCCCTGTTCATTCACTCATTCGTTCATTCAGGCACTGTTCTAGGTACTGGTGATACAGCAGTGAACAAAAGAGAAAAAAAAAACCCTGCCCTCATGGAGCTTAAGTTGGGGGGCAGGGGGGAGTTGGGAGTGGGGAGACTGACAACAAATAAGAGAAGGAAACTAAATAAGTAGCATGTTAGAGGAGTGGTAAGATGAAGGGAAGAGCAATAGAGTGAGGTGTTTGTTTTGTTATTCATGTTTTTTGGGGGGGTGTTTTTTGTTTTGTTTTGTTTTGTTGGGTGGCATCATGGGGCTTGCAGGATCGACCAGGGATCGAACCGGGCAGTGAAAGCACCGAGTCCTAAACACTGGACCACCAGGGAATTCCAAGACCCTTTTAAATAGGGTGATATTTGAGTAAAAATCTGAAGGAGCTGAAGGAGATCCCTGGGGGAAGTGCCTGGTAGGGAGAAGAAACAGTAACTGCAAAGGCCCTGAGGCAGAAATGTGCCTGGAGAGTTGAGCCTGACCCTCTCTGTTCCTCTGAAGTTACCACTCAGGGCCCCGGCCTCTGTGGTCACTCCTCATACATTCCTAAGGTCTTTCTGGTCGAAGGGAACTAACCCAGGCAGAACCTTCCAGGCTGACTGAGGGCCTGGAAGAGATTTCTAGGTACAAGTGATGGGAGGGCTCTGCGATTCAACTGCAGGGTTGAATAAGTCCTGAGGTTTTGCCTAGCTTTTAACAAATGCACAAGGAATTTGCAAGAATGCAACAAATTCATTCCTGGACCATGCTCCAGAGCTGCTTAATCAGAATCTCTGAGGTCTGTGCCAGGGAATGTGCATTTCCAAGAGCCTCTAGGCATGTGGGAGCATCTTTACCATATATTCCATCCCCTATCGATTTCCATGATTTTTCTCTCTTATATCTTCTTCTAATTGACTAGAGTGGAGTCTGCCATCTTTCATCTTTCTCAGATGAATATTTTGAGTTTGTCTTGGGGCACCTTGTCCGTCATTTCTTGCCAGGGAAATGAGGCATTCTGTAGGTAGTCAGTGGGGCTGTTCTGCTCCCAGACAGAAGGGGCTGATCTGAAAAAGGTGACATGGGGTGAGGGGAGATAGTTGGCATTTGCATGTCTTCTCCACATGCACCATCCCCCCAGCCCCGTGCCCATGGGGAGTGCGGGGGGGTTTCTTAAGGATCTGATCCAGGTCAACACTGGGGCCACCGTCTGACCTTGTAGGGACTCAGGTGATGTTTGTACATATCTTTTTTTTTTTTTTTTTTTTTTACAAATTTAATCAGTTATACATATACATATGTTCCCATATCCCCTCCCTTTTGCGTCTCCCTCCCACCCTCCCTATCCCACCCCTCCAGGCGGTCACAAAGAACCGAGCTGATCTCCCTGTGCTATGCGGCTGCTTCCCACTAGCTATCTACCTTACGTTTGGTAGTGTATATATGTCCATGCCGCTCTTTCACTTTGTCACAGCTTACCCTTCCCCCTCCCCATATCCTCAAGTCCATGCTCTAGTAGGTCTGTGTCTTTATTCCTGTCTTACCCCTATGTTCTTGATGACATTTTTTTCTTAAATTCCATATATATGTGTCAGCATACAGTATTTGTCTTTCTCTTTCTGACTTACTTCACTCTGTATGACAGACTCTAGGTCCATCCACCTCATTACAAATAGCTCAATTTCATTTCTTTTTATGGCTGAGTAATATTCCATTGTATATATGTGCCACATCTTCTTTATCCATTCATCCGATGATGGACACTTAGGTTGTTTCCATCTCCGGGCTATTGTAAATAGGGCTGCTATGAACATTTTGGTACATGTCTCTTTTTGAAATATGGTTTTCTCAGGGTATATGCCCAGTAGTGGGATTGCTGGGTCATATGGTAGTTCTATTTGTAGTTTTTTAAGGAACCTCCATACCGTTCTCCATAGTGGCTGTACCAATTCACATTCCCACCAGCAGTGCAAGAGTGTTCCCTTTTTTCCACACCCTCTCCAGCATTTATTGTTTCTAGATTTTTTGATGATGGCCATTCTGACTGGTGTGAGATGATATCTCATTGTAGTTTTGATTTGCATTTCTCTAATGAGTAAAGATGTTGAGCATCCTTTCATGTGTTTGTTGGCTGTCTGTATATCTTCTGTGGAGAAATGTCTATTTAGGTCTTATGCCCATTTTTGGATTGGGTTGTTTGTTTTTTTGCTATTGAGCTGCATGAGCTGCTTATAAATTTTGGAGATTAATCCTTTGTCAGTTGCTGCATTTGCAAATATTTTCTCCCATTCTGAGGGTTGTCTTTTCGTCTTGTTTATGGTTTCCTTTGCTGTGCAAAAGCTTTGAAGTTTCATTAGGTCCCATGTGTTTATTTTTGTCTTTATTTCCATTTCTCTAGGAGAGGTGATGTTTGTAGAAGTAAGGAACACATGAATGAATAAACGCGAGTTTTGACAGGGAAGGACAGGAACAGTAAGGTTGAGGGCTTGTAAATACCCTTTCCCTAGCACGTGGGAGAATCTTTCATTCTTTCAGAAGTGTTCCTTCCACCCCACCCATCTCCCATCTCCACCCCCACCCCCAGAAGTGATGGTCCCCCCAGCTTACTCTGTTTTCTCCTCCACAACAGAGAGAACTAGAGATTCCGGTGAGACGGGGGGTACTAATCTCCAAGCTTCTCGTGGTTCAGCTCCATTTCCCTCCCACGCCTGACCACCCCCTCCTCAACGCACCGAGCCTGGAGCTAAGATAACTAGGAAGGATTCTTGAGTCTGCTCCTTCCCCGCTGTAAGACTTGCAGCTACTTCTGTGAACACTGAGCCTGTTTCCCCATCCTGGAAACGGGGCTGAGGACCTCTAGGGGGCAGGTCGGGGAGGGCTCGCAGCGCTGCAGCGGGCTGTAATTGGCCGGGTGCTGCCAGCGCACCTCCCCCTCATCCTCGGGCGCCGCGCACGCCACGCCCCTCCCCAGCTCGGCCGTCAGAATGGCGTTGCCGTGGCGACGTTTGTAAAAAGGCCGGGCGGGCGCGCGGGCTGCGGGCCTTCGCCTGGAGACTCCGCGGGAGGGCGGCAGGGCGGAGGTCAGGGCTCTCGGCGGAGGACGAGGCGTGGGCTTCTTCCTCAGGCCAGGTGAGAGCGGCGCGCGAGGAGGCGGCGGGCGGAAACCTGGGCCGGAGGAGGCCAGCCCTGCGAGGTCAAGGGCGTTGGGGTAGGCAGGGGACCCGGCACCAGCCGAGTCCGAACTCTCTGATCCAGGCTCCGGTCGCCAGGAGCACCCCAGAAAAGGTGCCCCAACACCAGCCATTCCTTCCTAAGTGCAGCCCCTACCTCGCCCCCCAAGGGAGGCGGCACGGGAGCTTTAAGCCTCTCCTGGGCACCAGCTCTTGGATGTCCTGTGGGTATAGCTGGGATTAAGAGAGGAACCCCTGTTTCCCCTGATTTATGGACAACACCCACCCAATGGTCAGAGACACACACACACCCACACCCACAGCTTACCTGAACTCCCCTTCTTTAAGGAACTTTGAGGCCACTGTATACCTCAAAAGTAAGTTTGCTCCTATAGCCCAATTCTGAGCCATCCAAAGTGGTCGGGGGAACGCAGATGACTGAAGCCCTTTTGCTCTTTCCTGTGGCTGGTGCTCCATGGCACTGAGTAAGAACGAATTCACAGAGCTCCACACATTCAAATTACTTTGACAGTGTTTTCACGCAAGGAAGTGATGCACAGGGCAAAATGAAGGTGGAGAAATATTGTCCAATCCAAAAGCTAAAGAGATAGAATTTAGGTTTTCCAAGGAGTCATCTAAGCTAGATACTGACAGGGAAAATGAAAGGTAGTTACTATCAAAGCTTCCTAGCCAGCTGGCTGTACTGACTTGCTTTGAGGTGCCCTTTGTATTTTCATTCACTCAGCAAGTGTTTCCCAAGCACCTACTATGTGTCAGGTTCTGCCCCCCCCCCCGCCACCCCCTACCCTGGAGAAGGGGTAATGCACAGAACTGGCAGGAACTGCAAAGGGTCTGACATTTGACCCTGTTTGAAAGTTAGTAAGTTAGCCTGCCCAGTTTATAGTTCCTGGCAGAAGACAGGAGACTCCTGGGCCAGAAACAAAGAACTTGATTACTCACAGCACAGCTGACATAAAAGGCAGCAGAGCTGCATATGCACATTGGTTCCTGTTGCCCTGAAAGTCCCTCGGGCTGGTGCAGAGCAGCCAGTGTGGATGCTGTGCGCACAGTGGGTCTGTGTCCCAGGTAAGGAACTCCAAACTCAGGAAACTGCAATCTTTGAAAGGGGCTGCTAGCAAACCTGCCCAACTTTTGCCCCAGAAGGAGCCGTTATCTTTATTAGAAACATTACCTCTATCCTCCCAGGCTGTTTGCCATACAAGCAGCCTTGGAAAGTGAGTGCAGGACAAAATCTTTCAATGCCTTTGCTCTGAAGATGGGTACAAACACAAAATACCCATGAAGAATTGCTTCTTAACAAAATGAACACAGTCCTGGTTTTCGAGGAACATATATCTTAGTGAAAGAGAAACCAACAGCAAGCATAACTAAAGAAAGGAACAAGAACATGTCAGAGAATGATAAGTACAAGGAAGGAAACACAGCAGGGGAAAACTAGCAGGGGAATAACATGACTGAGGGTGCCTTTAGCCAGAGTGGTCAGGTGGTTGCCCCGAGGGGGGACGTCTGAGCAGAGAGAAGACCCCAGCCTTGGGGACGTCTGGGGTGAGAGCTAAAAAACAAATATGCACATGATCGAAGTTTAAGTTTTAGATTAGTGGCGTTTCCTGTGGTTTTCCTGCAGAAGAGACATTTGGAAGTTTCCATTTTAGCTTAATTAGACTTGAATGTGTTGCGTGCTAACATGGTCCTCTGCAATTGAAGATTAATAACTGAAGGCAGCAGAGCATGGTTCTTTGGGAAGAGGAAATGTCTTTTCCCCTGTACACATGACAGCGAACTTAATAAAACTTATTTCTCATTATCTGAAAGCATCAATATTTGTGGGACATCCACAGGCCTCAAAGTTTACAAATATAAACTATGCTGCTTATTTTTATTTCTCTTACTCCCAGGTAGGGTCTCGTCTTCCTTTCAGAGCATAGAATGCTGGTTTCAAGGACTTTCTTTTACTACATGTCCCAAGTGTCAGCAGACAGTGCAATTCCCCCACCCCTACTCTGCCCCAGCAGCAGCAATGGAGGTTTGTCCACTGGTTACATGCAAAGGCCCAGAGTTCTCACACACTTACTATTGTGTGACCTTAACTTCTCTGAGTCTCAGTTTCCTCATTTGTAAAGCGGGACAATACTGACACCTGCCTGGCAGGGTGGTTCTGAGGGTGAAAAGAGGCCACGTGTGTAAAAGGACAGCCCAGTGCCTGGCACTTAGTAGGGATTCAGTGACGGAATGATGATGGAGATGTTGATGGAAAGCAGAGCCAGACCGGAGACCCTCTACGGTCAGACCTAGATGATTTTTGTTTTTATCCACAGTCTAACAACTTCACACTTCAGTGACCTTTCAGTTGAAAAGAGACTTTGGGGACTTTCCTGGTGGCTCAGCGGTTAAGAATCTGCCTGCCAATACAGGGGACACGGGTTCGAGCCCTGGTCCAGGAAGATCCCACATGCCTCGGAGCAACTAAGCCAGTGCACCACAACTACTGAGCCTGCACTCTAGAGCCTGCGAGCCACAACTAGGGCCCGTGTGCCGCAACTACTGAGCCCACGTGCTCCAACTACTGAAGCCTGCACACCTAGAGCCCATGCTCCACAACAGGAGAAGCCACCGCAATGAGAAGCCTGCGCACCCTGAGGAAGAGTAGCCTCCGCTCGCCGCAACTAGAGAAAGCCCACATGCAGCAACGAAGACCCAACCCAGCCAAAAAAAAAAAAGGAAAAAAAAGAAAAGAGACTATCTTTGACATGGCACTGAGAAGGATCAGAATTCAAATATCATGTGAATTATCATCAACATCTTGGAACCAGCTGAAGTCACTGAAATTTTTATGTTTTAAAACACATGTATATATGGGCTTCCCTGGTGGCACAGTGGTTGAGAGTCCACCTGCCGATGCAGGGGACACAGGTTCGTGCCCCGGTCTGGGAGGATCCCACATGCTGCGGAGCGGCTGGTCCCGTAAGCCATGGCCTCTGAGCCTGTGCATCCGGAGCCTGTGCTCCGCAACGGGAGAGGCCACAACAGTGAGAGGCCCGCGTACCGCTAAAAAAATAATAATAATAATAATAAATAAATAAAAATAAAAAATAAAAAAACATGTATAGGGCTTCCCTGGTGGTGCAGTGGTTGAGAATCTGCCTTCTAATACAGGGGACATGGGTTCGAGCCCTGGTCTGGGAAGATCCCATGTGCCGCGGAGCAACTAGGCCCGTGAGCCACAACTACTGAGCCTGCGCATCGGGAGCCTGTGCTCCACAACATGAGACGCCGTGATAGTGAGAGGCCCGTGCACCGTGATGAAGAGTGGCCCCCTCTTGCCACAACTAGAGAAAGCCCTCGCACAGAAACGAAGACCCAACACAGCCAAAAATAAATAAATAAAATTTAAAAACATGTATAGGATTTACTTTGAAATACATTAAAATATAAAATGTATAGATGGGTAGATATGTGATAAAGCAAATAGAACAAAATGTTGATTGTAGAATCTGGGTGGTGGTTCTATAGAAGTTCACCATCCACTTCTTTCAACTTTTCTGTGTGTTTGACATTTTCATAATAAAATGCCAGCAAAAGATACGTACAGAGTCTTGACCGTACAGCCAAGCTATAATCTTGATATTTTGTCTTTGGAAATCATTTTTTTTTCAACCTAAATATATGAAGGAATGCGGTGACTTAAAAAGAAAGTATCTTCTAATGCCCATTTCCTCGATGACTGACTCTTCCACACTTTAAGAAGCTCTGTAGAAGTTGGGGTTTCTTGAGTCAAAGTTCAGAAGCCCAAGATTAATAACAGTCACAATCACAGTAGGACAAATGGGTGTTTAGTGTAGCAATCACCATTCTAGATGCTTCACGTTTAATCCTCACAAAACTCTTTGGGATACAGAGTATCATTAGCCCCATTTTACAGATGAGGAAACAGAGGCATAGAGAGAGAATAAGTAACTCACTCAGAGTCACAGAGCTAGTAAGTGGTGGGTTAGTAACACTGAGTATTTGATTCTGTCAGATAACTAACCCCAAACTAAGCTTAATGGGAGGTGGAGAGCGGTTATCAGTGGAATTCAGATTTGTTTGGGTTTTTTTTTTTTTTTTGCTATTGCTTGTTTATGCTCTGAGTTACATAAAGGATGTCCTCTTGTGATCAGAAGCAAGCTCATCTATGCCGGCTATCACTGTTAAAAGGACAGTCTTAAAAATGTGCGGAATTATCATTGTGATCATTGTTAAATCCAGCTATCCACTCCTACCTCTGCTGACTTCTCCTGTGGACATTATGGTGTATTCCATTCATTCTAAATATGACATTGAATAATTAGAGGACTGTATTTTTCTAACAAAATTGTTTTCTGAAAACCTTTTATAGGGAAAGCAGAGAATATGAAAGCCTATCTAAAGAGTGCAGAAGGCTATTTTGTCCTGAATAAAAGCACTACGATTGGAAGGCATGAAAATTCAGACCTTGTTTTAGAGGTAAGACCTCTTCCTAGCCAGTCCCCGACCCTCCCTACCCCTCACACCACCAAAAGTCCTTACTGTTCTGTGGACTCCAGTCTCTTGTAAAGCACAGCCTCTGGCTAACAGTCCCAGCCTTCCTCGGTGTGCCACCAATAACCAATCCCGGCATGTGCTGGGTCTCCCTGGCACATGTGGTAAGAATGAGCACAGTGCAAAGTGCGATGGGCCCTGTGTCCTTTGCTGACTGTGTGTGCAGTGTCCCACCCTGATGGCGTGGTTTGGAAGGTGGGCTTAGAGCTGATGCTTGACCTTCACCTGCTCCGCGTCTGGCAGCCACGGCCACCTGAAGTGCCCAGCTTGAGCAATGGCCTCTCGCCCTTTCCAGAGCTTCTGGAGACTATGGGCCCCTCAGAGCCCTCCCGAGCCCCCGTACCTCCAAGTAGTAAATCAGGGTAAGCCCTGGGCATGGCCTCAGCGCTCTCTCACTTCATTTCATTCCATTCTCTGAATTAGCTGTGGCTTGGTCCACAGTCCCAGCTCATTGACAGCCAAGGAAGTTGGAAGAAATTGTAAGTAAGGAATTATAAAAACAGTGGCTTTGAGCCTTTTAACATTTTGAAAGGGATTAAAATATTGAAGCAGAAAGAGAAATGCAATGGAATCCCTTTAGGACTGTGAAAGGCAGACCACTCTCAGACTTCACTCAACAGATTTTTTTAAACTTTATTTTGAAATAATTATAGATGCACAAATAGTAGAGGGAATGGCACGAAGCATGTGTGGAGTCCTGTGCCATTTTACCACGTGTGGATTTGGGTGTGGCCCTCAGGATATAGGAGTATTCCATTATCAGAGATGTCCCTTGTGATGCTCCTTTTATAGTCACAATTCCTCCTCCCACCATCGTCCCCACACTCCGAAAACCACTAATCTGTTCTCCGTCTCTATAATTTTCATCATGTATGTATGACCTTTGTGATTGATTTTTTTTTTTTAGTCAGTGTAGTGCCCTTGACATCCATTTAGGTTATTAGCTTGTTCTTTTATTGCTGAGTAATAGTCCACGGTATGGACGTATCACCTATGTTTAACCATTCACTTTTTGAAGGACATTTTGTTTCCATTTGGGGCTATTACAAATAAATGTACTATAAACATTTGTGTACAGGTTTTTGTATGAGCATAAGTTTTTATTTCTCTGTGATAAATGCTCAGGAGTATGAATGCATGGATTAACATATGTGTTAATATATATTCAGTTTGTAAAGAAACTGCCAGTCTTATCCAGCGTTGCTGTACCATTTTTCATTTCCACCAGCAATGTATGAGACACATCCTCACCAGCAATTAGCATAAACACGGTTTTTCATTTTAGCTGTTTTAGTAAGTGTGTAGTGGTATCTCATCATAGTCTTAACTTGCATTTTCCAAATCGATAGTGATGTTAAATGTCTTTTCATGTACGTGTTTGCCTTCTGCATATCCTCTTCAGTGAAATATCTCTTCATATCTTTTAAGTGTCTCTAATAGAATTGTTTGGTTTTTTACCATTGAGTTTTGAGAATTCTTTATATATTTTAGATATGAGTCCCTTGTCAGATAGATGGTTTGCAAATATTTTCTCCCATCCGTAGCTTGTCTTTTCATTCTCTTAGCAGAGTATTTCACAGAGCAAAAGCTTTAACTCTTTTTTTTTTTTTTTGCAGTACGCAGGCCTCTCACTGTTGTGGCCTCTCCCGTTGCAGAGCACAGGCTCCGGACGCGCAGGCTCAGCGGCCATGGCTCACGGGCCCAGCCGCTCCGCGGCATGTGGGATCTTCCCGGACCGGGGCACGAACCCGTGTCCCCTGCATCGGCAGGCGGACTCTCAATCACTGCGCCACCAGGGAAGCCCAAAAGCTTTAACTCTTGATGAAGTCCAGGTAGTTAGTTTTTCTTTTATAGATCATGCTTTTAGTGTCATGTCTAAGAACATGCCACAAGGTCCCTGACCCTGAGGATTTTCTCTTATGTTTTCTTCTAAGTGTTTTATAGTTTCATTTTTAAAACTATGAACCATTTTGGGTTCACTGTCGTTTATGATGTGAGATTTAGGTCAAAGTTCATTTTTCTTGCATGTGGATATTTAGTTGTTCCAGAATCATTTGTTGAAAAGACTATCCTTTCTCCATTGAATTGCTTTTGCAAGTTTGTCAGAAATAATCTGGCCATACTTTCTATGGGGGCTACTTCTTAGTTGCCTATTATGTTTCATGGATCTATTTGTCATAATGGATCTACCATTATGACATAGCCTTGATTACTGTCGCTATGTAAGTCTTAAATCAGGTAGAGTGATTCCTCCCACTTTCTTTAAAGAATTTTTTTAACCTATTCTAGTTCCTTTGCCTTTCCATTTACATTTCAGTGTAAGCCTGTCTGTATACACAAAATATCATGCTGTAATATTGATTGGAATTGTGTTTAATCCTATATATCAATGTGAGAATAATTGATATACTCCTACATTGTCTTCCAATTCATGAACATGGTGTATTTCTCCATTTATTCAGTGTCTCTCATGAGTGTTTTGTAGTTTTCAGCATACCAGTCCTGTACATGTTTTGTTAGATTTACACTTAAGTATGTCTCCTTTTTTTTTTTGAGTGATTGTAAGTGGTATTATATTTTTAATTTTGGTGTCCACATGTTCATTGACAGTATATAGAAATACAGTTGATTTTTGTATGCTTCTTGGGATCTTGCAACCTTAACTGCACTTTCTTATATAAGGGCTTTTGTAGATTTCTTGGGATTTTATACATAAACAATCATGTCATCTGCAAATAAGAACAATTTTATTTCTCCTTTCAGAAAAGGAGATGTGAATGCCTTGAATCTTCTTTTCCTTGCTTTATTTCCCTGGTTAAGACTTCCAGGACTCTGCTGAACAAGAGCAGTGTATAAATCCTTATATTCGCTTGTTCCTGACCTTAGGGGAAAGCAGTTACTCTTTCACCGTTAAGTAGGAGGTTAGCTGTAGGGTTTTATACATGTTCTTACCAAGTGAGAAATTTCCCCCTTTATTCCTAGTTTTCTGAGAATGTTTATTGTAAATGCAACAGATTTAAAGATAACTCCATGAACCTCCCCGTGAGATTCTCCTCCATGATATGGTCTCCCTTCAAGGACACAGAACATCTGTGCAGTGTGCAAAGTGGGAGGAAAAAGAAGAAGAAGAAGAACTGTAGTTTCTTCTTTATCCTAACAAGGCATAGATTTGGGGTAGCTTTATTTCCTGTCTGGCTAAAGTAGAGACAGCGATCTCTGTTTTGAACCTGACTATGATATTAGAAAACTGTAGTAATTTTTAAAAGCACAGGCTTTGGAGATAGACAGAGCTGGGTTTGAATCTCATTAGGCTACTTTGTGGCTGAGTGACTTCAACCAAATTACTTAATCACTCAGAGCTCCTTTTCCCTGTCTGTAAACCTCTTACCTCACAGGGTTATTCTGAGGATTAAGTGAGAAATGCATATAAAGAGCCTGGCATGTGGTGCTCAGTGAATGACACAATGATCATTATTATGGTCTCCTAAAACAGAGACTGAGAAGAATCCTCAGAGGTGCACAGGGTTGAGATGAGGATCCACTGACATTAATAAGCCATTTGGAAAAGGGAACTAATGAGGACAGTTATTAACTAGACAGAAATTGAGTTGCATTCATTGTATATAAATAATTGACTGCTTACTGCTCCTCGGACTTAGCTTAAGAAATACGTCACTAGGCTTCCCTGGTGGCGAAGTGGTTGAGAGTCCGCCTGCCGATACAAGGGACACGGGTTCGTGCCCCGGTCCGGGAATATCCCACATGCTGCGGAGCGGCTGGGCCCGTGAGCCATGGCCGCTGAGCCAGCGTGTCCGGAGCCTGAGCTCCGCAACGGGAGAGGCCACAACAGTGAGAGGCCCGTGTACCGCAAAAAAAAAAAAAAATTTTCAGGGATTTATATTACTAAAAATCATCCTTGCAATTACCCAGAGGTTACATCTAGCAAATAAAAAAGATTGTTTGTTTTATTTGCCTGGATCAATCCTAAAGAACAGGCAGTCATGCTTCTAAAGATTTCTACTCATCAGCAAGGCTGACATGTTGTTTGGACTATTGGTATCGTAGTATTTCGACATCATTTACTCTTTCCGATAATGGAAGGTAGTTACATGCTTCTTGTTTTTAAAAATTGGGAGAAAGGAAAATATAAGGAAGAAAATAAAAGTCACTTGTAATCATTTGGCTCAGGGAAAAATCAGTATTGATATTTGCAGGGTTTTACCCTCCAGACTTTTTTCTATATCCTGTAAGGAGTTTGGTTCCCTAAGGCAATAGGAAGCCTGTTTATAGCCAGGCTAGTGAGAAGTGTTTATAGTCAACAGTGATAACTGTTGCTATCACTCATTCATTGCACAGTATTTACCCAGAGCCTCAGCACCGAGCCAAGTCTAGGGGTACAGTGACGGCAGAACTGGACATGGTCCCTGCCATCAGGAAGCTGCCAGGAGAGAGAGAAATAAGTCAAATGATCCCACAAAGGTGTGACTAATTCCATTCCAACATTGGGGCTGTAAAGGAAAGGAATATGGAAGACAAGGAGGACTTAACTAGACAAAAGGAGAAGGGAATGGCATGTGAAAGGGCCCTGGGGTGGAAGAGCATATTGTGAACCCAAGGGACTGAGAGAAAACCAGGGCGTCCAGAAGTCAGAGTGGGAAGGAGGAGGGCTAAGGGACAAGTCGGCCTCCTTCGTGTCACCATAAGGGTTTTGATCTTTATCTGAAAAGCAGTGGGAAGAAGGCTTCAAGGATTGTAAACAAGGGGGAGACCTGCCAGTGAACATCCTGGCTGCTGTGTGCAGACGAGCCATCAGGAGCTCTATTCACAATCTCCCCTCTCCCATTTTACACGGCTCAAAAGCCTCAGCCTTGCTCATTTCACAGCTAAACCTTGCAAGTTATAATTTATATGATTTGATGTGCCTTGTAAACTGTATTTTTTAGAGTTGGATGTGGCTGTTATTTAAACTCTGCTGAGAAAGGGACTCTAAAGTTCTTCCAGAATGAAGAAACACCAAAGCCAGTGGTTGTTGGATTTTCCGCACGTTTAAGAGTGGTTGTTCAACATGAACTCCTAGGCATTCTGACCCAGTGGGTTTGGGGTAAGGCCCAGGAATCTTCACATTTATATACTCCCCAGGTTCAGGTGGGGGGAATGGAGTCCCTGGAGTTGATTCCAGGACCACACTTTGAGAACCCCACCATCAGTGCTCCCTCCCTCTCCCTTCTTGATCAGCAGAGTTCCTGCTTGCGTGTGTGTGTGTGTGTGTGTGTGTGTGTGTGTGTGTGTGTGTGTGTATTCTTTCAATAAACTTTGTTTTGAGGAAAAGAGAAGCGAAGGGTAAACAATGAAGGGCTGACTGACCCTACCCCTCCCCAGGGACTCCCCCAGTCCCACCCTGGGTAAGTCCCAGGATCCCTAGAAGACTGAGCTCTAGGACAGCCCAAGTCAGTGCAGGGCTGCAGCTAGGAAGGTGGAGATGGAAGAGAAAAAGAAAGAACAGACATGACAGGGGGATGAAATGCTGGTGTCCACACCTCACCCTCGGTGGTCAGTGTCCTGCCAGCCATCTCCTTTCTCATGGGTTTAGCCATCTCTCCAGCCTGTGTCAGCCCTTCTCGCGTGGGATCTGAGGGTCGTGAAGCCAGACTGATCTCATACACATACCCCAGATCCCATCCAGCCGGATGACTCTCGTCCCTTTTCCTGGCCCCTGTCAGTTCTGGGCTGCCTCTCAGGAAAGAACCAGAGCCTACACCATAATCTTGTTTATTATTATTAAACAAAGCTGCTGGGATTCTCCTACTATTTGCATAATTTCACGGACATACCATGCAGGTATGTCTGCTCTGTCAAAGGACACACACAGCTGTAGCTCTGATGGGCATGGCCAAATTTCCCACCAGAGGTTTCCGGATGTGGTGTCCTGCCAGCAGTCGACGCCCGTCTCCCACTCCCTCCCCAGCCTAGGGTGCTGACCCCCCATTGGATCTTCACTGATCTACGGGGTGAAGTATGGTACCTGTGTCATTTTAATTCACATTTCTCTTATTCTAAGCGAACACCTGCATTTTGAGACAGGTGACAGGTGGACTCTCTGTGGGGAAATCCACAGAATGAAACAGGCCTGGGAGGGTGTACTTGCTGGCTCCCCATCTGCATCGCGCTTGTCCTCCTGCCTGGGTCGTGCTCCCATCCTCCCCCCTCCCCCCACACCTCACCCCTGGCTTCTCCACAAGTGCTCCTTGCTCTGGGGGTTCACTTGTTTGGTCTCACAAGTCCTCAGGCAATGTTTTGTCCCCTGTTTGGGAACTGGCGGCTGATTTCATTGGTCAGTACCCACCACAGCAATTGATGGGATTAGTTTCTCACCAGCAGATGGAGGGCTTCCAAGAGGAAAAAGTTCAGAGGAAAGGGCTAGATCGTGATCTCATTTTTCTCACTTTTTAAAATTGTGGTAAGATATGCATAACATAAAATTTACCATCTTAACCACTTTTATTAAGTGTGCAGTTCAGTGGCATTAAATATATTCACACTGTTGTGCAGCCATCACCCCCATCCATCTCCAGAACTCTTTGAATCTTGCAGAACTGAAACTGCACCCATGAAACAACAACTCCCCTTGTCCCCCCATCCCAGCCCCAGCAACCACCGTTCTGCTTTCTGTCTCTATGACCTTGGCTACTCTGGGTATCTCATATAAGTAGAATCATAACAGTATTTGTCTTTTCATGACTGGCTTCTTTCACTGAGTATAATATCCTTTCACTGAGTATAATGTCCATGTTCATCCATGCTGTAGCATGTGTCCGAATTTCCTTCCTTTTTTAAGGCTGAATAATATTCCATTGTGTGGATTCACCACATTTTGTTTATTCGTTCATCTACTGATGGACACTTGGGTTGTTTCCACCTTTTGGCTGTTGCAAACAATGCTATGAACATGGGTGTATAAATATCTCTTCAAGGCCCTGCTTTCAGTTCTTTGGGATATATACCCAAAAGTAGACTTGCTGGATCATATGATAATTTTATTTTTAATTGTTTGAGGAACTGCCATGCTGTTTTCCATAGTGGCTGCACCAAGTTACATTCTCACAACAGGGCACAAGGGTTCCACTTTCCCTGCATCCTCACCAACACTTGTGATTTCCCTTTTTTTTTTTTATACTAGCCATTCTGATGGATGTGAGATGAAAGAAAGATCATAATCTTTTGAATAGCATACATAATACAAACAGCTACAGCATACATTTATGGACTACTTACTGTATCTCACATGGCTTTATACATCATCTATGTATGTTCTGTATATATATTTATAGAATTATATCCACAAAACAAATCCTGTGCGGGTGAGAACTACTATTATCATTATTTTCCTCATTTGATGACATGGACATGGGACTCAGAAAGGTTAAGGAACTGGCCCAAATCACACAGCTAGACGGGGGAGGTGGGGCTGAGTTTCAGACTGAGCTGACTCAAGCTTCTAAAAACAGAAGCTTCACTTTTTGAGTGTAAATTTAGCTTTGGGAACATCTAATATCTAAATTGGAAATTCTCAGTTAACTGAGATAACAAAATAATTGAGTAAGCTAGGGAAATTCCACCCTGTGGAATCGAGAACGGGGGTTGTCAGTGAAATGTGAGATCAATGTTCTCCTGATCCTCATTCATGCAACAGACTGAGGTGGTGCCATCTAGGGGGGGATTTGGGTAAAGAGGAAACGTTGACCTGGTGCTTTCCCAGGAAGAGGAGCATTGGGGCTGTTAAGTGGGGGCCCAGCAAGAAACACCACTTATCTCTGCAATCCAGCCAGAGTAAGTTCTCTGCTTATAAGGACTGGTGGAGTTCAATTAGTCCCACCTGGATAACCCAGGATAGTCTCCCACTTTTTAAAAAATTTTTAAAAAGTTTTTGGCTGGGTTTGGTCTTCGTTGCTGAGCACAGGCTTTCTCTAGTTGCAGCGAGCGAGGGTTACTCTTTGTTGCGGTGCACGGGCTTCTCATTGCAGTAGCTTCTCTTGTTGTGGAGCACGGGCTCTAGGCACGTGGATTCAGTAGTTGTGGCACGTGGGCTCAGTAGTTGTGGCTCGTGGGCTCTGGAGCGCAGGCTCGGTAGGTGTGGCACACGGGCTTCGGTGCTCCATGGCATGTGGGATCTTCCCGGACCAGGGCTCGAACCCGTGTCCCCTGCATTGGCAGGCGGATTCTTAACCACTGCAACACCAGGGAAGTCCTTAGTCTCCCTCTTTTAAGAGCACTGATTAGTAACCTTGACATCGGCACAGTCCCTTTGGCCACCTCATGGAGCATATTCCCAGGTTCTGGGGATCAGGGCATGGGCATCTTTGGGAGACCATTCTGCCCACCACATTAATACTACCACCTGACTGGACCGTTGCTTTGGGACTGGTCTGAGAGCTTTCTGGAAGAATCAGTAGGATCAATGCCACAGGCCATGGAGAAAGATGGCTGGATGAGCTGGCAGGTGATAATCCCGTTACCAAGAGGGCAGGAAGCAGGACTGGTTGAGTGAGCACCTCAACATCCCGGAAGCAGCCAGGCAGTTTGGGGCCTGGAGATGAACCAGGGGTTGGAAATACACACCTGCGAATCGAGGGGGTGGTACAGTGGCCCCAGCCCATGGACAGAGTGCGGAGGAAACGGACATCTGAGGGGAGAGGAGCCCGGCGTGGAGACCTGGAAGCAGTCAGAGAGGTGAGGGAGCCAGAGAGCTGCTGCCAGGCTGAGGGTATTCATCACAGAGACAGCTTGCTTTGTGCCAGGTACTGTTCTGGGCACTCTCGAGTGTATTAACTCATTTCATCCTTAGGAGGTTAGTGTTGTTTGCCCCACTTTACAGATGAGGGCGTTGAGGCACAGGTAGGCCGAGTATCCTGCCTGAGGTCACAGAGGGAGGCTGGGGCACTGGGCACCACGCTCGGGCGGTCTGACTTCAGGACCAGCCTCTCCTGAGGCCTCGCCGGTCCACAGGGCTCTCCCGGGGAGACTGGGAGGAAGGAGCCAGCCGACGGGGAAGCAGAGAAGCTTCTTCTTTCCTTCCACTCCCAGACTCGTCTCACCAGCGCCTGGCCGTTTCCTCATATCCTTATTCTTTTGAAAACCCCATTTTTTTTTTACTATTTCTGCACTACATCCCTTTCCGGAAGCAGTGGGGGGATGGGGCTGGGGGATGGGATAGCCTAGAACCAAAAGGTTAAAAGAAATAGATAAAACACACACACACACACACACACACACACACACAAGTTAATTTCAGAAAATGTTATCCCACTCCTTTGAACATGTCATCAAGCAGTACCTTTTGTCAATCCTACGAAGCCCAGCTTATCAAACTCATTTTTGCTGCTCAGGGAGCAACCAAAGAGAAGCAAAGAACCGTGCCCCAGGCTGCACAGCTGGAAGGTAGCAGAGGTGAGACTTGAACTCAAGGCTTTCTAACTCCAGAGCCCATCCTCTTGCTCATAATAGAGAACATTTCCCATTTGCCCTATGTTCTCTTTTAAGTGCTTTAGTATGTATTATATCATTTATACGTCACCAGTAACTTATAAGACTGTCCTTTTGTTACCTTACAGATGAGGAAGCTGAGGTATCACTTGCCCAAGGTCACCCTGCTAGGAAGTAGGAGAGCTGGGCTCGAGCCCAGTCTAATAACCACCACGTTGCCCTGCTCCCCCAACCCCTGAACCACCAGGCCACGTGCCTCTCTCTGACAACTGTGTCACATGTCACAGGGAGGCCGAGAGCCCGAAGAGGCCCCCGAGGGCAGTGGCAGTGGGTTGAGGACCCAGCGGGAGAGGAACCTCTTGAAGCCATTTGACAATAAAGGAAAGGAAGGGGGAAGGGGCGGCGTTTCCAGGCCGAGGGAGTGGTGAGCACGTTCACAGGTTAGACAGAAGTTACACTGTCAAGGTGAGGATGCAGAAGAGGAGATGGTTGAGGAGAGGGACCAGACCAGGGTGGGATGAAGGCAGGACCACCCGGAGGCGCTTGGCAGCTAAGAGAAGCCTTGAGGATCCCACCTAAGAGCTTCTCCATGCCTGGGAAGTCCAGGTCCTGGCAGGGAGCTGAAGGCACATTCACAGGGGTGTGGAGTGATGGAGGGGAGTTTCCTGAAGGGACTCCATAGGGAGTGGGCAGGGCTCAGAGAAACCACAAAGGATAGTGCAGGGCCCAGAGCTAGTATGAGTGAGGACTGTTCCCACCCCCAGAGCTGAGGGGTGAGGGGCAGGGGCATTTCCTGGGACCCGGAGACCCTGAGGGCTGGGTAGAGTCCTCTGAGGGAAGCTGTGTGGCCCCACAGAAAGGAAGCCAGGGGAGTAAGTACCCCAAGCTCTCTCCTCCCTGCTCTGATCTCTAACCCCCCCATTGGCCAAACCCAACGAGAAACCAGAGGCAAGGAGCCCATCAGCCCATGGATGTAGCTGCACAGGTGGGCCTGCTGGGCAGAGGGCACCGTGGAAAGGGATGGAGGAGGGTCTGGAGAAGCAGACGGAGGATGCAGGCAGGTGCAGGAGGTGAAGACCTAGGAGGCTGTTATCAAAGTAGAATGAAAAGCCTAAGACCAGGGACCTGCTGGCTGGGGGGCCCAGAGGGCACTGGGACAGCCTCAGGACAGAAGTGTGAGGGTGGCAGGAGGGTTTGGGGGCCAGGACGGACTTGAAGGAGCTGGTGAGCTCGAGCAGGGCCCAGGCTGGGTGAGCGTAGGGCATTACGCATAGGGAGGGGACGGGGAGCAAAGGCTACGTGACTCAAGGAGAGGACGAGACAGAGGATAAGGAAGGCTGGGAGCGGGAAGTTATGGTCTGAGATGGGGCTTCCCAGTTCCAGGTGATGCAAGGTTGAAACCTAGCTCCAAAGGACGGTTCCAGGTACACGTCGAACCTCAGCGACAACGTCAGCGAACGTCAGGGCAACGTCATAACTAAGTCAGCTTCCCGAGGAGGCTTCCTCAAAGCACAGGAGTCATCAGAGCAGATGGTCATTGTTAAGAGATGTTTCAACGTCTCAATATTTTATGGACTCACTATATACTTTTTAAACATTTAAAATGCAGGAGCCTTTAAAAAATGCACTTGTTTTCTCTATTAGGTCCTGCCTGTCTCCTCTCTCATTATTAAATCACTCTCTACTCTGAAAATCACAGGGTACAAATCAAAGGTACAGGTTTTGGAATTAGACTTGGGTTCAAACCCTGACATTGCCCTGTGCTAGCATCCTGATGTTGAGTGAGTCCCTTCATCTTAGCCATTTTTTAAATCGTGGTAAAATACATATAAAGTTTACCGTCTTAACCACTTTTAAGTGTACAGATCAGTAGTTGTAAGTTATTCACATTGTTGTGCAACCAGCCTCAGAATTTTTCATCTTGCAAAACTGAAACTGTACCCATTAAACAACAACTCCCCGTTTCCCCCTTCCCCAGCCCCTGGCAACCCCTATTCTATTTTGTTTCTATGAGCTTGACTACTCTATGTACCTCACATAAGTGGAATCATACAAAATTTGCCTTTTTGTGACACTTATTTCACATCATGTCCTCACGGTTCATCCATGTTGTAGCATGTGTCAGAATTTCCTTCCTCCTACACTGAATAATATTCCACTGTATGGATGGACCACATGTTGCTTATCCAATCATCGGTCAGTGGGCATTTGGGTGGCTTCCAACTTTTGGCAATTGTGAATAATGCTACTATAAACATGAGTGTACAAATATCTCTTTAAGTTCCTGCTTTCAATTCTTTGGGGTATATACCCGGAAGTGGACTTGCTGGATCATATAATTTTATTCTAAATTGTTTGAGAAGCCGCTCTACTGTTTTTCCTATCAGCTGCACCATTTTACGTTCTTAGCAGTGCATTAGTGTTCCCCTACTCTACATCCTTGCCAACACTTGTTATTTTCTGTTGCTGTTTGTTTGTTTTTGATAGTAGCCATCCTAATGGGTATGAGGTGGTATCTCACTGTGGTTTTGATTTGCATTTCCCTAATGACTAGTAATGTTGAGCATCTTTTTATATGCTTGTTGGACATTTGTATATCTTCTTTGGAGAAATGTCTATTCCAGTTCTTTGCCCATATTTGATCAGGTTATTTGGGGTTTTTTTTGTTGTTATTGTTGTTGAGTTATAGTTCTCTATATATTCTTCATATTAACCCTTTTTCAGATTTGTGATTTGCAACTATTTTCTCCCATTCTCTAGATGGCCTTTCACCCTGTTTATTGTGTCCTTTGATTCACAGAAGTTTTAAATTTTGACATAGTTGAATTTATCTATTTTTACTTTTGCTGCCTATGCTTTTGGTATCATATCCAGAAAAGCATTGCCAAATCCAGTGTCATAAAGCTTTCCTCCTGTGTTTTCCTCTACAAGTTTTATAGTTTTAGACTACGTTTAAGTCTTTGATCCACTTTGAGTTAATTTTTATACATGGTGTAAGGTAAGAGTTCAACTTAATTCTTTTGCAGTCTTTCCCAGCATCATTTGTTGAAAATACTGTTCTTTCCCCATTGAATAATCTTGGCACCCTTGTCAAAAGTCATTTGACCATATATGCAAAGTTTTATTTCTGTGCTATCTATTCTATTCTATTGGCCTATGTGCCTGACCTTATGTCAGTATCACACTGTTTTGATTGCTGTACCTTTGTATGCAGTAAGTTTTGAAATCAGGAAGTGTGAGACCTCCAGCTTTGCTTTTCTTTCTCAAGATTCTTTTGGCTATTTGGGGTCCACTGAGATTCCATATGAATTTTAGGATGGATTTTTCTATTTCTGCCAAAACTGCTGTTGGGATTTTGAACCTGTAGATCCTGCTATGTAGTAATGACATCTTAACAATATTAAGTCTTCCAACCCATGAATACAGGGTGTCTTTCCATTTATTTGTGTCTTTAATTTCTTTCAGCAGCACTTTGTAGTTTTCAGTGTACACATCTTTTACCACCTTGGTTAAATTTATCCCAAAGTATGTTATTCTTTTTGATGCTATCATAAATGAAATTATTTTCTTAACTTCCTTTTCAGATTGTTCATTGAGAGCATATAGAAACACAACTGATGTTTGTGTGTTGATTTTGTGTCCTACGATTTTGCTTCTGAATGTTGTTTATTAGTTCTAAGAGGGTTGTGGTTTTTCATGGACTCTTTAGGATTTTGTACATGTAAGATCATGTTGCCTGTGAACAGAGATAATTTTACTTCTTCCTTTCGAATTTGGATGCCTTTATTTCTTTGTCTTGCCTAATTGCTCTGGCTAGGACTTCCAGTACTTTGTTGAATAGAAGTGGCAAAAGCAGGTATCCTTATCTTCTTCTTGATCTTAGAGGAAAAGCTTTCAGACTTTCACCTTTGAGTATGATGCTACCTGTGGGCTTTTCATATTTGACCTTTATTATGTTGAGGTAATTTCCCTCTATTCCCTGTTTGTTGAGTGCTTTTATCATGAAAGAGTGTTGCATTTTGTCAAATGCTTTTTGTACATCAATCGAGATGATCATTTTTTTCCTTCTTTCTGTTAATGTGATGTATTACGTGGATTAATTTTCATATGTTGAACCATCAAGTCTGCATTCCAAGAATAAATCCCACTTGGTCATAGTGTATGATCCTTTTAATGTGCTGTTGAATTCAGTTTCCTCCTATTTTGTTGAGGGTTGTGGTATCAGTGTTCATAAGAGATATTGGTCTGTAGTTTTCTTGTAGTGTCCTTGTCTGGGTTTGGTATCAAGGTAATGCTGTCCTCTCACTTCAACTTTTGAGTCTCAGCTTCTTCATCTCTAAGATGGAGATAATAATAGAGTCCCTGTTTAGGGCTGTCATGCAGATTAAATGATAAAAATGCACACAAAATGCTTCAGCAGGGCCCAGTTCACAGGAAGCCCTCAAAATATGTTAGAGGATGATAAGGATAATAATAACAATAATAATAATAATGATAAATAAATAACAGTTCATCTCATAGTTGGACAGCTCAGTAGGCTGGGGCTTATAGAGTCAGTCTGTATTAGCAGCAGGGCGTCTGTCCAGTAGTAGCATTTAGCAATTTTCCAAGTAAAGGGAGCGAGTGATATTATAGGGCCGAACTAGGAAGCTGTCTCCTGGCCTAACATGTGGTAGAGGCTCACGCAATTTTTTGGAGTCATTTAAAACTTCCTGCTTGCTTTGATTTCTTAATAATGGCATGACAGTTTTTGAGGAACTGAAAGTAGTGAAGCCTGGGAAGAGACAAACAAAATGTAACACACAGAATTTCTCTCATTCATGGGTTATCAAAGGTTCAAAGGACACAAAGATCAATGGCAATGGTGATGAAGATGATGTGGGTGACATTTTCCAAAGAACTAATGTGTTTTCATTTTTTTAAATGTTACATTTAAAGGGTGGCCAGAGCAGCCCGTTCTCCGAACAGCCAGCACCCAGATGCTGGGCCATCGGAAGCGTATTGTTTCCTCTCACCTCCCTCGGCACTGGGAGTGGAACCGCCCCGTTCCCACCGACGTGGTACCACACGCGAGCCGCCTGGGTTCACTTACATCTCTCACTGTCGTTCTGGTCGGCAATAGCCTCCTCCAGGGCGACCGACTTTGGCTTTTTGTCCTGACTTCCTTTCAGCCTTTCCCAGTCAGCGGGGCTGAATTTGCGCACCTCAGAGTCTTTGGTCGTGGGGTGGCCACCTTCTCGCTCTTTCATCTCCAACTCTGAGAAGCGCATCACCGCACGCTAGAAAGAGAACGGAGATGGAAAAAAGACACACCTTACCACCAAAGCTATTTCACTGCCCTTACCTTAAAGGAAAGAATCTTCAAAGAAAAGTTTGCCCAAAACCAACCACAATTTATGATACAACTGAGATATTTTAAAATTGAACGATAAAAACGTAAGAGTGTCTATGTGTAACTAGTCACGCACTCTTTATTCGTAAAGCCATATGTATGTAGAGATATATGTGGTGTGTATGTATAGCCATACATACGCTGTGGCATACAGACAGACATTTTCTTTCGAAGGTAAATAAAACAAAACAAAAACACAACACAAAGAAAGCGAAACAAAAACACAACAGAAAAGAAAACAAATGCACAGTGAATAAAGACGACCACGGCCCACAAACTTCCCTTTGTATATTTGGAAATGAAATTTAACTCAAAAGGTTTATGGAAGATTCTAGTAATAAAAATTTGAAGAACGGACCTCACAGTAAGCAGCGGGTAGACATAAAATACTGTCCTCTTGTAATCCTTCCATCTATGTAATTAAAATGGGCACTCAATGGATCATTTAGATAACTTCATCCATTTTTATAAGCATAAACCAATTTTTTTCTTAACATTGCAAAACAATTTGGCTTTATTTGTCTTTTAATTAAAAGTAAAATATCTTAAGGAAATTCCTATACAACATCTATCATTCACTAGCAAGGTAAATACATACTCTACCCCTTTAAGCAAGGTTTGTGTTTTTGTTTTGTTTGTTTGTTTTTTGGGTGGAAAAAAAAATTGCACGAATCTCACATACATGCGGCCGCTACACACCTCCACCAAGTATCATGTAAGGCATTCTAAGCAGCGCTTTGAGGTATATTTGTTAACGTACAGTAACGGCAGAGAAAGCAAAGCGATTGATAGGTAAATGTCATGCAGTCTTTTCGACATCCTTCGCAATAATTAAAACTTCCGTTATCAGCATTCGAGTGGAGTTCGCTTAAAATCTACAGAATAACTTCAAGTATCCACTTACGTCCCCTTACTGGACACATTTCAAACATTTAAATTATCCTAAGCTTCATTAACCAGATCAGTCCGGTGTCCTGCCCTATCATACCCCCGGCCCCCTCCTCTTCACACATTAAAAAAACCTGACAACTGGTCAGGCTCCTGAAATTCGGGTGGGGGGGGGCTCACCTGCAATGCCCGCTGCTCCCGGCCAAGCTGACTGGAGTCTGCGTACAGTCCGGTAGCGACACACTTGAACCGGTCACCCACGTAACCAGCGGAGTTTGCGATTCTCTTTGCCAGCTTAGATGGCTTCGGGTTCAGAACTTTGCCATCGGTTGATCCTGCCTCGTCAGCTCCATCTTTGGTGTAGGTGGGGGTGACGTCCACACTCGGTGGGGCACTGCCCACGCAAAATGGTTTCGGATCCTCTTGGGTTTTCCCGAAAGTGACCGCAGAGCCGTCGCTCCCCAGGGTCGGCTCTAGGAATGGAGTCGAGATCGGCGTCGCCAGGTTCTCCTTGTTGGTTACCGCTGGACCATTCTCCTTGCTTAAGCCGGAAACTGGCTGGCCCGGAGCCTGTTTGAAAGTATAGGCTTCGTGGAAGTCACTGATGCGCCCCAACTCCTCTCTCAGGGCAATGAAATCCCGGTGTGGCTGTAGGGCCACATTTTACTTTTTTATTTTTAATATACGTTCACGTTTCCATAAAGGATCCAAGGTGGCCCATAACGTAAGGACACACAATATTAGCTTTAAAAACACATGAAAAAAAAAAAAAAGGGAAATCATGATCCTGGAAATGGGTTGCATCCTTTTAAGGGGTGAGAATAACAGAATGAGTGAGCCAAAGATTTGGGAAAGGATCTCACATTTCCAAATGTCCAAATCTTAAAATTGCACCAAGTGGGCATGTAGCTGTGGCAGTATTAACCTGAGAGAGCTCTATGATCATTGTCTTTACTCATCACTTGCTTGCAAGGTTATAAATGACAGGGTAAGTGAAGGAGGGCAAGTAGACAGATAAGAGTCATTTCCTTTTGAGAATCCTCAAAGAAGGGGCATCACCTAGGGAAGGGTACTCCAAAACCCTACAGGAATCATCTGGATATACTAAATTTTCTAGGTGGCAAAAGTATCTCATTTGACCCTAGCAGCCAGATGGAACTTAGAAAAGTAGTGAAAAGCTACTCAACTGAATGCAAGTCATATGACTAGGAGCAGGTCAGTGAAAAGTTCAAGGGAAGATGCTGTGGAAGAGCAGTTCACCTTGTGCTTGAGCGTCCTCAGAACGTGCAATGGGAGGTGCAGGACCTGCTCTGTCTCACAGGGACCCTCCAACCTCTAAACTCATCTTTCCTGGGAAGCTGAATTCAAAGAGTCAATTTTAAAAAACCATAGGGCTTCCCTGGTGGCACAGTGGTTGAGAGTCCGCCTGCCGATGCAGGGGACACGGGTTCGTGCCCCGGTCCGGGAAGATCCCACATGCCGCAGAGTGGCTGGGCCCATGAGCCACGGCCGCCGAGCCAGCGCGTCCGGAGCCTGTGCTCCGCAATGGGAGAGGCCACAACAGTGAGAGGCCCGTGTACCACAAAAAATTAATTAATTAATTAATTAATTTAAAAAAGATAAAAGTCTCTAGTAGAGAAATTTTATCAGAGCCTAGTATTAAGAGCTGTAGAGCCACAAGTTTCCCACGATACAGCCTTAGCAGAGGCTGTTAAGGCAGTGACAGAAAATTTGTACCGAGGGAAATAGCAGAAGAGTTTGCCTACAATTCACGAAAAGGATCCCTGCACTTGGCCTGAAGGAAATCAGCAAAATTTGTAACAGCTTGTGTATTTGTATGTGGGATTGAGAATGAATTTAATTTTTTAATTTCTCTGAATTATCACATAAGATTCAGAAGATGCTCTCTCTGCCTAGAAGCCACCCCACTGGGATAACTATGCCTACGGAGTTCCTTTGCCTAGGACTCCTACTTGCTAACAGACTGGCAGCCTGGCCCCAGGGCCTGGTCGCTGCTCCCAGTGCAATGGTGGATATGGTGTCAACGCTTGCAAAATCAAAGCCCCTCACATCCTCTCCATGCCTCGGTCCCACCCCCCACCCCACTCACCATTGATGTTCAGGAAGGGGAAGGTGTCCTGGATGGGAACGTGGTGCTGTGACTGGTCCAGCTCATCTTCCTCATCTTCTTCATCCACATCATTATCTTTCTCATCCCAAGGAGCAGATCCAGTGGATCCTACCCGAGAAACACACACACACACACACACACACACACACACACAAAGGTCAAAAGTGAGGTGCTCATGTTGCACTGTCATCCCTGCAGCTGACCCACTGTTCAAGCTAGGCACTGCCAGCACAGAGGTTCCTTGGGTTCAGTGTGCACCCTCAATGCCAAAGAGTGGGAACCAAGGGTGTTCACCCCACTCCCAGCTCCTCCTACGGAGCCCCAGTGCAAGCTCTCATCCCTTCCCTATCCAGGAGCTGCAGACCCTACTCCCTTCTCCTAGAAATCTTTTAATTCCTACTCTAAACCCCTTTCTACACATTCGCATCCCTTCTAAGGACCCAAGGAGCACAGCTTCTCTCCTTTATAAGCTTACTGTGAAGACAGACCCTTCCCTCATGGCAGAGCCTCACTAGATTCACTGGAGGTCAAGTCTAAATTATCTGGCTCTTAGTCGGAACTGGCTAAACATTGAGTAAATATAGGGATCAGGTGGTATTCTCCTAGGAAAAATACCATACAAATTAAATGATCACTTACCCATCATTTATAAAGAGAACTTAATAGCTTTCCTAATGTCATGGCAATTGATTCTTAGAACAGCCTTTGAAATACGCAGGAAAGATGAGAACCCAGATTTTATAGTGGAAGAAGCTGAGGCTCAAAACGTTGAATGACTTGATTCAATGTCCCACAAGTAGTGAAATGGAAAGACCGAGGTTTATAACTCAGACCTTCTAAGTTTTAAGCCCTCCTTCTTCTAAACTACCTGGCCTCTCTTCTCAGTGTTGAGTCCCAAGAGAAGTTATTTTTTATAGAACTCAATACCCCCTCTTCTTTCTAATGCTTTACTGTTCCACTGGGTGGGCAGGAAGACTGTGCTGAGTTTATATCTTTTGTTCTCTGGGTTCTTTCTAGGGACAGCATTTCTTGCTTTATTTACCAGTCTTCAACTTTGTAAGCGAGGCGACTTTCAAGTCGACTATCCCTTTAAGGGTCCAGCCCGGAACCTGGCACACTGTCCACCTTCTCCCCAGCAGCTGGGGCCTCACCTGGGTTAATGATAGAGCCCTGGGGCTGGGGGATGTCACACACTTGATATATCTTCACTGGGTTCATGGGCACCTCCTTGGTGCCATCGTACATCAGGTTGAATTCCCTGCTCTTGTTGAGCGCACAGCGGAGCTGGGCCTTCCATTTAGCTGGGTCGGGGTCGTCCACCCCTTCCTGGTACTTCCCCGGTCTCCACAGCCCAGGCCTGAGGGATAGGAAACTGCAGTCAGTGCCTGCTTGTTGCCCAGAAACACTGGAAAGTGTGCCCTCCCTCCCTCATACAGGCACAGATGCACACAGCCCTGCCTGACCGCCCCATCACCCCAACTCCAATTTACAGAGACTGCAGCAGAAAACACCACGCTGGGGACCAGGCAAGGCAGGGCCTGAGACCAATTAAGCCAAATGCAAAAACAGTATTTTAAAAAGAGGAGCCTCATCTCAAGTGCTTGTGCCAGCATCATCTGTCAACACTACAATGGCCTTAATGAAGGGTTGAAAATAAAGAAAAATCTGGAACAAGTATACACCAAAATACTAATGGTAACTTTTGGATAGCAAGACTTCAGGTAATTTTGTTTTGTTTTGCTTGCCTTATTTGTTTTTCACATGAATTGCTTATATAATAAGAAGAGAAAGGGAGGTGGCGTATGATATGAAGAATTTAGGCTTGCTGTTCCCTCTCCCTTCAGTCTTTAATCTGATGCACAAATAACTGTTGAAACCAAGCACCTTTAGGAGTAGCAGCCCATAGGAGGGCAGGAAGCACGCTCTGGGGGTTCAGCTTGCCTCAGTGCGAGGCTGAGGGCCTCAAGTCCTAATAAACTCACACCACCTGCCTTTCCCTGCTTCCTCAAACTCCCACATTGGGAACATTTTGCTGGGAACACCAGTGGCTGGTGGCCTGGGCCAAAACCAGTGTGGCCCCGCCTCTCTGGTTTTCAATTTCCAGGTCTAACAGGCATTTATGTGTCTGTTCACGGGATATCAGCCCTCCCCCACTGTTAACCTATCTCAGATGTCTACACTTTCTTCAGGGCTGTGACGTATGTGCTGGTGCAGAAAAGGGGGATGTCTTTGGCAGAGGACTCAAGATCAAGAGAACGAGATGGACCGGCCGGACTGCTCCCACTTGATGTTAGGAAGATAAGGTGGCCATGTAGTTAGAATTCTGCAGGGAAACATAGCCTATAGAGTCTATGGGTTTGCGGATCCACAACTTTTATTTTTTCAGTAATGCCAACCAAGCTCATAAGAGACTGACATAAAATCCAGAATGCCAGTCTACTCGTTTTCAATGGGGGATAAAGCTGGTCAGTGACCAGCATGGTTAAGTCCAATAACCTGGACATAACCATGTATGATCTCAACCAGTAACTCCTGTATCTGGTTTCTAATGACAATTCCAAGAACATAAGACCCACTCAACATTTAAATCCAAATTTTCAGATGACTCCAAAGCTAAATGGAAATGATTTGATATTGAACTCTAAATCTGCATTATCTAGACTATCTCTTACCCAGTTGGGTAACCCAGAATCGACAGTAAAAGGCTCCTGCTTTCCCAAAAATCACAGGGCGTAGAAATGAAAAGCACTGGAAAGGCAAGACCCCCAGTGAATTTGCAAAGCTGCTCTTGTGTCTTTTTCTTTTTGACCTTGAAGCCAGGAGAAATTCTAAAAATACAAATGTATTCATTTTTAAAACTTGACTTTACTGAATATTGTTCAGATCCCCAAGCCTACAAAAATAATTTTATTTTTTAAAAAATGCTCCCTGCCCCAAAGGAGTTTACAATCCCTTAAAGGAGACAGATGAGTCCACAGATCAGAAATACAGATACTATGTGAACACCAGTAAAACTGCCTAATCCATAAAGAGTCGGGGGGTAGGTATGGTTGGCCAAGTTTACCAGAATTTATGATTCTAGGGCTGAATCTTGAACATGGGTAGAAGTTAACCAGGTGAGAAGCGTGGGTCACGATACTCTAAGCAGAAGAAGCTTTATGGGCAAAGGCAGAGGCTGAAAAGCACAGTGCTTAGGGGACCTACAAGCAGTTCAGCTTGCGTGGAGGCAGCATGAGATCAAAGTCTGGGCTTGTAAGTAGGAACCATGCCAAGGAGTTTGGACCTGATTCTTAGAACACTGAGAACCACTGAGAGATTTAAGCAGGTTGTGATGTGATCAGATGTAAGTTTTAGAAAGAACCCTCTAGCTGCAGGACTGAAAAGGGTTTGAAGGGAGGCAAGGCATGAAGATAACACATAGTCTCTATATAATCCATATAATAGTGTCACTAGGGTCTGAACTAAGGCGGTGGCAGTAGGGATAGAGGATACAGGTGACGAATGAGCCGTTAAAGACGCTGACCTGACAGAGCTTGATGATGAACTGAGTCCTTGAAGAAGGAGAGAGAGAAATCAAGGATGATTCCCTGGTTTAGGGTTTGGGAGACTGGGTGGGTGGTGATGCTGGCCACTGAGATAGGAGCAGGTTTAGAAAGATGATTTCCCTTTGGAAATGTCGGATTTCAAATGACTGTGGAAGGCCTAGGGGAGAATGCCCAGCATGCCCAGGGCAGTTTTTTATCCCCACTCACCTCTCACATCACCTGAGGGACTCTCCCTGCCTGCCTCCAGCCTGGAAGAAGGTCCACCAGATTACTGACATCTCTGCCCTGTGGGCAAGGACCAATTTCTTTTCATTTCTGTATCCCTGCTCAGGCTTTAGCACACAGTAGGTCAATGTGTATTTGTTGAATTGCCTCAAATTTACAGAAATACACTTCTTGGGGAATGAATAAGTTGCTATTACACATGGAAGACCAGAAAAACAGCTATGAGCAGAAGGCCAAGGAGACACTGCAGAAAGTGCTGGAGGAGAAAATGCGTGCGGGACAGCAACTGCAGAGCAAACAGGTGTGGGGATGCTCCATAACCCTTGGGGCTGGGAACCCTGGGGCAGTCTGGGTGGCAAGGGAGCCAGCTGCACAACTCCCTGGAACCCCCAAGGCACCACCCTCTCCTCTGATCTCCTTCAGCGGTCCCTGGCCCTGGCCGAGCACAAGTGTGAAGAGTGGAAGAGCCAGTACGAGAGCCACCCCCAGCATGCAACTGTCCCCGACCCTGCCAGCCCAGTAATCATGGATGCCGTCCTCCTTCTCTTTTTTTTTTTTTTTTTTTTTATTTTTAAATTTATTTATTTATTTATGGCTGTGTTGGGTCTTCGTTTCTGTGCGAGGGCTTTCTCTAGTTGTGGCAAGCGGGAGCCACTCTTCATCGCGGTGCGCGGGCCTCTCACCATCGCGGCCTCTCTTGTTGCGGAGCACAGGCTCCAGACGCGCAGGCTCAGCAATTGTGGCTCACGGGCCTAGTTGCTCCGCGGCATGTGGGATCTTCCCAGACCAGGGCTTGAACCCGTGTCCCCTGCATTGGCAGGCAGATTCTCAACCACTGCGCCACCAGGGAAGCCCCCTTCTCTTTTTTACAATGTGGTACATATGGATTTTTTTTAACTGAGATTTAACCAGCTTTTAAACCTTTCTTCTTTCTAACAATATCAGTACTCTCTGACTCTCCAAATGCGCCTTTTCAAGTTGATTTAATTTATGGTAAAATCACCCTTCATACTTTCCCTTTCTTTTTTAAACCTCCCCATGGTAGTGTAATGTAGTAGAAGGAGATTTGGCCTGGGAGCTTGGACACCAGGGTTCTAGCGGCAGGAACCCACAGTTACACACGTTATATTATTAAAGAAAAAAGTAACTTACAGAAATGTATGAGGCCATTATGCACATACACACAAATATATATTCACTCATATATCCATAAAAAAGTAGTCTGGAAGGTTCTATAAAATGTTAAAGGTGTTCATCCCAGGATGGAGGAGATATACATTAACTATATTACTCTCTTAAATTTTTACAGTAAATATATATTACTTTTATAATTTAAAAAGCCAAACTTTTCATTTTTAAAAACCTAAAACATGAAAGAAAACTGGAAAACCAAGAAAATTAAAACAATCCCTAAGTCTGAGGCAACGATTTCTTTATCCAAGTACAAGTGATGAATGAAAATACTAAGAATGGTGTGTGACACCTTAAAGTATAGAAAAAAATACAGTAAGGCAAGTAGGCATTAAGATAATAGAATATAAAAAGTTACCCAGATATATTCAGACAATGGACTACTATTCCAGTAATAAAAAGAAATGAATTACTAATATGAGCTACACGGATGAGTCACAACAACATGAGGAGCCAAAGAGGCCACGTACAAAAGGGTACTTGTTGTATGCTTCCATTCATATGAATTTCTAGAATAGGAAACACTAATACATAGTGAAAGAAAGCATGTCAGTGGTTGCCTGATGCCAGGCCTGGGAAACTGACTGTAAAAGGACAAGAAGGAACTTTTTGCAGGTATTGGAAGTGTTCTGTATCTTGACTTTGGCGATGACAATATAGATATACACATTTGTCAAGACTTATCAAATTACATGCTTAAAACGGGTACACCTTGTTGAATGTAATTCATACTTCAATAAAGTTGATTTTAAAGTTAAATTAAAAAGTCACCTATGGGGACTTCCCTGGTGGCACAGTGGTTAAGAATTCGCCTGCTAATGCAGGGGACGTGGTTTCAAGCCCTAGTCTGGGGAGATCCCACATGCCGCCGAGCAACTAAGCCCGTGCGCCACAACTACAGAGCCTGTGCTCTAGAGCCCGTGAGCCACAACTACTGAGCTCGTGTGCCACAACTAGCGAAGCTCACGTGCCTAGAGCCCATGCTCCACAACAAGAGAAGCCACCACAGTGAGAAGCCGGCGCACTGCAACAAAGACACAATGCAGCCAAAAATAAATAAATTAATAATAATTTTTAAAAAAATAGTCACCTAGATGTCTGAGTGAGACAGAGTCCCTTTCAGCTTTCAGTCCCAGCTCTTCTCTGAAGCCTCCCCTCATTCACCCTGGCAGCATGTGACCACTTTGCATCTCTTTAACACCTTATATTTATCGGTTCCATTCAGATTTGATGCTTGAAAAGTTTTGTATATTTTATGTCTATCTTCCATTAAACTTGGTCCCTCTAAGGCAGGAACAATAATCTCTTTCATAAATTGAGACCATTACAAAAACAGAATTATGTGCCCTTTCCTCTCAATCAGGGGAATTTGAAGTAGGATTGATGAAACCCTAGAAATCATAAGCAAAAATGTCATTTCTGCATTTTTATGGCCACAGGGTCCTGTGTTTTCATCAGATTCTTGAAGATATCACAGAGCCCAACAATGTTAAGAATCTCTGCTTTGAATCCATGTGCTTTCACCCAGCTCTGTGGTACAAGGCACCCTGCCCCTGGGGCAATCTGTCTGTGGTCCCTGCAAAGATGATAAACCCACATCAGAGACACTCACTCTTCTGCACGTCAGTGGACTCTACTGCCATCTCTGCCTCCACAATGACGTCACTATCGCCATCTTCAAGACTCATTTCTGTCTCATCTAGAACACTGTCTTCTTCCTCTTCCTCCTCCTCATCTTCCTTGGAGACATCCTTTAATGTGGCAAGTAGTCTGTTGTAACCAGAAACTTGTTCTGGTTCACTCTATGCTTCACTTTCAGAACTTGAAGTATCTATAAACTCTCTGACTAAAAGGAAAATGGGGATTTTAAAAACAAAAATTATACTGTTCTTGTTGCTACCCCACGACTATCATCAGGCCCACAGTGGAACCAAGTTCAGACTTTTCTAAATAAAAACTAGCTTTTCTGCAAATATGCAATCCTATCTATTCAACCAGACCTAGCACCAAATTTGTTTAAAACAGCTAATCTAGCTATGATTCTAGAAGCGCTTCCTCTTCTTTGAACTGCTCATGTTCCACATGGGAAGACAGCAAACTAAACACATGGAGCTTTAGGTTATAAGGCGATCTAACCTATGTGTCAGACATCTGGCACCTTTAAAGGAGCAACAGGAAAACTTACAACAAAAAAAGTGTACTTTATTTTTGAGTCTGTGGTAATGAAATAAGACCTTTGATGATTTTGCACTCTATGTTAAGCAAACATGACATTCCCTCTTAGGATTCACCAAGAGCCCTGTGGTAAGCCTCCTTAACAGGTTCTCAAAGGCTAATCTCTTAGGACAGTTTCATACTCTATACGATATATTTTATCACAATGGCATTTTAACAGACATCTGCACTTAAAACTAAGCAATATTACTAAAATATAGCTTACATCTAAAATCAAAGAGAGTGGAAATGTAGCCAAACTTTAGTACCATATATAATCTTAAAAGTAACAGTCCAGAATCTACTATCATAAAGAAGGTATAAAGCATTACCAGTTGACAAGTCTGTGGTTTTGCTTCCTTTCTGGAAACCCTGAGAAGAAACAGGCAATGTTAAACTTTAACTACTAGTATGTAGCAATTAGGAAAAGTCTAATGATACAACTTTCAATGAACATGGCAGACTATACCGTTATAAATACATTATATCTATTGTCAAGTAAAAACTCCATATGCATTTGGACAGGTTTTGGAAGGATATGCCAAATAGATAATAAGAGACGAATGAAAAAGTCTAACAAGACCACATGACAAATACTACAGTCACACAGTAACAGGCTCTCATCCAAAAGACGGGAAATTTTGGCAAATAAAAGCCCTCGGGGTTCACCTTTTCTAGCAGACTTCTTAAGTAGACTATCCCTCTAACTGTTGATAAAGCAGCCCAAAGGGGTGGGATGAGCACTAAGATCATAACTGAGAGTCTGGACACTTAGAGAGGAACCCACAACTACCCAAACATTAGTTTCCTCATGGTCATTGAATAGATAGGTGATGTCGAGGGTCCCAAGCAATTTTTTTTTCATTTTTTTAAACTTATTTAATTTATTTATTTTTGCCTGCTATGGGTCTTCGTTGCTGCGCCCGGGCTTTCTCTAGTTGCGGCGAGAGGTGGCTTCTCTTGTTGCGGAGCAGGGGCTCTAGGCTCGCGGGCATCAGTAGTTGCACCACCCTGGCTCAGTAGTTGTGGCTCGCGGGCTCTGGAGTGCAGGCTCAATAGTTGTGGCGCACGGGCTTACTTGCACCGCGGCATGTGGGATCTTCCCGGACCAGGGCTCGAACCCCTGTCCCCTCCGTTGGCAGGCGGATTCTTAACCACTGCGCCACCAGGGAAGGGATGCTCCTCGCCGAAATCCCTTAGATGCTTCTTCTGCTTTTTAGTTAGGGAGTCGAGCAGCTGGCTCTGGCTAGGGGGCGGAATGGGAAACAGGAAGTTCTAACGCCTGTCGTACAAGCGCGACGTAAAGCGGGTCTGCTTTATGGCACCCTGCTTCCGCCGTAAAGCGCCGTTGGCAATCCGGCGTGAGTGGGTTGACGAGACGACTTCCAGGTGAAAAACGCGATTCTTGGAGGCTGGCTGACTTGACGTCTTCCCCATGGGCAAACGCGGGAGCCGGAGCCGGAGCCGGAGCCGGAGCCAGAGCCAGCTGCTCGACTCCCTAACTAAAAAGCAGAAGAAGCATCTAAGGGATTTCGGCGAGGAGCATCCCTTCTATGACAGGTATGGAGAGGCAAGGCTGGGACCGGCGCTGCCGGCGTCCTTTCCCGGTGGGAGCCCGCGTGTCCCCGCGTTTGGTCCGCCGGTGCCCCGGGGGTAGTGACAGGGCAGCTCCCGCCGCGTGCCACGCTGCCCCGGCGCCGGCCTAGCTCGCCCGGGGATCCTGGCGGCTTCCCGCCTGAGATGGGGTTCTTCGCCGGTCTTCCTACCCTTTGTTGAGCCTGTAGTTTTATGCTAGACGGCACGCCTCCTGTGTGGCGACTGGGCAGAGATTTTATAAGCTTGTGTTCGTTTTATATGTTTTGTTTTTAATTTTTATTTATTTATTCATGGCTATGTTGGGTCTTCGTTTCTGTGCGAGGGCTTTCTCTAGTTGCGGCAAGTGGGGGCCACGCCTCATCGCGGTGCGCGGGCCTCTCACTATCGCGGCCTCTCTTGTTGCGGAGCACAGGCTCCAGACGCACAGGCTCAGTAATTGTGGCTCACGGGGCCAGTTGCTCCGCGGCATGTGGGATCCTCCCAGACCAGGACTCGAACCCGTGTCCCCTGCATTGGCAGGCAGACTCTCAACCACTGCGCCACCAGGGAAGCCCCGTTTTATATGTTTTTAAAGAATTGCTTGGGGGCTTCCCTGGTTGCGCAGTGGTTAAGAATCCGCCTGCCAACGGAGGGGACAGGGGTTCGAGCCCTGGTCCGGGAAGATCCCACATGCCGCGGTGCAAGTAAGCCCGTGCGCCACAACTATTGAGCCTGCACTCCAGAGCCCGCGAGCCACAACTACTGAGCCAGGGTGGTGCAACTACTGATGCCCGCGAGCCTAGAGCCCCTGCTCCGCAACAAGAGAAGCCACCTCTCGCCGCAACTAGAGAAAGCCCGGGCGCAGCAACGAAGACCCATAGCAGGCAAAAATAAATAAATTAAATAAGTTTAAAAAAATGAAAAAAAAATTGCTTGGGACCCTCGACATCACCTATCTATTCAATGACCATGAGGAAACTAATGTTTGGGTAGTTGTGGGTTCCTCTCTAAGTGTCCAGACTCTCAGTTATGATCTTAGTGCTCATCCCACCCCTTTGGGCTGCTTTATCAACAGTTAGAGGGATAGTCTACTTAAGAAATTTGCTAGAAAAGGTGAACCCCGAGGGCTTTTATTTGCCAAAATTTCCCATCTTTTGGATGAGAGCCTGTTACTGTGTGACTGTAGTATTTGTCATGTGGTCTTGTTAGACTTTTTCATTCGTCTCTTATTATCTATTTGGCATATCCTTCCAAAACCTGTCCAAATGCATATGGAGTTTTTACTTGACAATAGATATAATGTATTTATAATGGTATAGTCTGCCACGTTCATTGAAAGTTGTATCATTAGACTTTTCCTAATTGCTACATACTAGTAGTTAAAGTTTAACATTGCCTGTTTCTTCTCAGGGTTTCCAGAAAGGAAGCAAAACCACAGACTTGTCAACTGGTAATGCTTTATACCTTCTTTATGATAGTAGATTCTGGACTGTTACTTTTAAGATTATATATGGTACTAAAGTTTGGCTACATTTCCACTCTCTTTGATTTTAGATGTAAGCTATATTTTAGTAATATTGCTTAGTTTTAAGTGCAGATGTCTGTTAAAATGCCATTGTGATAAAATATATCGTATAGAGTATGAAACTGTCCTAAGAGATTAGCCTTTGAGAACCTGTTAAGGAGGCTTACCACAGGGCTCTTGGTGAATCCTAAGAGGGAATGTCATGTTTGCTTAACATAAAATAGAGTGCAAAATCATCAAAGGTCTTATTTCATTACCACAGACTCAAAAATAAAGTACACTTTTTTTGTTGTAAGTTTTCCTGTTGCTCCTTTAAAGGTGCCAGATGTCTGACACATAGGTTAGATCGCCTTATAACCTAAATCTCCATGTGTTTAGTTTGCTGTCTTCCCATGTGGAACATGAGCAGTTCAAAGAAGAGGAAGCGCTTCTAGAATCATAGCTAGATTAGCTGTTTTAAACAAATTTGGTGCTAGGTCTGGTTGAATAGATAGGATTGCATATTTGCAGAAAAGCTAGTTTTTATTTAGAAAAGTCTGAACTTGGTTCCACTGTGGGCCTGATGATAGTCGTGGGGTAGCAACAAGAACAGTATAATTTTTGTTTTTAAAATCCCCATTTTCCTTTTAGTCAGAGAGTTTATAGATACTTCAAGTTCTGAAAGTGAAGCATAGAGTGAACCAGAACAAGTTTCTGGTTACAACAGACTACTTGCCACATTAAAGGATGTCTCCAAGGAAGATGAGGAGGAGGAAGAGGAAGAAGACAGTGTTCTAGATGAGACAGAAATGAGTCTTGAAGATGGCGATAGTGACGTCATTGTGGAGGAAGAGATGGCAGTAGAGTCCACTGACGTGCAGAAGAGTGAGTGTCTCTGATGTGGGTTTATCATCTTTGCAGGGACCACAGACAGATTGCCCCAGGGGCAGGGTGCCTTGTACCACAGAGCTGGGTGAAAGCACATGGATTCAAAGCAGAGATTCCTAACATTGTTGGGCTCTGTGATATCTTCAAGAATCTGATGAAAACACAGGACCCTGTGGCCATAAAAATGCAGAAATGACATTTTTGCTTATGATTTCTAGGGTTTCATCAATCCTACTTCAAATTCCCCTGATTGAGAGGAAAGGGCACATAATTCTGTTTTTGTAATGGTCTCAATTTATGAAAGAGATTATTGTTCCTGCCTTAGAGGGACCAAGTTTAATGGAAGATAGACATAAAATATGCAAAACTTTTCAAGCATCAAATCTGAATGGAACCGATAAATATAAGGTGTTAAAGAGATGCAAAGTGGTCACATGCTGCCAGGGTGAATGAGGGGAGGCTTCAGAGAAGAGCTGGGACTGAAAGCTGAAAGGGACTCTGTCTCACTCAGACATCTAGGTGACTATTTTTTTAAAAATTATTATTAATTTATTTATTTTTGGCTGCATTGTGTCTTTGTTGCAGTGCGCCGGCTTCTCACTGTGGTGGCTTCTCTTGTTGTGGAGCATGGGCTCTAGGCACGTGAGCTTCGCTAGTTGTGGCACACGAGCTCAGTAGTTGTGGCTCACGGGCTCTAGAGCACAGGCTCTGTAGTTGTGGCGCACGGGCTTAGTTGCTCGGCGGCATGTGGGATCTCCCCAGACTAGGGCTTGAAACCACGTCCCCTGCATTAGCAGGCGAATTCTTAACCACTGTGCCACCAGGGAAGTCCCCATAGGTGACTTTTTAATTTAACTTTAAAATCAACTTTATTGAGGTATGAATTACATTCAACAAGGTGTACCCGTTTTAAGCATGTAATTTGATAAGTCTTGACAAATGTGTATATCTATATTGTCATCGCCAAAGTCAAGATACAGAACACTTCCAATACCTGCAAAAAGTTCCTTCTTGTCCTTTTACAGTCAGTTTCCCAGGCCTGGCATCAGGCAACCACTGACATGCTTTCTTTCACTATGTATTAGTGTTTCCTATTCTAGAAATTCATATGAATGGAAGCATACAACAAGTACCCTTTTGCACGTGGCCTCTTTGGCTCCTCATGTTGTTGTGACTCATCCGTGTAGCTCATATTAGTAATTCATTTCTTTTTATTACTGGAATAGTAGTCCATTGTCTGAAAATATCTGGGTAACTTTTTATATTCTATTATCTTAATGCCTACTTGCCTTACTGTATTTTTTTCTATACTTTAAGGTGTCACACACCATTCTTAGTATTTTCATTCATCACTTGTACTCGGATACAAAAATCGTTGCCTCAGACTTAGGGATTGTTTTAATTTTCTTGGTTTTCCAGTTTTCTTTCATGTTTTAGGTTTTTAAAAATGAAAAGTTTGGCTTTTTAAATTATAAAAGTAATATATATTTACTGTAAAAATTTAAGAGGGTAATATAGTTAACGTATATCTCCTCCACCCTGGGATGAACACCTTTAACATTTTATAGAACCTTCCAGGCTACTTTTTTATGGATATATGAGTGAATATATATTTGTGTGTATGTGCATAATGGCCTCATACATTTCTGTAAGTTACTTTTTCTTTAATAATATAACGTGTGTAACTGTGGGTTACTGCAGCTAGAACCCTGGTGTCCAAACTCCAGGCCAAATCTCCTTCTACTACATTACACTACCATGGGGAGGTTTAAAAAAGAAAGGGAAAGTATGAAGGGTGATTTTACCATAAATTAAATCAACTTGAAAAGGCGCATTTGGAGAGTCAGAGAGTACTGATATTGTTAGAAAGAAGAAAGGTTTAAAAGCTGGTTAAATCTCAGTTAAAAAAAATCCATATGTACCACATTGTAAAAAAGAGAAGGAAGACGGCGTTCATGATTACTGGGCTGGCAGGGTAGGGGACAGTTGCATGCTGGGGGGGCTCTCGTACTGGCTCTTCCACTCTTCACACTTGTGCTCGGCCAGGGCCAGGGGCCGCTGAGGGAGATCAGAGGAGAGGGTGGTGCCTTGGGGGTTCCAGGGAGTTGTGCAGCTGGCTCCCTTGCCACCCAGACTGCCCCAGGGTTCCCAGCCCCAAGGGTTATGGAGCATCCCCACACCTGTTTGCTCTGCAGTTGCTGTCCCGCACGCATTTTCTCCTCCAGCACTTTCTGCAGTGTCTCCTTGGCCTTCTGCTCATAGCTGTTTTTCTGGTCTTGCATCTGTAATAGCAACTTATTCATTCCCCAAGAAGTGTATTTCTGTAAATTTGAGGCAATTCAACAAATACACATTGACCTACTGTGTGCTAAAGCCTGAGCAGGGATACAGAAATGAAAAGAAATTGGTCCTTGCCCACAGAGCAGAGATGTCAGTAATCTGGTGGACCTTCTTCCAGGCTGGAGGCAGGCAGGGAGAGTCCCTCAGGTGATGTGAGAGGTGAGTGGGGATAAAAAACTGCCCTGGGCATGCTGGGCATTCTCCCCTAGGCCTTCCACAGTCATTTGAAATCCGACATTTCCAAAGGGAAATCATCTTTCTAAACCTGCTCCTATCTCAGTGGCCAGCATCACCACCCACCCAGTCTCCCAAACCCTAAACCAGGGAATCATCCTTGATTTCTCTCTCTCCTTCTTCAAGGACTCAGTTCATCATCAAGCTCTGTCAGGTCAGCGTCTTTAACGGCTCATTCGTCACCTGTATCCTCTATCCCTACTGCCACCGCCTTAGTTCAGACCCTAGTGACACTATTATATGGATTATATAGAGACTATGTGTTATCTTCATGCCTTGCCTCCCTTCAAACCCTTTTCAGTCCTGCAGCTAGAGGGTTCTTTCTAAAACTTACATCTGATCACATCACAACCTGCTTAAATCTCTCAGTGGTTCTCAGTGTTCTAAGAATCAGGTCCAAACTCCTTGGCATGGTTCCTACTTACAAGCCCAGACTTTGATCTCATGCTGCCTCCACGCAAGCTGAACTGCTTGTAGGTCCCCTAAGCACTGTGCTTTTCAGCCTCTGCCTTTGCCCATAAAGCTTCTTCTGCTTAGAGTATCGTGACCCACGCTTCTCACCTGGTTAACTTCTACCCATGTTCAAGATTCAGCCCTAGAATCATAAATTCTGATAAACTTGGCCAACCATACCTACCCCCCGACTCTTTATGGATTAGGCAGGTTTACTGGTGTTCACATAGTATCTGTATTTCTGATCTATTGACTCACCTGTCTCCTTTAAGGGATTGTAAACTCCTTTGGGTCAGGGAGCATTTTTTTTTCTTTTTTTTCTTTTTTTTTGCGGTGCATGGGCCTCCCACCGTTGCGGCCCCTCCCGCCACGGAGCACAGGCTCCAGACGCGCAGGCCCGGCGGCCCCGGCCCACGGGCCCAGCCGCTCCGCGGCACGCGGGATCCTCCCAGGCCGGGGCACGAACCCGTGCCCCCTGCATGGGCAGGCGGACTCTCAACCACTGCACCACCATGGAAGCCCCAGGGAGCATTTTTAAAAAAATAAAATTATTTTTGTAGGCTTGGGGATCTGAACAATAGTCAGTAAAGTCAAGTTTTAAAAATGAATACTTTTGTATTTTTAGAATTTCTCCTGGCTTCAAGGTCAAAAAGAAAAAGACACAAGAGCAGCTTTGCAAATTCACTGGGGGTCTTGCCTTTCCAGTGCTTTTCATTTTTATGCCCTGTGATTTTTGGGAAAGCAGGAGCCTTTTACTGTCGATTCTGGGTTACCCAACTGGGTAAGAGATAGTCTAGATAATGCAAATTTAGAGTTCAATATCAAATCATTTCCATTTAGCTTTGGAGTCATCTGAAAATTTGGATTTAAATGTTGAGTGGGGGGGCCTACCTGGTGGCGCAGTGGTTAAGAGTCCGCCTGCCGATGCAGGGGATACGGGTTCGTGCCCCGGTCTGGGAGGATCCCATATGCCGCGGAGCGGCTGGGCCCGTGAGCCATGGCCGCTGGGCCTGCGCATCCGGAGCCTGTGCTCCGCAACGGGAGAGGCCACAACAGTGAGAGGCCCACATACCGCAAAAAGAAAAAAAAAAATAAATAAATGTTGAGTGGGTCTTATGTTCTTGGAATTGTCATTAGAAACCAGATACAGGAGTTACTGGTTGAGATCATACATGGTTATGTCCAGGTTATTGGACTTAACCATGCTGGTCACTGACCAGCTTTATCCCCCATTGAAAACGAGTAGACTGGCATTCTGGATTTTATGTCAGTCTCTTATGAGCTTGGTTGGCATTACTGAAAAAATAAAAGTTGTGGATCCGCAAACCCATAGACTCTATAGGCTATGTTCCCCTGCAGAATTCTAACTACATGGCCACCTTATCTTCCTAACATCAAGTGGGAGCAGTCTGGCCGGTCCATCTCGTTCTCTTGATCTTGAGTCCTCTGCCAAAGACATCCCCCTTTTCTGCACCAGCACATACGTCACAGCCCTGAAGAAAGTGTAGACATCTGAGATAGGTTAACAGTGGGGGAGGGCTGATATCCCGTGAACAGACACATAAATGCCTGTTAGACCTGGAAATTGAAAACCAGAGAGGCGGGGCCACACTGGTTTTGGCCCAGGCCACCAGCCACTGGTGTTCCCAGCAAAATGTTCCCAATGTGGGAGTTTGAGGAAGCAGGGAAAGGCAGGTGGTGTGAGTTTATTAGGACTTGAGGCCCTCAGCCTCGCACTGAGGCAAGCTGAACCCCCAGAGCGTGCTTCCTGCCCTCCTATGGGCTGCTACTCCTAAAGGTGCTTGGTTTCAACAGTTATTTGTGCATCAGGTTAAAGACTGAAGGGAGAGGGAACAGCAAGCCTAAATTCTTCATATCATACGCCACCTCCCTTTCTCTTCTTATTATATAAGCAATTCATGTGAAAAACAAATAAGGCAAGCAAAACAAAACAAAATTACCTGAAGTCTTGCTATCCAAAAGTTACCATTAGTATTTTGGTGTATACTTGTTCCAGATTTTTCTTTATTTTCAACCCTTCATTAAGGCCATTGTAGTGTTGACAGATGATGCTGGCACAAGCACTTGAGATGAGGCTCCTCTTTTTAAAATACTGTATTTGCATTTGGCTTAATTGGTCTCAGGCCCTGCCTTGCCTGGTCCCCAGCGTGGTGTTTTCTGCTGCAGTCTCTGTAAATTGGAGTTGGGGTGATGGGGCGGTCAGGCAGGGCTGTGTGTATCTGTGTCTGTATGAGGGAGGGCGGGCACACTTTCCAGTGTTTCTGGGCAACAAGCAGGTACTCACTGCAGTTTCCTATCCCTCAGGCCTGGGCTGTGGAGACCGGGGAAGTACCAGGAAGGGGTGGACGACCCCGACCCAGCTAAATGGAAGGCCCAGCTCCGCTGTGCGCTCAACAAGAGCAGGGAATTCAACCTGATGTACGACGGCACCAAGGAGGTGCCCATGAACCCAGTGAAGATATATCAAGTGTGTGACATCCCCCAGCCCCAGGGCTCTATCATTAACCCAGGTGAGGCCCCAGCTGCTGGGGAGAAGGTGGACAGTGTGCCAGGTTCCGGGCTGGACCCTTAAAGGGATAGTCGACTTGAAAGTCGCCTCGCTTACAAAGTTGAAGACTGGTAAATAAAGCAAGAAATGCTGTCCCTAGAAAGAACCCAGAGAACAAAAGATATAAACTCAGCACAGTCTTCCTGCCCACCCAGTGGAACAGTAAAGCATTAGAAAGAAGAGGGGGTATTGAGTTCTATAAAAAATAACTTCTCTTGGGACTCAACACTGAGAAGAGAGGCCAGGTAGTTTAGAAGAAGGAGGGCTTAAAACTTAGAAGGTCTGAGTTATAAACCTCGGTCTTTCCATTTCACTACTTGTGGGACATTGAATCAAGTCATTCAACGTTTTGAGCCTCAGCTTCTTCCACTATAAAATCTGGGTTCTCATCTTTCCTGCGTATTTCAAAGGCTGTTCTTAGAATCCATTGACATGTCATTATGAAGGCTGTTAAGTTCTCTTTATAAATGATGGGTAAGTGATCATTTAATTTGTATGGTATTTTTCCTAGGAGAATACCACCTGATCCCTATATTTACTCAATGTTTAGCCAGTTCCGACTAAGAGCCAGATAATTTAGACTTGACCTCCAGTGAATCTAGTGAGGCTCTGCCATGAGGGAAGGGTCTGTCTTCACAGTAAGCTTATAAAGGAGAGAAGCTGTGCTCCTTGGGTCCTTAGAAGGGATGCGAATGTGTAGAAAGGGGTTTAGAGTAGGAATTAAAAGATTTCTAGGAGAAGGGAGTAGGGTCTGCAGCTCCTGGATAGGGGAGGAGATGAGAGCTTGCACTGGGGCTCCGTAGGAGGAGCTGGGAGTGGGGTGAACACCCTTGGTTCCCACTCTTTGGCATTGAGGGTGCACACTGAACCCAAGGAACCTCTGTGCTGGCAGTGCCTAGCTTGAACAGTGGGTCAGCTGCAGGGATGACAGTGCAACGTGAGCACCTCACTTTTGACCTTTGTGTGTGTGTGTGTGTGTGTGTGTGTGTGTGTTTCTCGGGTAGGATCCACTGGATCTGCTCCTTGGGATGAGAAAGATAATGATGTGGATGAAGAAGATGAGGAAGATGAGCTGGACCAGTCACAGCACCACGTTCCCATCCAGGACGCCTTCCCCTTCCTGAACATCAATGGTGAGTGGGGTGGGGGGTGGGACCGAGGCATGGAGAGGATGTGAGGGGCTTTGATTTTGCAAGCGTTGACACCATATCCACCATTGCACTGGGAGCAGCGACCAGGCCCTGGGGCCAGGCTGCCAGTCTGTTAGCAAGTAGGAGTCCTAGGCAAAGGAACTCCGTAGGCATAGTTATCCCAGTGGGGTGGCTTCTAGGCAGAGAGAGCATCTTCTGAATCTTATGTGATAATTCAGAGAAATTAAAAAATTAAATTCATTCTCAATCCCACATACAAATACACAAGCTGTTACAAATTTTGCTGATTTCCTTCAGGCCAAGTGCAGGGATCCTTTTCGTGAATTGTAGGCAAACTCTTCTGCTATTTCCCTCAGTACAAATTTTCTGTCACTGCCTTAACAGCCTCTGCTAAGGCTGTATCATGGGAAACTTGTGGCTCTACAGCTCTTAATACTAGGCTCTGATAAAATTTCTCTACTAGAGACTTTTATCTTTTTTAAATTTATGTATTTATTTATTTATTTTTTGTGGTACGCGGGCCTCTCACTGTTGTGGCCTCTCCCATTGTGGAGCACAGGCTCCGGACGCGCAGGCTCAGCGGCCATGGCTCACGGGCCCAGCCGCTCCGCGGCATGTGGGATCTTCCCAGACCGGGGCACGAACCCGTATCCCCTGCATCGGCAGGCAGACTCTCAACCACTGCGCCACCAGGGAAGCCCTATCTTTTTTTTAAATTGACTTTTTGAATTCAGCTTCCCAGGAAAGATGAGTTTAGAGGTTGGAGGGTCCCTGTGAGACAGAGCAGGTCCTGCACCTCCCACTGCACGTTCTGAGGACGCTCAAGCACAAGGTGAACTGCTCTTCCACAGCATCTTCCCTTGAACTTTTCACTGACCTGCTCCTAGTCATATGACGTGCATTCAGTTGAGTAGCTTTTCACTACTTTTCTAAGTTCCATCTGGCTGCTAGGGTCAAATGAGATACTTTTGCCACCTAGAAAATTTAGTATATGAAGAGGATTCCTGTAGGATTTTGGAGTCCCCTTCCCTAGGTGATGCCCCTTCTTTTGAGAATCAGGAAATGACTCTTATCTGTCTACTTGCCCTCCTTCACTTACTCTGTCATTTATAACCTTGCAAGCAAGTGATGAGTAAAGACAACGATCATAGAGCTCTCTCAGGTTAATACTGCCACAGCTACATTCCCACTTGGTGCAATTTTAAGATTTGGACATTTGGAAATGTGAGATCCTTTCCCAAATCTTTGGCTCACTCATTCTGTTATTCTCACCCCTTAAAAGGATGCAACCCATTTCCAGGATCATGATTTCCCTTTTTTTTTTTTTCATGTGTTTTTAAAGCTAATATTGTGTGTCCTTACGTTATGGGCCACCTTGGATCCTTTATGGAAACATGTGAACATATATTAAAAATAAAAAAGTAAAATGTGGCCCTACAGCCACACCGGGATTTCATTGCCCTGAGAGAGGAGTTGGGGCGCATCAGTGACTTCCACGAAGCCTATACTTTCAAACAGGCTCCGGGCCAGCCAGTTTCCGGCTTAAGCAAGGAGAATGTTCCAGCGGTAACCAACAAGGAGAACCTGGCGACGCCGGTCTCGACTCCATTCCTGGAGCCGACCCTGGGGAGCGACGGCTCTGCGGTCACTTTCGGGAAAACCCAAGAGGATCCGAAACCATTTTGCGTGGGCAGTGCCCCACCGAGTGTGGACGTCACCCCCACCTACACCAAAGACGGAGCTGACGAGGCAGGATCAACCGATGGCAAAGTTCTGAACCCGAAGCCATCTAAGCTGGCAAAGAGAATCGCAAACTCCGCTGGTTACGTGGGTGACCGGTTCAAGCGTGTCGCTACCGGACTGTACGCAGACTCCAGTCAGCTCGGCCGGGAGCAGCGGGCATTGCAGGTGAGCGCCCCCCCACCCGAATTTCAGGAGCCTGACCAGTTGTCAGGTTTTTTTAATGTGTGAAGAGGAGGGGGCCGGGGGTATGATAGGGCAGGACACCGCGCTGATTTGGTTAATGAAGCTTAGGATAATTTAAATGTTTGAAATGTGTCCAGTAAGGGGACGTAAGTGGATACTTGAAGTTATTCTGTAGATTTTAAGTGAACTCCACTCAAATGCTGATAACGGAAGTTTTAATTATTGCGAAGGATGTCTAAAAGACTGCATGACATTTACCTATCAATCGCTTTGCTTTCTCTGCCGTTACTGTACGTTAACAAATATACCTCAAAGCGCTGCTTAGAATGCCTTACGTGATACTTGGTGGAGGTGTGTAGCGGCCGCATGTCTGTGAGATTCGTGCAATTTTTTTTCCACCATAAAGCAAACAAACAAACAAAACAAAAAAACAAACCTTGCTTAAAGGGATAGAGTATGTATTTAACTTGCTAGTGAATGATAGATGTTGTATAGGAATTTCCTTAAGATATTTTACTTTTAATTAAAAGACAAATAAAGCCAAAGTGTTTTGCAATGTTAAGAAAAAAATTGGTTTATGCTTATAAAAATGTTATCTAAAGTTATCTAAATGACATTGAGTGCCCATTTTAATGACATAGATGGAAGGATTACAAGAGGACAGTATTTTATGTCTACCCGCTGCTTACTGTGAGGTCCGTTCTTCAAATTTTTATTACTAGAATCTTACATAAACCTTCTGAGTTAAATTTCATTTCCAAATATACAAAGGGAAGTTTGTGGGCCATGGTCTTCTTTATTCACTGTGCATTTGTTTTCTTTTCTGTTGTGTTTTTGTTTTGCTTTCTTTGCGTTGTGTTTTTGTTTTGTTTTATTTACCTTCGAAAGAGAATGTCTGTCTATGCCACAGTGTATGTATGGCTATACATACACACCACATATATCTCTACATACATATGGATTTATGAAGAAAGAGTGTGTGACTAGTTACACATAGACACTCTTACATTTTTATCGTTCAATTTTAAAATATCTCAGTTGTATCATAAATTGTGGTTGGTTTTGGGCAAACTTTTCTTTGAAGATACTTTCCTTTAAGGTAAGGGCAGTGAAATAGCTTTGGTGGTAAGGTGTGTCTTTTTTCCATCTCCGTTCTCTTTCTAGCGTGCGGTGATGCGCTTCTCAGAGTTGGAGATGAAAGAGCGAGAAGGTGGCCACCCCACGACCAAAGACTCCGAGGTGTGCAAATTCAGCCCCGCTGACTGGAAAAGGCTGAAAGGAAGTCAGGACAAAAAGCCAAAGTCGGTCGCCCTGGAGGAGGCCATTGCCGACCAGAACGACAGTGAGAGATGTAAGTGAACCCAGGCGGCTCGCGTGTGGTACCACGTCGGTGGGAACGGGGCGGTTCCGCTCCCAGTGCCGAGGGAGGTGAGAGGAAACAATACGCTTCCGACGGCCCAGCGTCTGGGTGCTGGCTGTTCGGAGAACGGGCTGCTCTGGCCACCCTTCCCAGCTGTGGATTGCAAGGCTGGTTGTCCTTTTGAGCGTTGCAGCATCCAGGAGTGAAGCACCTATGAAATGTTGTTTCCTGGCACGCATCTCCTTTTTCCGGAGAAATGCTAGTCCTGTAGTTAGTAATAGTCTGATACAGTAGAGCAGAGCAATGGCAGTGCAAGACCTCCAGCGTAGCAGGTATGTGTTCTGTTTTGTAGCAGGTACGGATACGGGTTTTTGGTAGCAGTGGAATGACACTTGCAGCCAGAGCCAGACCCTCCAGAGTGACGGTCTCCTATGGGAGGGAGTGGAGAGTACTCGGATTCTCCCTCCGAAGGCAGAGGTTCCGTTCAAATGAGATGAGGGCTGATGAAGGCACCAGAAAGAGGAGCAGAATTGTTCTCTGAGGCAGAGGCGTGTTTGCAGTCACTAGGAGTTGACAGCACGCTCCGAGGGCGTGGGATCGACGAGGCCGTTCTTCCCACCAGACGGGCTGTATTCGGTTTTGGAGGCCAAACTGGAGAGAAGGCTAGTGTTTGCCTCGAGTCACACTCTGCGGTCCCATCAGCTGCTCCCCCACTGGGGTTGACTTCGGGCTTTGCCCTCGAGACTTCCTGGGCTAATGAGATGTGTTGGCAGCAAGAGGAGGTCTTTCTCCCGCTTTCTTCAGTGTGCGTGCTTGTGGCCTGTGGCCTGCAGCCTGCTCCGGACCCCAGAAACCTCACGGGTGATGGTGAGTGAGGGCACCTAGGTGAACGTCGAGGACAGGGTGGGCGTGAAATCCTCCTGAGATGGGACAGTCGGGGTTGGTGGGCACGTTTGGGAGGCCCAGGCCCTTGGACCCAGTCGTAGGGTCGGCGTTCGCCCGCACGCTTAGGTCGTGGGTGCCTGATGCAGTTCGGGAAAATTGTGGTCAGCAGCAGCGTGTGCTTCTCTCTGCTGCTTGGAGCACTGCCCTCCCCCAGCTCATCTTTGGGGTCAGACAAAGGCCTGTGGCCAGGGTTCTGGGTAAGCCACACCGGGACCGGTGTGTCTTACGTGGCTCCCGTAGAAGGGGATTTCTGGGGCTAGTCAGTGCCGGCCTGACCCGAGGGATGGGGCTCTTGATGTGCCTGGAGTAGACGATTCCGAGCTCTTCCCCCTCGGGATTGGAATGAAAAACGGAGGGTCCAGGCCACCCTGGAGTGAAGCAGCAAGAAGGTCTCCCTCCTTGCCTGTGCTCACAGCTGAAACGCAGCCCTTACCCTCCTGAGTGGCCTCATAACTCAGCTCCTGGGGAAGTTTCTCAGAGAGATGTGATAAAAGTGGGCAAGGCCAAGTTCACGGGGCTGCACTTTTCTGAGGAGGGGATCTGCCTGTTGTGGGTGGACGGTGAGGGAGGCTGGAGGAAGGGAGCGGGCAGTTAACCGGCCTCGAGTCTTCTCTCCCTTTTCTCCAGCAACGTGGCGAAATCCAGGGTGGCCGCTGCCCTTCACGTCTCAGTGGCCTCATCCGCCCTTCTTCCCAGAGACGTTTGTGTGCGTCCTTCCCAGTCTTTCCTGCTGAGCGTGGAGACGAGAACTTGGTGTGGCTGATGGGGGGCAGGGCCTGAGCCCCAGATGATTCCGAAAGCCCTCTCCCCCCACCGCCTGCCTCCAATCTCAGACGGACCGACGGGTCTCTTCCTGGAGCACCCGGCACATGGCCCAGTGAGCCATGAATCGCCACCATGGGAGGGCAGGAGAAGGGTTGGGGAAGGTGAGGGGCTCCGTTTGAAAGATTGGGGCAATGGAGGTGGGTTCCCCACCCACCCTCTGTCTTGTAGAGACGTGGGGTTTGTAAATAGCTGGTCAGGAAAGGTCACCTGAAGGGGCCACTGTTCTTACTGCGGCCTCCACGTCCAAGGCCCAACAGGTTTTCACTCCATTCAGCTGGATATGAACGGGCCTTCTTGTTCTTGGGCCATCACGTCTTGAGCTGATATGGGCTCAGGTCCTTCTCATGGGTGTCGGTGTGGCCGAGAGCCGAGCTGTGAGCACATGGGAGCTGGGGCGGGGATTTGGGGTGGGCAGGGGTCACAGAGAGGGTCCAGGACGCCTTCAAGATGCCTTCCCCCTTCTGAGGCAGCCCCTACCCATGGAGGGCCCAGGAGCTTCCAAGGTGGTGGGTGCTGTTTGCGCGGCCCTGGTTTTCCTGGTGCGGGTGCATCTTGTTGCTAGGGGCTTGTTTAAAAAAAGGAATTAACTTGAAAACACAGTGGCCGAGATACTCATTTATTCTTTATGATCACATGGGTGGCTGAGTGAAATTTTTATTTTGGAAGTTCACCAAATGAGTTTGGAGGTTCCTCAGACTTGGAAGTTCATCACTAGGAACCCTCAGTGGCATTTGAAGATGGGGCGGGGCAAGGAGGCATTGGTCCCTTCCTTCTCAAACTTGGAGTAACCATCTCCCTTGCGAACCACTTGTCTGGGACAGGCCTAGGACCTGCTCAGTGGCAGTGCCTGGCCAGGAGCTGGAGGAAGCCTCAGTCGAGGGGCTTCATGAAACTTCTTTGCTCAGGGAACTTCTCTTCCAGCTGAGCACCTGCACGTTTGTAAACTACTTTGGAACAGAGATCCCCTGCACTCCTTGTGTAGCGGGTGTAACTTTTAACAAGGTTAGCCCTGACTGGAGGTGCTATAGTTAAGCTACAGAGAAGGGGATTTTAATCCTGGGGAGCCTTCCAGCAACTCAGAACCCTCTCACCTTGTTTAGGCCTCACTGGGCATGGCTCAACAGTGGTGAGGGTGCTTTGCTGCCACAGTGACTTGTAAATGTTGCTGTGGTGATGCTTCTGTGAGGTGATGCTATGGTACAACCATAATGTATTTGGGATATATGTGCTGTGAGTCATAGGACCATGCTGCAGGGACCACGTTCACATCTTGCTTAGACTGGGTGACCAAGGGCACATGGCTTCCCACTTTTAGAAGGGCCAAAAGTAGCAATGATGGCAAAGCCTGATGGTTAGGATCCCCGTGTATCTATTTATCTCCCCATCTCCATTGCCCTCAAGGGTCATCCTCCTGTGGGTCGTGGTTAGAACAGTCTTTGAGAAGCTCCAAGTGACACACACGGAGCCTCTACCCCATAGCTGGTGGCCATGGGCATCTTGGGCAGTCGGGGTGGGTGTCCTTCAGGGTTATTACTGGCCTGGGTAAGGTCACACTAGCGTAAGGTCTTGGGGGGCCTTAGCCGAGGGGAATTGAGATCTTTGCCCTAAAAGGCTCCGGGGTTGGGGGAAGGGTGGATGGACCTAGTTTGGAAAAAGAAACGTTAAATTGGACATGAGGGTTCTTAAGGTAGCCCTTCCATTCCTCCATGGATCCCCTCCCACGGAGCTTTTAGGGAAGGCTGAATGGACCAGATTGGACCAGAGAAGTCCAATGGTGTAACCAGCAGGGCTCACCTCTTAAAATTTCCTACATTTCAGGCCTGAGATTCAGGCTGGTCTGAAAGTCTTGGCATCTTTTGGTTAAAGGGATTTTTCCAGCCTTTCTCTGTGCTGAGCCCGGCCCGTGATTATGAAGCCCACCCTGGAGGGAGGCTAGCAGTAACATTCCCACTTTACAAGTGAAGGGGGCCGAGTTGTAAAGCGGCGCCATTCCTGCCCGAGTGTTTAAGAGGGTCACAGAGCAGCCGGAGTGAGAGTTGCAGCACGCCGTCTTCACCGGGCCTGCGGTAGCCTGGGCTGCATCACCCGTAAGCACAGGCCAGGAGTTTGGGGTTTCTCCTGCTGCCATGACAGGAGACCCTCGCGGTTGGGGTGATTCCACCATTCCGGCAAGAGTAGATGGGGATCTCTCCCACCTTGGGATAGCCTTGGAGAAAAGCTAAGTGTGTTCCACCTTTGAGAACACAGGTCAGGCTAGCCCAGGCCAGGGTGAGGTTCATCCCCACAACTGGCTGCCATTAAATGCTGGGAATGCCCCCAAGAGAGGCTGATCAGGGGACCAGCCGGCTGGGCAGAAGTGGGAGTGATACTTGAAGTGGTCTAGGGAGAGGAGGAGGAATGCGAGCAGCATGTGAGGGGTGTGTCCATGATTTCATCTAGAAAAACCGGGCTGTGGGAGCTTAGCTCAGGTGTTAACGAAATACCAAACTCATACACCCACCTCCACCCCCGGCCGGTGATGGACACAGGGTCATCTTCAGGGAACTCTTTAACAGCACAGTGATCATTATGGAATTTATTTGTGTGTTAGAAACAATGTGACTAGCTAAGCAGTTGAACTGTTTTTTTGGCTAGAGCAAAAGTGAGGAGTGATGTTAGGCTGGGGTGATTGGAGGAAAAGCCCCAAGTGGATGCTAGATTGAGCAGGGGGGCAGGAGCAACACAGGCGGAGCTGGGGTGTGAGCAGTTCAGCCCTGCCCCCCACCCCCCATGAAGGGGATTGGAGTCTTGTCTTTGAAATGTCCTTAGATGCTTGTTGCCTGGGAAGGAAGGCGTGGAGACGTGCCAGGTGGGTGACTGGTGTCACTGAGGGCCTTCTTCCTAGACAGGAAGTAGGAGCAGCCCCTCGATGGCAGTGAAATGCTTTTCCCCCCACGGGTGTGGAAAGAGGACAGACGGACTTGTAGCAATCTGGTTGAGTTCTTTGAAATTGCCCTTGACCCTTGTGTGTGCACCAGGAAGCCTTTCCTTTCCCTTTGCCAGGCTCCTCTTGCCTTGGTCTCCCCAGCTTCCCAGGCTCCCACCATTCTTTCCCTCCCCTTTTTCTTCACCCTCGCCCCTGCTGACCCAAGTGAACATGGGTGCTATGTCTGTGTAGATGGCAGTTGGGGGCTATTTGGTCTCTTGATGACATCAGCCTTTTTTGTTTACTAGCAGTTGTTTCCATAGTCATTTGTAGCTCCGCCCTGATTGGTTGGATCTTACTGTGAGGTCACTCACCCCCCCTTTAAAAGTAAGCCACCTTGGAGAGTTAAGCAGTTAGGGAGTGATCTCACATGCCTATAGACGGATGGTGTAGATGCCTCACCTTGACCCTTGAAGGATGGATTGTGAGTGGGCTACACGCCTCATTTTCTGCTTTCTTTGCTGGTTGTGTTCAGCTGTCCTTCCTTTGGGACGTCTTTCTGAGGGTTTTGTGCTTCCGGCGTGTGAGGCCCCTGGTCTCCAAAGGGGGGTGGTCTGTTGGTAGCAGATTGCCTTGGGCATGGGGGTCCTGCCTGCTCCTGGTGACCTTTGTTCCCTCCTTTCCGGGTTGTCTCCCCTCCCCTAGGGGAGTGTTATGATGGAAGCAAACCTGACCCCTTCAAAGCCCCAGAAGACAGTGATCTTCCTGAGGACATGGACACGGAGCCCCCCAGAGAGTCCCCCGCCGACCAGGCGGCCCCGGACGCGTCACGCAGCCCCACCCTCCGGCTGAACAGAAAGCGCAAGGTCTCTGGCAATAGGAACCACACTGAGACCACTGTGCTCCCGGAGGACTCTCTGCTGAAAGCCAAGCGGAGACGGGTCTCCAAAGGTGAGCTCGGTTTGGCTTCGGGCTCGCAGGGCACCCTACGGAAGTCCTGGAGCGGAGCAGTGGAAAGTTCCAGTCCCACCCTGGAGCCCTGGGGGGAGCCACTCACACCTCCCCACGCCCCACCGCCATCCCACCCCCCACCCCCCCAAAGCCAGGTGCCGGAGCTGGAGCCCAAAGGTGGCCAAAGGCAAATAGGCCCCCTCCCGAGACTTGGTGACAAGTTCCAGCCAACACAGTGACCACACCCCTCCCCTCCCCCACCCCTGTTAGTGATGTGTAAGACAGTTTGTTCCCCCCAACCCACCCCCCCGCCCCGGGGGGCTTCTTCATTAATTTGTAGTTATTCCTCCATTAGCTGACTGGCCTGAGAGGGAAATGACAAATAGTTCCTCTAACCACTTAGAAGAGCCACATTATAGTGAGCTGACCAACCTGAGGTGTGCATTGAATTAACAGGGCTCCATCCCAGAAAGCAGCGCCGCTTGCTGCACCTTAGAGAACGGCGGGAGCAGAGAGCAAACCTGGCCGGCAGGGCAGGAAGGAAGTGACCCAGGCGGTTCAGCCTGCGGTCACCCCCCAGGGCAATAGCATCTCCGAAGAGAAACCTGGCAGGAAAAGGGCAGAGGCCAAAAGCAACAGAAGCTGGTTGGAGGAGTCCCTTAAATGCAGTGACAATGAACAAGGTACGCACGGGGCGGGGGGCGCTCCTGGAGGGTGGATCACCCGCCTTCTGTGGGAAACGGCCCTGGAGGGGACCTGAGCGCCATCCAAGTTGACAAGAGTAGCGTGTGGCGAGCGGGGAGTTTTCTTCATGAGGTCCTTTCAGCCTGCACACTTCCTTATGGAATGGACAGTGAGGCGGGAGCTCGACTTCCTGGGCTGCTCCTCATCACCCAGCCCGCGGCTGGGCAGGAAGGGAAGTCTTGGGTGACCCCGGGTGCTTGTCAGTGCCCTCATTCCAGCCTCAGGCTATCCCCAGTCGCCCTGTCCCGAGCAGCCAGGCCCCCCACGGGTGGGGACGGGAGCGCACGAAGGGCTGGCTTCTGCCCTGTCTTGCGGCCCTTTGAAGCGACTTGCCATTTGGCGTTTCGTGGGTTAGCCTATTTGCCGGTTGAATGTGGGATAATTAAAATATTAGTGCTTTGAAAACATAATTGGTATATCTTTAAAAACTGAAGGTGCTCCAACGATCAGTGCTAACAATGGGCTTTTCTCTCCTCACCGGCTACAACTGTGTAACGCCCGCTGCTTCTCCCCCTGACAGATGTGCTGTTCACGGACAAAGAAATGGATTGGCAGCCTTCGCCCCTGCCGCAGAAATACACTGACAACAGCGAGAAACCATCCGGGAAGCGACCGTGCAAAACCAAGCATTTGATCCCTCAGGAGCCCAGGCGGGGCTTGCTGCTGCCAGGGGACTCCTACGTGGACAATGCGGATGGCAAGGTACCTCTTGCCCCTGGCTCTCCCCCGCCCCCCGGGCCTATGCAGGCACATCCCGCCTGCCTACTTCTCTGCTTCTGGGGACAGAGCTTTCCTTTTCTTGAACCCCACCCCCAAAACGTCCCTGCCCCTTCCTAGGGGACCTGTCTCCTGGGTGGTGGTGAAGTTTCCAGCTAGTAAAAATGCAACGCCTGCGCCCCACCTCCCTCAAACAGAGAGGAGGAAAAGTGCTTTCCTTTGTAACTCAGGGAGGAGGCGAACCAGGCGGGTGGAGGAAGGACAGCCTGAAATGTGTGCGCTGCCTGGTTTCGTGATAGGTGACCGTCCGGAGATTTTGAAAGCGGCCTGAGCCCAGTTCCGACTATGATCTTTCGCCAGCCAAGCAGGACCAGAAGCCCTTGGACCGTTTGCAGCAATTGTTACCAGCTTCCCAGGCCTCGCAGCTGACATGCTCAAGCTCCCGTCCAGAGACCACCCAGTCCCGCCCGATGCCACCGGAAGCGCGGAGACTTATTGTCAATAAGAACGCGGGCGAGACCCTCGTACAGCAGGCCTCCTGGCTTGGCTACGAGGTGAGCATCCTTGTGGGTGCCCCGGATCAGGATCCGCTGGCTGCTGCTCCTTGGGTGGGGGACACACTGGCTGGGGATGGGGGGTGGGTCTCAGAGCCCAGCCCCCTCCACGTGGCGGGCTGGGCTGGGTGTTCCAGCAGGGTGTTTGCGTTGGCCCTGCTCACACTGCGGGCTCTTTGGTGGCTTGTTCAGTCGTGGTGTGAAAAGAAAGGCAGGCCTCTCTGATGTTCCGTTCCCATTCAGGCAGGTAGGCTGCTTTGGCCAGTCTGGCTCACTTATCTCTGATACAAAATCTGACCTAACCCAGGGCTTGGCGACCAGGGGAATTTTAATGAGCCCTTTTGGATTCTGAATAGCAAGAAGGAGAGTAGTTATTAGCTCTACTAACTTGTGCTGTTTGGGGCAGAGTGATGCCCCTGTGGGGTAGCGGGTGGGAAGTGTCTGTGCAGAGTAGGGGTGGGAGTGGGGCAGACCTGAGCAGTCTCTTTCTGAGAGGGCACGGGAGCCGAGGGCTGATGGGCGGGGAGCAGGGGTTGAGTCTTGCACAAAACTCCCTGTCCACACTGCTGTATCCCAACCCAGCACGGCTGATGACAGTGATAGCCTCTATTGCTAGAGCAACATAGAAAGATAGCTGATATCTGCCTAAGCCCGTGTGATCTGTAGTAACTCCTTTCACCCTTTTAACATCTTCACTTGGGAGTAACGAGTACTAGCCCACTCTCGGATGAGGAAACTGAGCCTCAGAGGGGTTAGCTGATACCCGTACAGGTAGCAATCCAGCAGTGCTCCACAGCCCACCACGCTCCTCAGCAAGACTGGCTCACACTGGAATTGCCCTTTTTACAGTTCAAAACCTCTGTGAGACAGATGGCTCTCCATGCCCTGTGCAGTTCCCCCACCATACTTGTCAGTAGCAATTGTGATGTAATAGCCCACAGGGCAAAGGCATTTTTCTGTGCTGGCATCAGCCCTCTGGGAGTTGAATGGTGACAGTAAAATGCGGTGCAGCAGGCTGAGCGTGGAGGTGTGGCTGAGCACTGGGGTGGCAGGACCCAGGCTGGCCCGGAGCCCTGGCGCCCACACCCTCAGCCAGCTCTGTGCCCCTGTCCCCCATCTCCCGTCATGTGCCCCCACCCCGGTCCATAGTGCCGTGAGCCCTTCGAAGTGTGCCTGCCTTGGCCCTAAGGCATGACTGTGGGTGGGAAGTTGGAAGCACTAGGGCTATGCTTAGTTTGGGGGTGTTTTTTGTTGTTGTTGTGGGTTGAATGTGCTGTTGTTTATATCTACACGTCTCTTGGAGACCTCTCCATTAGCTAGAGAGCACTTTCTGGTAGTTAGCGCAGTTACTTGCAGGTGAAGTCCAAGGAGCACCCAGTTGGTTCCCCAAGAGCTGAGAGCGGGCGCCTAGGAGGACAGAGCAGATGTTGCACATAGTGTTGAGCTAGACCCCCCGTGGTTGAGAAGATAGTCTCCTTGCTTCCAGCAAACGCTGGAGGTGGGGGGGAGACCCCTAACCCCAACTTTTGGGTTAGGGTTGAGAAAGCAGACTCCCGCTTCCAGCAAATGCTGGAGATGGGGGGGCGGGGTGCTGCTGCACCCGCCGTGGAGGGCGGGGCTCCGAGCCCCACCTGTGAACTTGGCATCATTTCCAGCAGCCTCCCTTTGGGACCAGAGACGTCAAAAGACCCTCGTTGGTCCTCTAAGACAGTTTCCATTTTGGTTTGGTGGCTCTGAGGCCTGGACCAAGGGGCACTTGATCCATACTTTTTTAGGCTACCTGGCCTTTGATTGCACAGGAAGCCTTGGGAATGTTTAGGGTCAGATTTGTTTTTTTCTTCAAATGTAAATTTCAATATGTAGATTCCACACATCACCAGTGTTGATGCTGAACATTGTGACAAGTAGATGAACGCTTTCAACTTTGAATCCAACTTCCTGGGATTTCTCTGGGCAGAATTTTAAACGTTGGGATGATGGCCCAGTTGGGAGATGTGGCAGCTTCAACCTTTTAAAATTGAAGGACAGTTTGCTTAAGCAGATAAGGGTGTGGTTTGGGAGGGTTTTCCTGAAGTTTTGTCTTCAGCATTCTTGGTTATTTTCTTCTGCTTAGCCAAAGATACCATGTGCAGTATAAAGGCTGTCTGAGCTTTATGTCATGATAATGTGGTTCTGGAAGTTTAGAAACACGCTCTGGCTTCAGATCCGCGTTAAATAGATCACTTGCGTGGCCAAAGACCTCAAACCTTTCCCTCCTGGGAAAAAGGCTTCTATTTCTTAGGCTAAAACGCCAGTGTGCAACCACATGCTTGTGCCTTTAGCGGTGATGGTTAAATTTTCTATGAATTGAATAAGTCATGTTTTTTAAAAAGTTAATGAGGCATTTAATTAACTAACAACGTCGGGCTTATGGCCTTTATGGTCACATTTTGCAGGTAATGGCATTCGGCTTATAGCCGCTGAACAGAGAGCTGTCCGACAAAAGCAGTTTGACTTTGCTCGGGAATGGCTGGGCTGCCCTTCAGACACTCCCGTTTATTTCTAGCGGAGAAAATAAACCAAGGAATGTGTTGCGTCGACAGACTCGCCCCGCCTCTTCACCTTTCAGTTAGAGAAAGTGTTGGTGGCGATGGTTGCCATCCATTTAGAGGCCATCACCCTCCTAGCTAGGAGAGTGTAGTTAGCCCACTTGACCCCCAACAGAGAAGGCCTGTGGGATGCTCGTCACAGCTGGATTGCATCCCTCTAACTGGGGCCCTCTTGGGCCTTTTGAATCTTCCCAGCTGACCAGGTACCAAAGACCTGAGTTATAGGTCTAGTACTTCATGTTAATTGAACTTGGGGTTTAATATCTCTGGGCCTCAGTTTCCAAGTGTTGAATGAGGATAGTACTACCTTCCTTTCCTGCGATCTCCTGGGTTCCTGCGGGTGACAGAAGACGTCCTCATCTGGGGAAATGAGAAGCACTGTGTAAACAGTGGGATCAACGTGGTTGAGTTAGGACAGCCCGTGGCAAAAGGTCTGACCTGGCCGTGGGGCTACTGCTGCCTGTGCTGCCAGCTTCCAGGAGAAGAGAGTTGACTTACCCACCAGCTTGGACGGCCTTTCATTTCTAGGTACCCTTGAACCTGCCCTAGTAGTGATGAAGGTTTCCAGGCGGAGGCCGTGATTGTCACGGCAAATAAACCCTGGGTTGAGTAAATTGATGTGTGCACAGCAGTTGGTGGCGTTCAGACCTGATCCCAGAGCCAGGTGACAGGGCCTCTCCCTGGCTGGGGCACACAACTCATTAGCTTGCAGCCGTCCACTCAAGTCTGGCTAGTGAGGGCCTGCTAAAAGAGCAGCAGCTTCATGTGGTATCCTGGATACCAGGGCTCGGGGCAGGTGGCCTGGGAGCCCAGAGGATTGTGGGCTTTCTGGCAGGTTGGGATGTAAACGGAGAAACGCATTCGTGGGCGTGCCTTTTCTCTTCCTCCTCTTGTTTTGGAAGGGAGCTGCTGCAGTGACCTGAAGTAACAGGGCACCGATGGCCAGGTTTACCAGCATGCCCCATTGGGTTCACGTGGTAAGGAAATGGAAGATTCTAGTTCGCTCCCAAGTGAGTGGTCACCTTTGATTGGCGTGTCCTCCAAAGGGCATAAAAGGTTTTACAGAACCCATCTCGCACTTGTGGGCGGCTAGAATGACACCCGTTTGGGTTTAACAGATGAGTTACCTGAGAGATGTCACAAGGAGGCCTGTTCTGACCCCATCGCATCCCCCTTTACCCTGCAGACCATGTGTTGGGCCACATGCACGTTCTGCCTACTCCCAGCTCTCAGAACCTGCCGGCTCTCTGCTGGGCACGACTTACCCAGTTTAAACAGTGTAACGTGTTTTCTGGTGGCATATGCTTTCGATGTGTCTGAAAACTTTCTTAAGGTAATAAAACATTGAATAAATTCCTGCTCTGCTTACTGGGAGTGGTTCATATTAATATTTTAACAAGCCAAAGAAAGAAGGTTAATAACAGTGATTCTAATGCACAGTGTTGACACAGAACATTCCGGGGTGGGGGGTGGGGCGGTGAACGTTTTACTTGATTCTTGAAATGTGGAGGTTGCAGCCTGTGGTGTATCAGGTTCCTGTCATTAACTTGAGTAAATATGAAAATATTAGACTGATTCTGCCCCGAGAGGGTGGAGTGAGGCAAAATAGAGGGTGGGGTTATTGGAGGCATTTTGTGTCATTCCTCGAGGATGGAGGGAGAGAGCTTCTCTTTAACTCTTCTTAACATACAGACAAGAGCATCTGAGGCCCAGGTTCTGATTGGGGGTCTTAACAGGGGGCGCGAGGATGTAGCTGACCTGGGTGTCCCTGCTTCTCTAAGCTGGGGAATGTTCTCCGGCTGATTTAAGCTCTCTTTAAGTGTTGGTCATCCATACTTTGATCTAAACTTGTGTTATCGTCCACTGCCACCGACTGAACAGACCCATCAAGTGAGAATGGTCTGTGCTTGGCAATGTGTCATCTAAGATGTTAGCAGCCGTGACACCTCTGTACTGGTCACGTCGGCCCCTGGGCTGAGGGCTTTCATCGCTATCCGAATGCGTCCTCTCAGCAGCCCTGTGGAAGCTTGGAGAAGTTCAAGGGTAACTTGCCCATGGCCAGGCCACTGGTGCAGCAGAGCCTTAGACAACACTGTCTGCATCTCCAAGCCCTTCTCACGCACTCTCGCCCCCCAGCAGGATGCCTGCCGCCTGCCCACGCCATGGTGGGCTTTTGGCCCCAAGGATGTATGCCTTTGAAAGTGGGCCCCGGCAAGCTATGGGGAGGTCACCCTTACAAGGTTCACTGTATGGTGGTCTGATGGTATCTCCTCTCCTCTCCTCTCCTCTCCCCGTAGGAAGTGGTCTTGTACTGCCTGGAGAACAAGATTTGTGATGTGAACCACCGCGACTACGCGGGTTACTGTGCCCCGCACGAGGCTTGTGCAAGAGGTTGGCTCAACATCGTACGACACCTCCTTGAATATGGCGCCGATGTCAACTGCAGTGCCCAGGATGGAAGCGGGTCAGTGACGGTCTTGCGCTCTTGGCCTGACCCTGCTGGGGCATAGGCAGTGGTTCTCAGGGTGTGCGGGGAACCCCAGAAGGAAAGATGGAGAGTGAGTGCCATGTAAGCACACTGATGGCGGAGTCCTCTAGAATGGAATCGGACAGATCTTTCTGGCAAATTTACACAGAACTTTAAAAGTCTGTGACGCTCTTATGGACAGAAGTCCCTGAAAATGTTGAGCCTGCATGAATAATCAGGGGTGTTCTCTTTTAAGACCCTGGACTCTTCACCAGCGTCTGTTGAATCTCAATCTTGAACATAAATGTGAGTTGAAAGTTGCAGGAGTACAGACAGGTCCAGTGGCAACTGGCTTGATAGGACCTGCCGTGTCCACCCACATCCCCGGGCCTGGCCCCCACTCTGTCCTTGACCTCGGTTTATTGGCCAGAGGCCCAGGTCTGAGTCAGCCCAAGCATCTTCCTGGTTGTACCTGGGATGCCACCACGAGGCAGGGCACTGGGGCTTTCCTGACGGTCATAAAACGAGCAAAACCATAAGGTATTTGGTGGTTCATGGTTTCCAAATAGCATCCTTTCTGGATGGGACTGCGGACAGTGTTCCTGACCCCAGCGGACATGGGCAGGAGGACTCTGTATCCTCCTGAGAACTCGCCCTGCCTGTCGACTGCTTCTGGGCGAGAGGGTTGATCACTCATCTCCAAGTTGGTTTCAGGAGAGGTTCCACTTTGCCCCTAGTTTCTTTTACAAACTGCACTTTTTGGGTTTTGTTTGTAATGGTATAACAATGGCTTGTCGTATCTGCTTCCGTGGTGCTGGGGTTCTTCCCCCCACCCCGCCGTATGTTACCTTCTTACAGTCTGTCACTATTTAAGTTCATTGGAAACGTTTTCATCGTGGCCTGAGTTCCTCCTTGGGCCATGCATTAAGAGAGATTTGCATTGAAGAATTAGGCCTGAGATGGTCCCTTCACCTGTCCAGTAAAGGGTTATGTGTTGAAATAACAGAGTAATTTGTCGCAGCGACCATACACTCACCTCCTCAGTGAAATAGCGCGACTACGAGGCTTGGCCGCACACGCTCGATTTTGCCCCGTGTCCGTAGAAGCAAGCGTCGCGTGCACAGGTGTAATCCCCCGCACCTCTCCTAGGCCTCTCCACGATGCTGTCAAGAATGATCATCTCGAAATTGTCCGCTTGCTCCTCTCCTACGGTGCTGATCCTACCCTGGCTACGTACTCAGGTAGAACCATCAAGAAAGTGAACCACAGCGAACTTCTGGAGAAGTTCTTAACAGGTACGGCAGAGGTCAAGACACGGTCTTATTCAAGCATTTAGACGGTGACTTCATAGCCTTTCACCTGGGTTCCCCCTACCCCCACCCCCCGTTTACTCTAAGTGACCCTTTACTGGGAAAAGCGGCCCAACGTTAGTCTGTCAGAGAAGAGATACATACTTTGAGTTTTGCAAGGTGGGGGGCTGGAAAACTCTTAGCTAGCCAGGCTAGCTTTTGTTTGGCAGGCTGGGGCGGTGAGGCGGGCAGTCCCTCAGGAAGGCGGGTGGACGCGTGGGGAGGTTTCAGTCAGATACCTGGAGGCGTGTGCAGTGGGACTTGTCAGGAGGTGACACCAGCCCCAGCGTGAGATGTTCCCGAACTCCAGCAGCATTTGCCTCTTACCAGCAGGCGTTATCTTGTTTCTCTCTCTCTCTCTCCCTCCCCCTCTCTCTCCAGACTGTTTAAATAACCTGCAGGCTCCTGACGACGGTAGCCCCGGTTGCTCTTCGGAGTTCTCTGGCAGCTGTGTGTGTGCTGAGCAGCCTTGTTCGTTTCAGTTGGGCTTGTGGGGGTGGGGGTGGGGGTGGTACTGTGAGCAGGACTTGCTTGGGAAAGAATTTTTCCAGAATCCTTTTTGGCGAACAGCTGGAATCTTGCTCCAGCTTACTGACCTCTCTCTTGTTTGCCCCCCCGGTTAGAACCAGATGATGAAAGTGGTTACGATGTTTTAGCAAATCCCCCACGACCGGAGGACCAGGACGACAGCAACGAGGCCTATGGTGACCTATTAGAATCTGAATTTTCCGAAGACCCCCTTTTGCCGTGTTATAACGTCCAGGTGTCCATCGCTCAGGGGTGAGTGTGGCCAGCGTGTGGTCGAGAGCCAGCCCAGCTGCTCTGTGGGGTGGCAGGAGTTAGAAATCCCCTTCAGCAGATGAGGGTGGATGGGTTGGGGGGTGAGTGAATTCCTCACCAAGTGTCCAGCGACCTCACATAATGCAGTGGAACTTTTCCAGAAAAGTTTGGGGGGTGGGAGGGCTCCCCAGCCAACTGCCCTCATTGGAACACACCCCTAGAGCCCAAAGGACACGGGAGTCAGCGACTGCAATTGCACAGTTTCAATCACTAAACTCTTGGGGAAGGGATCCTCCCCAAACGGCTACCATAGGGGCCTTCCAAGGCGCGTGAGGTCCACGGGACGATACTGATGTGTACCCTCTTCTCGTATAAGATTAGAGAAAGCCGTATGTGGCACCTGGGATCTTATGTGTCTTCAGATTTGCTTAGATCGAGTCTTGTCCCCACGGTCGGGCCACTGTGCCCCATGACCAACCCTTCGGAGTGAACACATCAGGAGACCTTGCTCTGCTGTGTGTTGAGCCCGGTGCTTAAGGAGTAGCATCCTCCTTGGACTCTGAGGCTGGGACCGTGTCTGCCTTTGTGGTGACATTGTATTCGGGATAGAGATCATAAAGCGTGGCAGGGTATCAGGAAGGATTGTACCACCTCCCTTCTCGAAAAAGCCTCAGTCCCGGCAGCATTGAGGGGTGGGTTGGAGGTGTGGGAAAGGAAAGGAAAGCCAGGTGACCTCGAGTGTTTCTCATGCTCTCTCCGTGAGGGCCGGAGGAGAGGAGAGGTCAAAGAGGTGTTTGCCATCTCCCTTGGGTTGGCATACAGACTGGTTTTCCCCAGTGACTAGAACGGGGTGCACTTACTTGGAGAGGGGTGACCTGAGTTGTGGCCAGAGCCAAGGCAGCACTGGGGTGGCCTGCAACGAGGCTGGTTCAGGGGTGCTGCTCCTGCTTTTGTCTAAGTTGGCTGATCCGCCCTAGGTGGCCTCTTAACACATGCACATGAGTCCAGAGTTCCCCCGCTAGAAGTAGATCTTCCGGGCTTCCCTGGTGACACAGTGGTTAAGAATCCGCCTGCCAGTGCAGGGGACAGAGATTCAAGCCCTGGTCTAGGAAGATCCCACATGCCACGGAGCAACTAAGCCCGTGCGCCACAGCTACTGAGCCTGCGCTCTAGAGCCCTCGAGCCACAACTAGAGAAAGCCCGTGCGCAGCAACAGGCCCAACGCAGCCAAAAATAAATAAATAAAATTAAAAAAAAAAAAAGAAGAAGAAGTAGATCTTCTAAGGACAGTGAGAAGTGGGGTGGGGGTGGGGTAATCAAAGTGGAAGTAGCAGGCCCTTTCACCGCCAGGAGACGGGTAGTTCATAGTTGGGAGCGCCTCTAATTTTGCCGGAAACTCAAACCACTGTCCTTTCTCTGGTGTAGGCCTCGTAACTGGCTGTTGCTCTCAGACCTGCTCAAGAAACTGCAAATGTCCTCCTGCATATTCCGCTGCAATTTCCCAAATGTGGAAATCGTCACCATCGCGGAGGCCGAGTTCTGCCGGCAAGTGTCAGCAAGTCTCTTATTCTCTTGCCCCAAAGACCTGGAGTCCTGTAATCCAGAAAGTAAGGAGCTCTTAGATCTGGTGGAGTTCACGAACGAGCTTCAGACTCTGCTGGGCTCATCCGTGGAGTGGATCCTCCCCAGAGACCTGGACTCAGACGACGACTGGTGAGCTCGCCGGGGCCCGCCGTGTACAGTGTGTCATGGTGTTAATCCTTGTGCATATGTGTCCTAATACGACTATTTCTGTAAAGAAAGGACACTATGAGACACGACTCCAGTCGGAAGGACTTCAAAACATGTTTTCTTCTTTTTAAAATTTTAAGTCAGTTTTTATGAAGTTGTTAATAAAGTTTCTTTACTTTTCAACGTACACATGCTTTGGAATATGTTTGTTTTTACTCGGAACAATTGTTTCTTTTCTTTTTTAAGGAGAAAAAAAAAAGGCAAAGGAGCTCCACACTTGGACTTAATTTCATACAAAGCTCCGACGACAGAGGCCATAACTGTTGAGAGTTGCTTTTGGGGCAAATAAAACCAGTAAAATTTTAAACTCTTCCTCCATATTAAAGGGATTGAATAAATTGGCCACTTTGGTGCACCTGTGTCCTGCGAATTGTCCAATTGGAGATGGAGGTTTAGAAAGTGAGTTTCAGTCTTAAGTCTCTTCCCATCAGACTGGTCTCGTGATTTCCTACACACCATGTTACTTCCTGTCTACCTTGCCTTGGTGTTGTTCATGCCTGGATTGTCTCCTGTACCTGCTCAAACCTTGGTCCATTCTCATTTGTACCATGGAAGTTTGTCATGCTGGATACTGTCAGAACTCATTTTACTTAAGTTTGCGTTAAGGTGCAAAGCACACGTTTTGTATATTTTCTGTTTTTTGTGTTTGTCTATATTTTATGGTTTCGCTTCAAGAAATATTATGGGAAGGGAAATAGCAAGATGTAAAGAGCAAAAAAGTCATCATTCTCTTTAAATTGTTAGAACATCTATCTGCAATCATAATTATGATGCACTGTGGTATGTGTTAACATAGTAAATACATGTAACGTCCCGTAGGAGCAGCAAACTCAGTGGTGTTGGTGAGGGGTGTGTCATGGAAGTAATCACAAAGCAGGTGACTGTTGGTTGGGGTCCTGAAACATTAGTGTGCCTTCCCTGTGTCCAGTAGTGGTCTGGAGGGGTCAGGAAGCCTGCCTTTGAATTTGAGGGAACAGAGGGTTTGAGGTCCTCTCTCTTCTATTGCTCTAGTACACTGCATAGCAGCAGTATACTGGGTTTATAGTTGACGTTTAAATCGCTGATTGGTCATTAAGATTGGGATGTATCTTTGGAAATGAAAGTAGGAAGAGTCGTATGCTTTTTCTTTTTTTTCCTATATCTGAAAAGGTATGTAGTACTTTGCTGAGTGGTTGGGAATAAAGTTTGCAGTATTCAGTGTATTCAGTTTTAGTATCTAAATAGAATTAAACTGTTGCTGTAAACTGGAATAGCACTTTGTTACTGACAAGTTTTAGAATGCATCTGTTCGTCAATTACCTGTTTGGGAAGATTGTAGTTAATGATTTTGAGAATGTGGCTATAAACTTCCAACTGACTCAAGAAAAGCAAATAAGTCAAGATTGACAAATGTATAGGCTCTTCATCTTATTGTGTGTGTGGGTTTTTTTTTTTTCCTTTTAGTTATTTGTCAAGGTATAAAGAATTCTATCACACTTAAGACAAGTTAAGTAAACTTCACGGGGTGTATTCTGACATGGCATGGAGCAGATCACATGGCCTAGATCTTAAAGGTGATTTTATGTTTAAACTTTCATGAAAACATATGTGATTGAAACACATTAATATATTGATACAGAGGGCAGTTAATTTTTGTCTTTTTGTGTGTGTGTGTGTGTGGTACTGTTGTGGCCTCTCCCGTTGCGGAGCACAGGCTCTGGACGTGCAGGCTCAGCGGCCATGGCTCACGGGCCTAGCCGCTCCGCAGCATGTGGGATCTTCCCGGACCGGGGCACGAACCCATGTCTCTGCATTGGCAGGCGGACTCTCAACCACTGCGCCACCAGGGAAGCCCTAATTTTTGTCTTTTGATACATGTGAGCACAGCTTTCATTTTGCAGAAAGAATATGACCAGTTTTCAGTTTGGGATTCTACCATTTAGTAAAGATAGTCCACTTAATTTTAGAAATAAGAGATTTAATATATAATACCTAATAATACTTTTATGTATTTTTTTTACTGAAAACTTTTATTGTAATACTGTGAAGAAACTATGCCATTCTAGTCTTCAAGACTTAAATGAATCAAGTGTTTATTAGCTGTTGTAGTTTTTAAACTAATAAAAGTCAGTACATCAGCAATTTGTAAATACAGTTTTTAAAATAATGCCTTAACAACGTTACAGTGGTTATAATGACTGTATTTAGGCCTAAAGTTAGCTAATAATTTGACATGAAGGCTTTTTAATAGTTTGATGGTGCAGATCAGGGATAGGTAAACTCTGGCTGGTGGGCCAGATCCAGCCCGTCGCCTGGCTTTGTAAAGGAAGTTTTTCTGGAACATAGTCGCACCCATTGTTTACATGGTAGTTGTGGCTCCTTTCACCCTACACCAGTGGGGCAGAGTCGTTGCAACAGAAACTGTATAGCCCACAAATGTGGAAATGTTTAAATTTAGATTTTAAAAATTGAAAACTTCTTTGAGCCTATACAGGGCGAGTCCATTGACCCCTGAGGTAGAAAACAGTCAGGAACTTGGGTGCGGAAGCCAAATGGCCTAGGTTCAAATTCCCTTTCTCCCATTTCATAGCTCGTGACCATGGGCAAATCACTTAACCTCTATGCCTCATTATGAGATTTAAATGCACTTATTTGTATAAATAGTGCCTGGCGCATACTAAGCACTGTGTAAGTGATTGCTGTTGTTTCTGCTTGGAGCTTTAATAAGTTATTGTTAATAGAAAAATGACACTAATGATTTTCCTTTTAGAGTAACAAAGGCACTTTGAGTCTTTTACTTTTTCAGGAATGTAATAAGACTTTTTTCATTGACAGTCAGTGTTCCCTGTTACCAAAATTTACTTTATGAATATAAAGAACTGAATGTCTTCAAGACAGTACTTTTGCTTAAATGTCAAACCATTATTTTCCCAAGGCACATCAGACTGGCTCTGCATAGTCCACGCTTCTAAAGCTTGTGTGCGTACCCTAGGCAGCATGTGAGATACATTTTGTAAATATAGTTTTTTAAATAATGCTTGAGACTTCCCTGGCGGTCCAGCAGTTAACACTATGTGCTCCCAATGTAGGGGGCTTGGGTTCGATCCCTGCTCAAGGAACTAGATCCCACGTGCCTGCCATAACTAAGAGCCCACATGCCACAACTAAAAGATCCGGCATGCTGCAACTAAAGACCCGGCACAGCCAAACAAACAAACAAACAAACAAATAAATAAATAAATCTTTATAAAAAAATAAGTAAAATAAAATAATGCCTTAGGAGTTAGGAAAAGAAAATATTAGAACATTTTTTACCTTTGTATTATTTTAAAAAATCTCTGTAGTTTATCATGTACATAAATTCTATGTATGGAACTTTGTGTATATAATTTGTTAATAAATAAGATGCATATTAAAAAGTTTTCTTATGGTTTGCCCAGTCAGGTGTTTGGAGGCCATTGGAGGACAGGATGATGAAATATAGTGCCTCAGCAAAGATAGCATTTAGAACCAATTCCCTGACTTAGAAGATAAGGAAAATAATTCATAGACTGTAATTGAGTTGTCCAACTTTACATAAGTGTTTAGAAACAGGAAATGCAGTGGCTAGAATCTAATCACTGACCGAGCAGAATCTGGGTCACTGGACTCGTAAACCAGAAGTGACTGTTGAATTTCTCAGGTTGATGCTCCTGGCATATATGCTTGATCTGTGTGTGTGTGTAAATCTCTGACATAAGAAGCCATACTCAGGCACACCCTGTTTCCTTATTCAAGCATCTTAATTTCATCCCATTAAATCTTTGACATATCAGACTACCAGAAGGCATGAAGAAACCTGGGCTGAGAGTCTTCATTCCAGGAGACCTGATCTTGACTGCATGGCTGGTTTGAGGCGCATCACTCTGAACTGCCACACGCTCATTGGTGATCTGGGTGCAAGTGCTTTGGCAGAATCTCTTAGTGAGGATTTATGGCTTAGAGGGAAATTCTAAAATTGAAAAGATTGAATTTTTAATATGCTTAGCTTTTGGCATGATACTATTGTGATAGGTTTTTTTAAGCCTCATTTTACTGATAGCTTTTATTTTGCTTTTAAACTTTCTCTAAGAGTTGCATATATCCTTTATAGAAAATACAGAGTAACAAGAGAACAATTACCTATCATTTTAATACCCAGATATAATCACTGTTCATTTTGGTGTATATACTTTCAGTCTTTTTTTTTCTACAAATATATATGTACACTTAGGGATTACAAAAATAGAATTGTAGTATACTTGCTATTTCATATTCCTGCTTTTTTCACTTAATGATGTATCATGTAGTATTGCGTCGTATTGATGTCCCATAGTTTAATCAATTCTTTGCAATTCTATTTAGACAGTTTGCTTTTCCCTGTCAGAAACAATGTGAATACGTTGTATATACGTCTCTGTGTCCATCGGGATTACTTCTGTAGAATAAGGTACTACAAGTGGAATGACTAAGTGTGACCTATTTTTAAGACATTTGATACACATGGCCAAATTACCACCCAGAAAGGCTATGCCAATTTATAGTCCACCCCAACAGTAGATGTGAAGCCTGCCTCTCACAAACACTGGCCTGTAGCACTTGTAAAAAAAGGTAAAACTACAAAAATGAGTACCTCTCCATTTTCTATGCAAGTGGGATTACTCCAAATTTTATAACTTTTTTCAATTAATTTAGTATGAGCATTTTAGCAAGTCAGTAAATTTGCATCTCCTACATCATTTTTTGAGATTGTTCAGTATTCCATTATATGAATATGCCACAGTGCACATAGCTTATCCATTCTTGTATATAAGCTTTGTCCAGTTTTTCAGTTACAAATAGTACTCTGATATATATCCTTACCTATATCTCTATTTCTTTTGGTTAAATTCTTAGAAAGAGAATTGTTGGATCCAAAGGGTATAGACATTATTTAAAGGCTTTTCTTACAGAATCTTGGCTTCATCTGATAGGAGAATAACCACATTGTGTTTTATTTTGTATTCATTTGATTGACTGGTGAGGTTTACTGGCTGTTTGTATTAATTTGGCTATTTGGTTAATTATACCCTGTGTCCATTCTTCTGTAGTGAGAGTTTGTAAGGGTTGTATCATATCCTGTCAGATCCGTATGTCTGACTTGCTATTTCTGTGTGTCATGGGGGTGTTGAAAGACTCCAGTTATTTTAATGTGATGGTCCACACAACACTTAAACGAAAGACTCATGATAGTTTCCTTTCATGTAATAGTTTTTAATCCCTGTGCTTTAGTGATGATCCCTTTGGTTTAAATGAGTAGGTTGTTCAGGCCCAGAACTACTAGAATTCATGATCAGTTTTTCTGGTTTTTGTCTGGCCTTTTACTGCGAGGGTTCTTGACCATCATACTTTCATGATAGGTTTTTAGTATGTATTCTCTATTCACACATTGTTGAAAGTTTTTATTATTTGTATCCTCTTAGACTTGTCTTTTTTTCCTCTAAAACTAACAGTTATTACATTTCTTCTATTTTGTTTTCCCCTTTGAAGTAGTTTCAAGTGTGATTTGGAGCTGAAGATCATGATCAAAAGAATGCAGTGCATTTCTGAGCTCCACCAGGTTTTGCTTGTGAGGTTTACATGCCCCTGCCGCCCTTGCTAATTATGAACTGAGATTCATTTTGTGATGCTTTTTGCTCATAGGTTCTATACAGTTATTCTTCAGTTCTGTAATTGTAAAATATGTTGTCTGATTTATTGGTACTAAAGCCAGGGTTATCATTGCACATCCAAGAAGAGGTCTTTAAATTGGCTTATGCATTATGTGTGTGCGTATATGTCTCTGTTTTTTTCCATACCCAAAATTACAAACCTGCCATGACTTGTCTTGTGCAGGAGTCTTCCACACGTGAGAAAATGAGAGTTGTCTATATGTTAAGTCTGTAGAGTTAGCAAGTGACCTTTTGTCTTTCATCGAAAGCACTTGACCTGCAGCAGTGCGGCCTCACCAGTGAAGGAGCAAAGGCTTTCCTAAAGGCCCTTGAAACCAACAGAACTCTGCTCGTTCTGGATATAAGAAAAAATCTGCTTGTTGGTATGTGGTCACTTTTTTTAAATTGATAAACACATAGCAAAACAAAAAGAATTTGTTCAGGTATTGACAGTTTTTTAAAACTTAATGTGTTTAACTTTCCTCATCATATCCAGTTGGCCCTTGAACAACGTGGGGTTAGGGGTGTCAACCCCTACGCAGTTGAAGATCTGGGTATAAGTTTATAGTCAGTGGTTCCACATCTGTGGATTCAACCAACCTTGGATCATGTAGGACGATAGTACATATGTATTGAAAACTATGCGTGTGTCAGTGGACCCGCGAGGTTCAAACCCATGTTGTTCAAGCTTCAACTGTACTTTTCTAGTGTTGCACTTCCCTTATGTTTTTAGCAGCTAATGTACTAATTAAAGTGAATTATACTTGTAAATTTTTCTTATCTCTACTCTGAATAGAGGTGAACCTAGATACTAAGCCTGCTTCCACCAAGAGCATTCTTTCTTTCCTGTGCAACCTCTGAATTCTTGCCAGGAGTACTTTATTCATTTGTCAGATTCACAAGTAATTTTGTAATCATCTTCTGTGTGCCAGATACGGGTTTAGGGACTAGGGATAAAGCAGTGAACCAGACAGACAAAAGTCTTGCCCTCGTGGAGCTTACATTCTAGTGAAGGAGATCAGATAGAAATGAGTAAACAGGGGCCTCCCTGGTGGCGCAGTGGTTGAGACTCCGCCTGCCGATGCAGGGGACACGGGTTCGTGCCCCGATCCCGGAGGATCCCACATGCCGCGGAGCGGCTGGGCCCGCGAGCCATGGCCGCGGAGCCTGTGTGTCCGGAGACTGTGCTCCGCAACGGGAGAGGCCACAGCAGTGAGAGGCCCGCGTACAGCAAAAAAAAAAAAAAAGAAATGAGTAAACAGATAAGTCATATAATTTTAGAGAGTAGGAATTGCAAAACTCTCTTAATGTAAGGAGAGTGAGGGAGAGCAGGTAGGACTCCATTGGATAGGTTTGTTAGGGGACAGCTTCACTGGAGAAGTGGCATTTGAACGGAGACGTGAATGAAGAGAGGAGCAAGCCATGGAAGATGTGGAGTAAGCACATTCCAGGACAAGGAGGCAATGAGTATGTAGGCATGTAGGTGGGTGGAGTATTTAAGGAAAAGCAAGGAGGCCAATCTGGGCAGAGTACCGAGTGAAGAAGAGTGTGGTAGGACATGAGGTCAAGGAGCTAGCCAGGGGTCTGCTCTTGTAAAGTCTTGAAGGCCAGAGTAAAGATGTGGATTATTCTAAATGAGTAGAGGGGTTTGAACTGGAAAAAGGCATGATCCAAATCGTATCTGAATAAGGTGACCTGGTATAGAGAAGGGCCTTGGGAGGATAAAGAAGAGGAACAGGGGGCTTCCCTGGTGGCGCAGCGGTTGAGAATCCGCCTGCCGATGCAGGGGACGCGGGTTCGTGCCCCGGTCCGGGAAGATCCCACATGCCGCGGAGCGACTGGGCCCGTGAGCCATGGCCGCTGAGCCTGCGCGTCCGGAGCCTGTGCTCCGCAACGGGAGAGGCCACAACAGTGAGAGGCCCGTGTACTGCAAAAAAAAAAAAAAAAAGAAGAAGAAGAGGAACAGGGAGACCAGTTAGGAGACTATCACAGTGCTCCAAATAAGAGATGTTTATGGCCTAGGTTAGGTTGGAAGTTTGCAGCAAGTGAAAAGTGGTTGAATTCAGGTTGTGTTTTGAGGGTGTAGCTATCAAGACCTGCAGATAGATGTGAGGTATGAAGGAAATAGTACCAAGGAGACAAGTCGTTGATGATTATGTGTGCAACTGGGTGGTATCACTTAGAAGAAGGGGGCTGATGGGAGGAGCAGCTTTTGAGGGAATATCAGGACTTGGTTTGTTATCTTGGATGACCTGGTTTGATATCTTAGATGCTCTTTAGGTATCTAAGGGTCTGGACGGTGCTCAGACTGTACTTTGTATCCAGAGGTATCCAAAGCCACTTTAGATGCAAAATGTTTCAAGTTGACCTTTGCTGCTGCCAAAATAGTAGCCACTGTGGGCAGTCTGCAAGATGGCATCTTAGGTTTCTGAGGAAGAAATTAGAATACACAAAGGGGGAAATAAGTGTATAATTATATAATGTAGATTTCATATTTAAATGTATGGGAAAAGCAATAATTAGTTGGCTTTGGTTTTAAATGGAAATAGCCACTCATTGGAAAATAATTACTCTGTAATTTCAATTCATTTTACTTTAGATCATTCTGTGATGAAAACAGTTACCAAAAAAGTTCTCCAGATGGAAGGAGTGCCAAGTCAGAGGTATATAACATGTTTCAGTTCTCTCGGAAGAATTTCTCTTTAATGGCTTGGTTTTCTTTCTTTCTTAAAAGAAAATTATCAAGGTACTTTCTGCCATCTTAAAACTAAGATTTTAGTCAAATCAAATGGGTTTTCTGTTTTTGAAAATGTTGTGTGATGCTTTAGGTTCCCAGATATGCAGCTTGAAAACCTTTTAACTTTTTATTTTCTGTAACATATTATCGTTAGTCACAAATAGTCTGTTTTTTTTGGTGATAAGAATGAATAGCAGGAGCAGCATTTGTGAAACCAAATCTAATATGAAACTGACTCTTTCTTGTGAGTAAATTTGAATTTTGAAACAGCAAAACAATAAGGTTTAATAAAAAGCAAAATAAATTTATGTTTATGATCTGCCAATTTCCCAGAAAGAGTTTTGTGGTGACTTTAGTTATATACCAGATACATTAAAATCACCAGTGGACAACACATCTTTTATTCAGGTGCCCTCTGAAAGTTTTAAAAATTTGTTGACTTCATATCACTGAACGGTCCACTTTAAAATGGTTAAAATTATAAATTTTCTGTTTTGTGTAGTTTACCACAATTTTTTAAAACTGTGTTGTTTGAAGATTTTTGGGTTTTATAAAGGTATTGTATTAGCATAAAAATGAAAAATTTAAAAGACCACCTCTAATCCCATTATCCTATCAAGCAATATTTACATTTTAATTTTCTCTTCCTGCTGTCTATAAACAGAATTCCACATAGCTTCAATATAATTTGCCATTCTTTTCATACTAAATTTAAATTCTGTGATTCATAGTTATACTTTTTAACATTGCATTCACAAGGTTTCATTGAGTAGGTCAATTTTTTAAATTGGTGAAAAATTGGAAATAACCTCAAATAAACTATTGTAAACATCTTCATAAATACAGCTTTTTTTTTTTCCTACTTCAATTTGTATGTTTTTGATTCTCTATTAATCATCTTGCTTGGACAATAGTGTATTAAATAAGTTGTTAAGAGTGTTTATGAAGTCAAAAAAAAGCTTATGATCATCTGCCAATTGTTATTTCAAGAGAGTGCTATTTTAATAATCAAATAGTACATTCAAAGAAGTTAAGATTTGTGATATCACACTAATTAGATATTATTATTAAAAATTTATATCCTATGTAAAGCATTCTTAAAATAGCTACCTTGACTTTTGCTATGATATTAGAAATGGAAAGATATATAAATAAAACATGTATATGTAAAACATATTAGGAATTCTGTAAAATTAGTACAGAATAATAGGGCATCATGGAATGAGAACAGTTAAACATTTTTTTTTAGTTAGCATGATTAAACAAAGTGGAAATGTAATTGAAGTATACAAGCTCATTGAGCTCTTTTAAGAGTAATTTTATTTCTTGGGCTTTTTTTTGTATTTGCCTCAGTTATTTGGAGACATAGAGGTAAGCCAAATCAGTATCTGGGTATATACCTAGATCCAGGTGAGTATACAGGTGAAATAATGGTGTGAATTGTGTCACATTTATATTATACTTATGTATGCCTAATAAAAGATGGGAACTTTTATTAGAAATTTTTTAATCTCCTAACAAGAAAAGTGTAATTTAAAAAAATTTTAATACAAATGTATTTGCATTAGTTTCTGAAAGTAAAGGAAGGGTATACACATACAAACCATATGCATACAAAGATTTTTTTTTTGATGGCAATTAAGTTAAAAAACACAATAAAATAGCACAAAATGAACTGAGCTCCTATATATTTTTAAGAGGCATGTAAATCACAGAGGATCGTGTGGTGATTATCAATAAGCTACACTCTATGAAATATTTGTCCTGTATTACCGCATACACTCCATTTTACCCTGCATCCTAATGCTGCTAAAATATAGTAGAAAGCAGCAGCATAGCGCAGGGAGATGAGCTTGGTGCTTTGCGATGACCTAGAGGGGTGGGATAGGGAGGGTGGGAGGGAGGCTCAAGAGGGTGGGATATGGGGACATGTGCATGCATATGGCTGATTCGCTTTGTTGTGTAACAGAAACTAACACAGAATTGTGAAGCAATTATACTCCAATCAAGATCTATTAAAATAAATAAATAAAATAACATAAAATACAGTAGCTTTGAAGGATAAATATAACCATTTTAACCTATGATGTTTGTTTTCAGTAAATTCAAATTAAATATTTAAATGTGAATTTTAATATATGGCTTGTTCTAAGTAAAATATTAACACGTAGGTCTAGTTTTTGCAACCAAATGTTTCATATAAAGATACTTGCCTCTTTACTACTAAAATATAGGGTAAGTTTCCACATTTCACTCTTTCATCCAGTGGGTTTCATTTGTTTTTTTGTGTGTTTTCTATATGAAATCAAAGGAGCAGTGAAGGTTGACAGGCTTATAGGAGGGTAAAATTGACTCACCTACCCCCCAGCAACTTGCAGCCTTATAACTTGTATTGTTTTTACATAGAAAAATTCATCTTAAATTTAACTTTTGTTCTACTTCTGAAGATTCTGTTTGGCAGAAGTCATGGGTGTATCTGTGTTTCTGTGTCCTTGAGATTCAGAAATGCCAAAGGTGTTCTAAGATTCAGGAAACTTGAGTGTTTCTGCATGATACATGAAATGTATCATACTTTGGGATTTTTTTAAACTTTATTTTTGCATTTCTGCACATGTCAATACTTTTGTTTTAGTTAAAATAACTTGTTACTGTAGAGAACTTATATTTTTTAAAAATGCTGGCTTATGTAAAACCTTTGTACAAAACGATCCTCTTTTTAATGGGCTTGGCATCATTGTCAAGTGCCTTTTTGATTCCTTTCGACGTGTGCACGTGTGACAGTTGCTCTGTAGACCTTTGGTGCATCTTGATTCCTTCTTTTCATGCTTTGTCCAACGTAGTCTTGGCCGCAAAGAAGCCTGTAAGTAATGGAAGGAAACACTCTGCTGGTAAAGAATGTTACCCTCCTGAAGCGCTACCACCTGGAGTGTCTGGTTTCCGGCCATTGTGTCCTGCAGAAAGTGCAAAAAGCAACAGGTAACCTGTTTGCATTCCCTGTCTTTTTCAGTCATTTAGAGTTCTTTATTTTGGAACTTGTATTATGTGGGTGGTCTCTGGTGCTTTGTGTAGAGGAAAAAAGGTAACTCACACATGGCTTGGCTTCTGCCTAATGAGCCCTCTAAGGAAGAAAAATTAAAAGTAATTGGGAGTTTCAAGTTGTTTCTCAAGTGTCACAACAGAGGTAACTCCGTGGGAGTCTTGAGGAGACTAAAATGATCACCAATTGTGCATGTGAGGAAAGTTTCATTAAAGGCAGGTGTAGTTGAGCGAAGCCCTACAGCACAGAAGTAGGAATTTGGAGACGTACGAATGGGAAAAAAGACATTTTAGGCATGGGAAATAGTTTAATGCAGAATGGATGAAAAATATGCATTAGACCTATTCTAAATCAACTGGCTTATTAACTCAGTAAATCCGATTTAGTGAGTCAAACTAGCATTACCTGACTTCTTATCCAGGGGATAGCTGTTCATAGTAATTTTTGTCACAGAACAGTAAATAAAATGGTTGAATTATAGCTTTAGGCTTGCTAAGTGAAATAGATGGCTCTAGATGATCTTCAGGTGACTTACTTGGTAGTAATCAGGAAATTGGGGATTAACAATTGCTTAAGAAAACAAAGAGAATTGATTTTAAATAGTACTTGAAGTAGTTACTGTGTAAAATATCTGTTCAGTTGCTCATGTTAAATGGATGTTTCTAATCCCCACTGGACAACCGACTACTTTTTTGCAAATGGTAATGTGAATTGCTGTTGCATAAACTATAGTGTTGAATCCCCAGTGTTTGCACTTGAGTTTCACAGCTCTGTGGTTTCCTGTCTTCTTGCTGAGACACTTAATCGCAGGTCCATCCTCGTCACACAGGGTGGTAAATTAGAGAACGCTTAATATCACCATTTAAAGAAGAGAGACTGAAATCTCAACCATCCTGAACATAGGAGCTGAAGGGGCCTCTCAGCAGTTCAGAGAGTTATTAGCAAGCCAGTAGGCTGAATTCTGTTGTGTTTTCTCCGTAGCAGAGCCCTCCAGGTCCTTGTTTTGAGCTTATTTATTTTTATACACAATTCTGTATGGATACTGTTCATACTACTAAATAGTTGTATTAACTGGGTTTAACTGGTGATGTATTTACAGGAAGATCTAACTTCGTTTTGTTGCTATCTTTTTAGGGGCTTTCCATTCATCAAAGCTCGTGATGTATGTAATCAGTTGGTGGTGTGTAGCTATCATATTTATGATATATAGGGCTTGAATTGGGAAAGGTGGATGGTCATTCTTCTTGCTTTTTAAATTGACAGAGCCTTACAAGAAGCATTTCCCTCTCTGAAATAAATCCATGTAAAACATGTTTGGTCGCTCTCCCAATGCAACTGTGTAGTTGTGTGGATTTGGCGCACAACTCGCAGCCTTATGGTTATGTCTGTAAACAAGGAAGCCTGTTTTCCAGTCTGCAAATCAGCTGTTACCCAGTGAAACGAACTTGACTGCCATTTCTGACCCCTCACATGGAGCTGTCATACTCAAGAATATTCGCATGTTTTCAAGAAACGTTGTTTGCAGGCTATATGTACAAATTCCTGATCTAAAAGCCAATATAAAGCAACATCTCCCAAACCTCTGCTCTCTCACCAAGGCCACACACATTCCCTCGCTTATGGCCTTATGGCAAGCTAATACTGTCAGTATCAGATTCTCCTTCCCAGTGGTCTTGGGAGACTGCATAGTTGCTCTGTGAATGGCACCACTGCTGAGGTTGAGAGAAGCGCATCTTGGGTGTCAGTCCTGGCCTTGCATTCCCAGAGAGAGGGGTGTGCACCTCGTTCTCCTGTTAGGGTTTTCCTATGCTGCAGGGTTTGCTGCTTGTTGTCAAAATGATGTCCTAGTGACTTGTCTTCTGCGTGGTTATATAATCCCAGCACAGTTCTTTATGATCTGTAGACTTTTATGGGGTTGTGGCCAGGTCAGTTTTTAAATGTTTGGAAATGTCCTATTGAACAACATTGCAGTGGCAGTGAAGCTTGCTGGGAGAATTGTATTACTGTTGCCCTAGTTTTGGCTTAAGGGTAGTGAGAAGATGAAATTTTTGATGGGTCAGTTTTAGTTCTGTACGTGTATGTGATTTATTTTTTAAAATTCTAATGTCTATTATTCACAGCTTAGATATGTTGACTTCCTGATTATTCATCAGTCCCTTTACTGATGTATTTTCCTCTGAAAAACTACATTTTATTCCAGACTGTTTTTGTCTGATGGTGAAGAATAAATTTTTCATTTGCAGTATAAAGTTGATCTGAGAAGAAATGTTTACCTTGGATCTTAACTTGGCTTCTGTGAAAGAAACTTAATAAAATAATATGGGCAATTCCCATTACTAATCGTAAGCACGTACAACAGAGGTCTGTACAGTAACATAGCAAAAATAAGTTCCTGTACTTTTACTTAGTCATTGCCTGGTTTACACTAAAGAGCAGTGAGAGACATTTATAAATAATGATACCTCAGATCACTTTTGTTAAATGTCCTCTAATATTTGGATATTTGGTATCTGGCTTGTGTTGTCTTTTATACAATCTTGTCTTCTTTCTTTGCACTTTAGTGTAACAACTCTGTGGTTTTCTATCTTCTTCTTGGGACACTCAGGTCCATCAGAATTTCCTGTGACTGTGACAGTAGAGAGTCCTTCCTCCTCAGAAATGGAAGAGGTCGATGATTCCTCAGAACATGTTCAGGAAGAGCCAGAGAAAATCCGTTTGAAACAAGAAGCATTGCAGGTACAAAGTTATCACTTTAAAGCTATAGAGAAGATTATTTTTCAAACGGAAGGCTGATTGCAACACAGCACAGCTTGTGTGAGGGTTCTGTTTTCTCCTCCCATCTGCATTGTATCCCCTTGAATGGTTCCTTAAGCTTAGACCAAGGTGAATGGTGGACATTTGAACTCTAAGAAACTAAAATCAAAACATGTCGTTAGTAATATATTTTCCTTTCCTTAGAACCTTAGTATATTAGATTTAGGGAGAAGCTTAGCGATCATAAGATAAGGAAATTGAGTTCTGAATGACTACAGTCAGCTGATTCAGTGCTCTTGTTTTACAGATGAGAAAATGGACAGTTCTAGTTGAACTCTCTTTTTTTTTTTTTTTCTTTTTGCGGTATGCGGGCCTCTCACTGTTGTGGCCTCTCCCGTTGCGGAGCACAGGCTCCGGATGCGCAGGCCCAGCGGCCATGGCTCACGGGCCCAGCCGCTCCGCGGCATATGGGATCCTCCCAGACCGGGGCACGAACCCGTATCCCCTGCATCGGCAGGCGGACTCTTAACCACTGCGCCACCGGGGAGGCCCTGAACTCTCTTTTTATAAGAGGAAAATATGGCCTCATTTTAAATAAAAGTAAAGTTGAAAAAAGTTTTGATGTTGATATTCTCCTTTCCTAAAATCAAAAATATCAAGAAGCTACATTCTATTACCAAATAAACCTGACCTCTAATGTCATTCCATACTTTTGTTTGTATGGGCAGAAAAGAAAGATTGATTTTTATAAGAAATTTTTGCACCTCAAAATTAATATATTTATTTTATTTCAACTTTAATGCAGAGCTGAACATTTCTAATAAATAAATGAACACCATTTGGGGGGGACCTTATCTTTGTGCTACAAAGTCCATGTTTAATTTTCTAAAATTATTTAATATGACTTTCTCTTCATATGAAACATGATACTTGACAGGTTTCAGAACTGATTATCCCATTATTGTAGGACTACAGGAATTACTCTTTGATTTTCAAAAGAGAAAGTTAGATTTTTATTTTTTAATTAAAATTAATGATAATATAGAGAAATTTTAAGAAAAGAACTTAGAAAATTATGAAATGTTAGAGTAGGAGAAATCTATAGTTCAAGTGGAGTTACTCCCTTTCGTTTTATAAATGAGCACCTACAATTTGTAGAACGTAAGTGGTTTATTAGTAAATGGCAGAGTATGACAAGACCCTAGAGCATCTAACCCGCATTCCTTGTTATTTTAGATGTGGTGTATTCATTTCCTTCACGAATAGACCACGAGATTGTATTTGTAAAAGCAGTAATAGACACTGGGGAAGTCCAAGAAGTTTAAACACTGGGACCACAGAATAGCAGATTCAGAATACACTGAGAACCCTTTTAGCTCTTCTCCATTTTGACAAGACACTACAATGATGGTATCAAAGTGTTTAAGTATATATGCCCACAACAATCAAGAGATTTCAACATAGTTTTGAAAGAGAGAAGACAAGTGGAAGAGTGTGAAACTGAAGCAGTAGAACAGAGGAAAAGCATCACCTAGAATATGGACAGGGACCACGTGCAACTGAGGAGGATTCTGACCCCACCTGAAAAAGTAGCCCCATGCTCAGGTGCGCATGTAGGAGAGAGGGTGGAGTTAGTTGAAAGTGTGACAAATAGGGGAGCTCATTGAAGGGATGTGTTTGGAGGAGTGGACTCCCAGCACCGCCCTCACCCTCCTGAAATGAGATGATTTCATTTTGAAAACAGTGAAACTGGTGAGAACTGGGGCAGCTACTGTGAGTTTTTACACCCTCGAAAATTGTGTTTGGGGGAGATCCTGTTACAGTTACTCCCCGCTTCTTCCTGCATAAGAAGCCAATCAATCGTTGACTTCAGGGAGCTTTCTGCGCTCATTCTTAAATAGAAAATAACTGTCTTTTGCCTGTTAGTTGAGTAAAGCTTACAATATGAGAGAGGGGGAAAGAGTGCAAACATATCCTAGTAGGACCAGGGACAATGTAGGAAACAGAATAATTTAAGAAAAAACCCTAATTAGTATCCTGAGAGAGGGTTAAAAAGAGCTAGCAAGTATAAAATAAGACTAGGGTATTAATGAAAAGGAGAATGGTCAGAAAGCAAGAGGGGTCTCCTGGAAATGCAAATATGGTTGCTGAAATAAATTCAGTAGGAATTTAAAAAATTTCTCAGTGTATAAAAAAGAAAGACACAATGGAAAATGTGACAGAAATATGTTAGAGAGGCTGCATCTGGGAGGTCCCACATGTTACTATTAGAAAGTCCAGACCCAGAAAAAAAATGGAGGGAAGCTGTCAAAGGGCAACAAAATTCCCCACAGCTGAAAGTAGACATCAGGCCTCAGATTGAAAATAGTTATGCAAGATGAGCAAGAATAGACTCATACCTAGGCACCCTTCATTGTGAAACTTTCAAATACTGAAAAAATAAATTAAAATAGAATAAAATACTGAGAGGATACATCCATTCCAGAGAGAAAAATACTGGTCACCTAAAAAAAAAGGTTAAAATCTTACTTTATCATACTTGTCATGAGCACCATGGATCCTGGAAGGCATTAGAAAGATATCTCCAAAGTTTTTCAGGCACATAATTTTCACCCTAGGGGTTTGTATCCAGCCAAACTATCAGTCATACGTGGAGGCTGAAGAAGATATTTTGTACAGAAAGAAATTTGAAAAATTGACCTCCTGTGCTACACCTTAAGCTATTTATAGACATAATCCAGCAAAATGAGGCAATAAACCAAGAAGGAAGATAATAGGGGATTCAGTGCAGATTGCAGCTAGTCTAGAGTGGAGAGGCTTCTATTGATTGTATGATTGAGAGCTTAGAAACACCTTGAGGCATATTGTACTTACTAGGTGTTAGGCACTGTTGGAAGGGAGGAGGGAGAGGAAGAGGAGAAGGAACTTGAACTCCAGAGGAGAAAAGGCTATACGGACATAAAGCTGAAGCACACTAAACTATGGTTGATTTTTAACCTACTATTGGTGAGGAAGGGAAGAATCCACTTCAACGTGACACTATAGATGTCCCCCTTTTCAGTGACACACAGGGGTAATGACCACCTATCTAATTTGTTGTCCAAACCAGAACTTGTCCAAACTCCTTACACTTCAATAGTGTAAGGAGGCACTCTAATGCTGTAACATCAGGACAACAGGTATAAACTGGAACAGCCCAAGGCGGCTTGGGGTATGTGGTCACCCTGCACAAGGGCAGTGACACTGGCACAGTATGGAACGAGGTGTAGTCTATACACAGAGACACAGTACATCTGCAGTGGGCAATATTAATTTCATTGTAATAATGGCAATACTGTCTTGGTTTGCAGCTTTTATTGTCAACGTGCATGTAATCACAAATAACTAAAGTAAACTATACTTAGTATGTATGAGTATTAACTTGGTATGTACTGAAATGTATTGTGTACTAGTATGTACTTAGTATATATTAGGCTCTAAGTGTTTTTGCATATATTAACTCATTTAGTCCTCTGAATAGCCTTATGAGGTTGGTGCTAATATCATTCCCACTTTTGAGAGCAGGAAGCTAAGTCAGGGAAGGAACTTGCCCAGGCTGTACCTAATTTAAGGTTGGATCGAGGCTTTGAGTTTAGGCTCTCTGACTGTTCTCTTAAACCTTACTCCGTACTGACTCTCAAATAACAGAAGACTTAACTGCACATAGAACAGAATATAAATTTCAACTTTGACAACGTAACAGCTAGGTTTGGAAGGTAGACAGGAGGTAGAAAAAAGGGAAGATGGTATGAATGTCCTCATTTTACAAAGCGTGACGTTGAGAGAGTTTCTAGTTGATCAACAATGTAGGTTTTTAAGTATATGACTACAAGTCAAAGAGATCATGAGCAGTGGAATAACTCCTGATGACATAACTTTACTGAGCAGTGTGGACATAGGAAAGAGTGTAGAGGAACTAAACCCTTACTTATTAGTAAGTTAGAAAGTGAACAGATAATGCCTCCAATTTAGTGAGAAAATAGTCATGGAAGAGTATTACTTGGACATGGAGAAGAATTCAAAATAACAATAGTTGGACCTCCCTGATGGCGTAGTGGTTAAGAAACTGCCTCCCAAGGCAGGGGACACGGGTTCGAGCCCTGGTCCAGGAAGGTCCCACATGCCACGGAGCAGCGAAGCCCGTGCACCAGAACTACGGAGCCTGTGCTCTAGAGCCCGTGAGCCACAACTACTGAGCCCATGTGCCACAACTACTGAAGCCTGCGCGCCTAGATCCTGTGCTTCATAACAAGAGAAGCCACCGCAATGAAGAGTAGCCCCCGCTCGCCGCAACTAGAGAAAACCTGCACGCAGCAACGAAGACCCAATACAGCCAAAAGTAAATAATAATAATAAAATAATAAAAATAACAATATTTGACGTAAACCTCATAAAAAAGGAAATCTATACAGCCAGTAAACACAGAAAAGTGTACAACTTCATTAAGTAATAAGTGAAAAGTGAGTCAAAACCAAGGAAACTACATGTCAATCAGATTGACAAATACATAAATAAAAAGTCTGGTAGTATCAGGTATTGTAGACCTGAAGTACTATGGGAATCTTCTACCCTGTTTATTATACTGGAGTGTAAATCGACACAACTACTTTGGAAAGCATTTAGCCCTCTCCGTCAACTGAAGGTATATAAATAGCCTGTGAGGCAGCAGCCCTAACCCCCGCCCTGTGTAAATGCACCAGAATAACGGGTACAGCAGGATTCCTGTCCATGATTTGCATTAGCACAAACTGAAAACAAACCAAATGTCCATTAAGAGTCAAAAATTAAATAAATGATGTGTATTTGTACAGTGGGAAAACTATCCAGCAATAAAATTGAATGAAGTAGAGCTACAGGCAGCAATGTGGATGAATTTTTTAAACCAACGTTGAGAGAAAGAAATAAGATAGAAAAGACTTCATATACTATGATCCTGTACATAAAGTTAGATGTTGACACAACTAAACTCTTTTGTTAGGGATGCATGCAGGTTAAAGGAAATGACTGTCAAGAAGTGAGGTTGGTGTTTAACCGGGAAGAGGGAAGGAGCTTGTCATGAGAAAAGGATATGGGGGGTTTTTGCGATGCTGACAAGTCTCAATACTTTCAGATTCGAGTCGTGCTTATGTAAGTATTCTCTTTTTATTTGTCACATTCACAGTTTTGTTCTGTGCACTTCTCAGTACACATATCGTATTTTACAATTAAAAACTGCGTAAAGAATCGGTCGCTTCTTGAGTGCTGGATGTGGGAGTGGGATGAGACCGTTTCATTTTAAGCCCTTCACTACTGTTTGCATTCGCATGTTCATTCATTCAGCATTAACTGCACATATTCTATGTACCAAGCACTCTTCTAATTTTATATGTGTTGTAACTCATGTAATTCTCACAAGAGCTCTGTAATATGGGAGCTTATCTCCATTTTATAGATGAGGAAGTTGAGGCCTAGAGTTATAGAACTTGTCCAAGGTTATGTAGCTAATGGGTAGTGCCAGGCCCATTTGCCTCAGAGAATCTGAATATTTACAATATAATCTAAAAGAGAAATTTAATGACTAATTATAAACAAAAAAATTGCACATTAAAGAAGATGACAAGTTTTCATCTATCCAGTTAGAGAAAAACACACAGTCTGTCTTTCACACACATACATTTTATATGTACGTGTGTGGCAGGGATTTTCCTTATTAAGCAATTATTTATTGACCGTCTACGTTGTGCTAGGCACAGGTGCTGGGGATAAACACTTAATAAAATACACCCCCTATCTTCAAATAACTTGCACTCTGAGTGAGGAAGTAAGCCAACAGTTATAGTAGAGGTTATATACCAAGTGATACATCGCTGATTGCAGTGTAAAATCTCAGAAATCTTTTGGAAAGAAGTCTGGAGATAGGTACTTCAGAGCCTTAAAAATGTTCATTTGCTTTGATCTCAAACTCATTTTTATGGATTTATTGTAAGAATGTTATTCTCAATATGGAAAAAAGCCTTCATGCATAAAAACGGTTGTTTTGTCTGATAATATTGAAAAGTTGGAAAGAATTTAAATGTGTAAAATGGTTAACCAGTAAACCCACGCAGTGGAATATTTTGTAGCCCGCACAAAAATTCAAGGTTATGAATCCCCTGATTATATGAGAAATGATTGATTTCAATGTTAAATGGAGAAAAGTTGAACATAAAATTTGATATCCAATATGATGGGAGCTTTGTCCCAGAAAAATCACCCTAGCCAGTGTACAGAAGGGAGGAAGGGAGAGCAGATGGCAGGAAGGAAAATTACTCCAAAGCCTTATCATTAGTCTTACTTAAGTAATAGAATATCAAGCAAGTTTACTTTCTAACTTTTTTGGTTCCATATTTCCATGTAAGGGACATGAATTCTGAATACTTTGTAGGAGGAGGGTACACTTTTTCACAAAAATTGAACACTGTGTTCTAATTCCCTCCATTAGAGGGAGAAACTGTTGCATGTAATTGCACTTTGATGTGCTATTTAGAACCAGTCAGGAATTTTAGTCTACTTTCCTCTGACCGTGCTGAGGGTTTTTTGTTTTTTTGTTTATTTGTTTAGAATTTCTTTGAAATCAGTTTTAGAAGATTGATTAAACCATTATATTAAAAGTAGAGGAATTCTGCAATTTTTTTCCCTTTTTCCCCATTGAAAACTTGACTGGCTTTAGTAATGAACCATTAAAGAATTTGAAGTTCTTAGACTCTCAATTTTTTAAACATGTTCTGAATATAAAAATATATGTTCATTGAGCAAATGTTTGAAAACAATGAACAACTTCTTGAAGGAAATGAAAGCCACCTCTGCATGTACACACACCTAATCTGCTCTTTTGTCTTAAAAAAGTATCAGAAATATTTTGCCATGTCACTAACTACTCTTCTACATCAGAGAATTTGATTAAGCTTATGCATCATCTCCCAGGAAAAACGCACAGATATATTTTGAATGTAGCACTCCTGAAGCCCATTCATTAACTCTGGTTGAGACCTCTTGTCATTCTTAGTGGCTTCATAGCGCATTCCTTCAGACGATGAGCTGTTTTTATTTAAACCAGTCCCAATTCGGAGGCTCTTAGCTTTCTTCTAGGGTTTGGTTATCAACAATCTTATGACATCATGTTGGTAGATAAATCTTTGCCCACATCTTTGATTTCCTTAGGGTAAACTCCTGATGTAGGATTGTTGTTAGGTACCAAAAGCTACTGTCCAGAAAGTGATACCAGCTCCTCTCCCAATGATGGCAGGTAATAGAGTTCCTCATTCTTTAAGTGATTGTTCAAAGCAGTTAACATGGATAAATATACCTTACTGTTTTCATAAGTATAGGTATTATGATTGTTTATCACTGCATAAGAAACCACCCCAAAACAGTGGCCTAAAACAATGACAATCATTTATTTTGTTCACGAACCTGGAGGTTGAGTAGAATATTAATTCTTTTACTACACTCTTACTGACTGAAAACAATACCTATTTGACTAGCTCAGAGTTCTGTAGGTCAGAAGTCCAGGCACAGCGTGACTGGGCTTCCTGCTCAGATACACACGGGAACTTGTGGGTTCCCTCCTGAGAGTGTTAAAGCACGTGAAATTTAAGTGTAAGATATTGAGCCCCAAACGTTGGATGTTCACCATAGTTTGTGTGGGCCACAGAGCTGAAATCAAGATGTCAGTCTGGCTGTGTTAGCGTCCAGAAATGCCTACAGGCTTCTTCCGGCTTGTTGGCATAATTCAGATTCTGCAGTTGCAGGACAGAGGTCCCCATTTCCTTGCTGGCTGTCAGTCGGGGGAGAGTTTCAGCTCCTAGAGGCCTCGCTTGCCTTCCCTGCCGCAGCTTTGGACTTCTTCAGAGCCAGCAATGGAGAGTCTCCCTCTTGTCCCTTTTGTACTTCAATTCAGGAAGAGTTCAGGTCCTATTCATGGGGTGCCCGAGTAGGCCACATCCACCTAAAATAATCTATCTTAAAAGATCTATCTATCTTTTAAGATTAAGATCTTAATCTTAAAAGATTAAGAACCTTAATTCCATGTGCAAAATCCCTTCACTACAGCACCTACATTTAGAGTTTGATTGGATAAGTGGAAGGTTTGTGTACTTCAGTAAGTGGTCATCTTGGGGGCTCTGTCAGAATTCTGCCTATTGCAAGCAGTGTCCCCACTTCAAGGACCGAAGTGTCTTAGTTCCTAAAACTCCTAAGATAGTTTATCAGTGTTCATTTTACTTCAGTGACCTTGGTGACGGGAAGACTACCACCTCCGTGAGCAGGAATGGCAGCCAGCTTCCTGAGTCCACAGTGTGGCTCTGCTACTTAGTGGTGTGACCTTGGCTGTGCTGCTCTACTTACTCTACTTCTCTGCCTCTGTTTCCCTCATCTGTAAAATAACATGGAGTTAGTGATCGTTCTTTCCTCGTAGGGTTTTTTGTTTTATAAATTTATTTTTGGCCGCATTGGGTCTTCGTTGCTGCTCGCCAGCTTTCTCCAGTTGTGTCGAGCGGAGGGCTACTCTTCGTTGCGGTGCGGTGGCTTCTCTTATTGCGGAGCACAGGCTCTAGGCGTGCAGGCTTCAGTAGTTGTGGCACGTGGGTTCTAGAGCGTAGGCTCAGTAGTCGTGACTCACAGGCTTAGTTGCTCTGCGGCATGTGGGTTCTTCCTGGACTAGGGCTCAAACCCGTGTCCCCTGCACTGGCAGGCGGATTCTTAACCACTGTGCCAGTAGGGAAGCCCCCTCTTAGGGTTTTGATGATTTGATTATTTAATACCCAGGGAACTCCAGGAACAGTGCTTGACTGTAAATTGCTTTAAAAGTGATTACTTTTTTTTTTTTTTTTTTTTTTTGCGGTACACGGGCCTCTCACTGCTGTGGCCTCTCCTGTTGTGGAGCACAGGCTCCGGACGCACAGGCCCAGCGGCCATGGCTCACGGGCCCACCCGCTCCACGGCATGTGGGATCTTCCCAGACCGGGGCACGAACCCGTGTCCCCTGCATCGGCAGGCGGACTCTCAACCACTGCGCCACCAGGGAAGCCCTAAAAGTGATTACTTTTTTAAAACATGCTTTTGAATCTGCAATTATGCAATTCAGGTATGCTAAGCAGGTTCGTTAATAGGACTTCCTGCTATAAAGAGACCCACAAATAAAAATAGAATTTTTCTTTCTTGGTCGTAACTTCTTATTTCTGACTTACTATGTTATATGCATATGCCTTTTATGGTGGGCTGCCACAAATTTATGTTGGAAAGAGTGGAATTTAAATAAATCTTTGCCAATTTGATAGATTTTGATCATTCATTTCACTGGCATGGTATGATATGACCAGTAGCAGACTAAAATCTGAGTTCACTTCTGGCTCTGCCCCTAAATCCTGACGAGACCAATAGCTGGAAAGGCTTTTGGATATTATACTATGAATTAGTTATAATATGGACTCTGTTTAGGAAACCCTGGAGGAGTGCCTAAAGCAGTTAAAGGAGGAAAGAGTAATAAGACTGAAGGCTGATAGACGAGTCAGTGAGGTAAACACGTTTCATCTGCTTTTGAGAGTGTTTTGGTTTTATTTTGATTTGATTTTAAGCCATATACGCATATTTTGTAAGCTTTAAAACTGTAATATGTTGCAAATTGGTTGTATCATATGGACTTTTGCATTTACTGGTATTTAGTGATCATATGATCTATATTCCAGAAAGCATGTTTTTAAAGATGTGAAAATCTGGTTTTGTGTATGTGTGTGTGTGTGTGTGTGCTTTTATATGACATTAGCTTATTTCCTGTTCATGATTCTTTGATTCAAGAAGGCACTTTCTGTGCATATATTGTATATACAGTAACATAAAAGACATGATGAGACTCTCCTGGCAATGAATTAGGAAAGTGAATCATTGAAATAAATTTAAGATATTGGAAAACTTCTAAGAATGCAATGAAAGATAAAAATATATACTATGAGAATTACATTAGGTAATGTGCATGAAAGCAGGGCATAATCTAAAAAGTTCTATCTAAATATAATTTATCACAGGGTGAGTGTAGGGAGGAATTTTTGAAAGTGCATCCATTGGATTGGCAGACACTCATTCAGTAAACGTTGAGCACCTGCTCATGTAAGGCAAAAGGGGCATCATGAAAATTAACGACCTTTCTGAGAAATACGAGAGTTGAGCTTACAGGAGGTTTTAAGTGCGTAGATGCTGAGCGGAAGGGGAAGAGTGCACGGGGGTGAATATGTTCAAGAAGCCAAAGAAAATATTGGTGATCGTACATTTAATAAATTGGGTTGGATATGATTTAGGACTTTTAAACGTAAGCATTAGATATTTTACTCACTAAAGTTAATTCTTAACATTCAGCAGAGTTGTAATATGTTTTGTTCAAATCAGATTCTATAATTCACTTTCGAATTTAAGGGAAACTTAAAGCAGGTAATTTTCTAATGTGGAATGAGGCTCCATTATGAATTAAACCAGTTAGAAATGTGATCTTTTGTGAAAGATCATTAATAAAACGGTAACTTTGGTTTATTTATATACCACTTAAGTGTTATATAGGAAACTTTGTTGGGTGCCTGTGGATTTTGGTCATTATGTGATATGGTCTCTGTCTTTACTGGTGGAGGGTTACATTAATTATAAATTAATTACATTTTGAGTGTTTTAGTTTTGTTCCTTGAAACTAGGCAAGACTACTTTTTGTTTGTTTTTTGCTTTTTTGGGTTTTTTTTTTTTGCAGTATGTGAGCCTCTCACTGTTGTGGCCTCTCCCGTTGCGGAGCACAGGCTCCGGACGCACAGGCTCAGCAGCCATGGCTCACGGGCCCAGCCACTACGCAGCATGTGGGATCTTCCCGGACTGGGGCACGAACCCGTGTCCCCTGCATCGGCAGGCGGACTCGCAACCACTGCGCCACCAGGGAAGCCCAAGGCAAGACTACTTTTGATGACAATGGGAAAAAATCATGTCAGACGTTTTCAGTCTTCTTGTATAGCTGGAACATGAAAATGCCCAGTTAAGAAACACAACTTTCTCTTTGTCTGAAGCCCTTCATGCCCACTCATTGACAAGCATGATCCTGGATGATGAAGGTGTTTTGGGCAGCACTGAGAATTCTTTTCAGAAGTTCCACGCTTTCCTGGTTCTCCTTAAAGATGCTGGGTTAGTTCATTTCTCTTCATGGCATTCTTCTCTTTGCGACTCTAATGGTAGTTTGCTGAGGAACTGGAGCAATTTTCATCACTTACGTGGCCATATTTAGCCAAATTTAGTGTAATTATAGGTAATATAGTTGACGTTTTAAAATGAGGAATTAAATTTTTTAAGAAATGCAAATAGGGAAGCCTGCTTTGGTAGAGTGGGGAACCCATTATAAAAGAGTAACCTGTAGACAGAGTAATTAGTAGGTATAGTTGTTTTGTAAAGACTAAATTAAAGGCAGTTTTCATTGAAAATAGTCGGGAATGCATAAGAATTTTCCTATCTTTCACTTCTTTTGCTTGTTTGATAAGTTTGAATTAAAGTTATCTTTGCCTTAGACATAAAAATGATTATTAATCTGCAGGGGAGATATAGGTCAGTGGTTCTCAACTGGGAGCAATTTTGCTGAAAGAGGGAAGTGGAGATTGATAGTTGATAGTGGTGTTTTGTCAGTGAATGAATTGGTGTTGGTGTTGGGAAGGAAGGAACAAACACTTTCTTGGAAACTGGAGGAAAGGTGGTAAAGAAGTGTGGGAATGGAGGTGTGACAGGCAGTGGACAGGGTGCATGGAACATATTGAAGCTGCTAGTGAGACAGTGGGATGTCTCCTAGAGGATGAATCCGGAAAGGGCTGAGGATTTGGGGGAGAGAGAGGCTTGTAGTCTGGAGTAGGATGTTGGCTTTTAAGATTTTAGAAGTAGGGCTTCCCTGGTGGCGGAGTGGTTGAGAGTCCGCCTGCCGATGCAGGGGATACGGGTTCGTGCCCCGGTCTGGGAAGACCCCGCATGGCGCGGAGCGGCTGGGCCCGTGAGCCATGGCCGCTGAGCCTGCGCGTCCGGAGCCTGTGCTCCGCAACGGGAGAGGCCACAGGAGAGGCCCGCGTACCGCAAAAAAAAAAAAAAAAAAAAAAAAAAAAGATTTTAGAAGTATTTCATGATTGTAGGTCTGGGGAAATCTAAACTGCTCTTCTGTGATTATAATCTTTGTCTTTTCTCCGTTCCTCCTCTCGTCTAGGCTTGGGCAGTTGGCCACAATGGCTGGTATAGATCAGTCAGATTTTCATTTACTAGGTCGTCCCCCGATGAATTCTACTGTTAGTAGTCCACCTAAAGAAGAAAAGAAGGCACTTGAAGAAGGAAAATCAGAATCAAAACAGGGTGCCCCATAACAAATGCAAAATAGCCAAGTAAATGGACAGAACAGCACTTAATGATTCTAAGAGTGATTAGCAAAAAAGAAATGACCAAGTCAGGGAGAAAACAATAACGATCAGTCCCTAATAGTTCACATGCTCGGGAGCTAGAAGACTCTGGAGTCCTTTCCAAATCTGAGATTAGTAAATGTGTGCCCATTTCATGATACTGTACTTTTGTAAATAAGGAGACTGGAAGTTCTTTAGAAAATTTATGAGTTAAAGCAAACTATCCTTAATGAAGAAAGAAGACATTAGAGAAAATATTCCAGATTTTAAATTGTATAAATGTCTATTCTGTTCATATTTTATCTAGGTTTCTATTTGTATGCAGTCAGCTTACAATGAAAGAACACTAATGAAGGTACACATACTGATATAATTTTTAAAATAAGTAATCCAGACATAGCTAATAGGTAACATATTAGAGTGAATCACCTGGTTATGGGAATGGGAGGGGAAAACCTGTCAGCTTTTCCTCTAGCCTTACTTGGAGCCCCCATCAACCAATCTCAGAGTGGTCTTGGGAACTGACAGCTTGAGAATACAGTCTGGTCACAAACTATATACGGTTTACATGTGCCTGGAGGATAGAAAAGAAATTAATTATCTTACAGAATAGGGTTTTATTTTTAGTGAGGGAAAGGAAATGGGTAATAACTACCCCAATCACCAAAGTCTGAAAACGTAGCGGACATAGCCTTGGATATAGCTAGGTTAAGCTGAGAATCACTTGGCAAGATATAATTACAAAAAAAAACTGGCTCTGAAATCTTCTGATTAATCAATTGACTGTGTTAATAATAAGATTACAGAGTAACATTGAAGTCTTGAACTCTACTTTTTAATGGTTGGCTTTGTTTATCACTGAATTTTTGTCTTGTCTTTTGTCTTCCCCTCCACTTTCCGAAAATTACAGGCGATGCTAGGATTCCTTTGCCTCTCGACTCCTTCCGTGTCCCAGCGTCTACTCAAGAGGCCTTAGAAACTTCCAAAGACAACCTGGGGGTCCCAGTCACAGAGCAGCGGCAGGAGTCTTTTGAAGATTTGATTGCTAGAACATGTTCTCCTTCAGAAGACATCATTTCTGGAACTGGAAGTCAAAGAAAAGAAGAGGAATTATCTAGAAATAGCAGGTCTTCTTCAGAGAAAATGAGCAAAGCAGGTGAATAGACCAAAAACTACTCTGCTAAGAAACAACCTGGGAAGGACCTGCATTCCTGCTCTGACTCACCTGTAAAGCAGAAAAGCAAAGGAATTGGGCAAAATAATTCTTTGGTTAATAAACCAATTAAAAGTGAGTCTTCGAAAAAACACATTTCTGTTAAGAGAGTAGAATAGTGACTGTTTCATCAAAGACAAGTAAAAGTAAACTCAGTGTACTAGAACAGTCTGAAAGTGATACTCTTGGATCTGATTGTGAATTTCAAGAAAGCATCCATACTCTATCACGCCTAACATAGGTCTAAATCTTTTAAAATTATGTTTTTGCCTTCAAATTTTCATAAATTACTTATGTTTTTATTATAGCATATGGTGTTTTCAGTTACTTGACTGGAAGCCATTAGAGAAAGATTTTTTTATCTATACTTTTTTATTATAATGAAAGTTTGGGTGTACTTTTCCTTGTAACACTTTGCATCATTCATTCAGCTAGTGTTTACTGAGGGCTTCATATGTACAGTACTTTTCTGGGTGCTGTTGCTTTCAGCAGTGAACAAAATAAAGCCTTTACTCTCCTGGAACTAGCACTCTGTGGTGGGAGAAAACATAAACAACAAAGCAGGCTAAGGGTTAAAAAGAGATGGGAATAATAAATGGAATAGTTTTACCATTTGGTTAAACATCAAACTATTATAAATCACACGGCCAGAAGCCATTGACATATTTTAATTCATAATAACCAGAGAGCCTCAAACATTTACCAAGGCACTTAACCGTGTTTATGGATTACAGCAACGCTCTGAGGTAGGGAACTCTTACCATCCCCATTTTATAGATGAACAGTCTGAGGAGACATTATGTGAGTTGCCCAGAATTACACAGCTATAAGTAAGTGGGAAGTTGCAATGTGACCCGAACCCATGCTCTTTTTTTTTTTTTTTTTTAAATGTATGGACTTTATTATCTTTCATTTGTTTCTGATTTATGTGAATTTTTTCTTTAAAGATTTTTTTCTGATGTCAGCCTTTTTTTTTTTTTTTTTTTGCGGTATGCGGGCCTCTCACTGTTGTGGCCTCCCCCGTTGCGGAGCACAGGCTCCGGACGCGCAGGCTCAGCGGCCATGGCTCACGGGCCCAGCCGCTCCGCGGCATATGGGATCCTCCCAGACCGGGGCACGAACCCGTATCCCCTACATCGGCAGGCGGACTCTCAACCACTTGCGCCACCAGGGAGGCCCTGATGTCAGCCATTTTTAAAGTGTTTATTGCATTTGTTACAGTATTGCTTCTGTTTTATATTTTGGTTTTTTGGCCTCAAGGCATGTGGGATCTTAGCTCCCCGACCAGGGATTGAACCCTCACCCCCTCCATTGGAAGGCAAAGTCTTAACCACTGGACCACCAGGGAAGTTCCCCTTATGTGACCATTTTTCTGGCAATTTTTTTAAATTTTATTTTTTATTGACATACACTTGAATTGCAGTGTTGTGTTAATTACTGCTGTACAGGAAAGTGACTCAGTTACACATTTATGTACATTCTTTTTCATATTCTTTTCCATTATGGTTTATCACAGGATATAGAATATAGTTCCCTGTGCTCTACAGTAGGACCTTTTGGGGTTTTTTTAAAATACATGCACTTTTTAAAAATAAATGTATGTATTTATTTTTGGCTGTGTTTGGCCTTTGTTGCTGCACGCGGGCTTCCTCTAGTTGAGGTGCACATGCTTCTCATTGTGGTGGCTTCTCTTGTTGCAGAGCACGGGCTCTAGGTGCCTGGACTTCAGTAGTTGTGATATCCGGCTTAGTTGCTCTCTGGCATGTGGGATCTTCCCGGACCAGGGCTTGAACCCATGTCCCCTGCATTGGTAGGCATATTCTTAACCATCGCGCCACCAGGGAAGTCCCATGTAGGACCTTTTTGTTTATCCATCCTGTATATACACCAGTTTGCACCTGCTAATCCGAAACTCCCAATCCAACCCTCTCCCACCCCCTCCTCCTTGGCAACCGCCAGTCTATTCTCTATGTCCTTGGTTATGTTTCTGTTCCCACATAGGCTGTAACCAGGCTCTTAATTACTTTGTTATCCTGTTTCCTTGTTAAGAGAAGAAGGGTTTAAGGAAGGCCCTGAGAGAGAAGCCAGTGACCACTAGAAGTGCAAAAACAGTGGGGCTGTCAGAAAGCACACCTGTCTCCTTCCCCCATCGTGAGCAGAATTTTTAAATGGCAGAGTATGTAAGAGTATGTGATGACACATCTCTGGATTAAATGATGTCTCTCTGGTAAAACATGTACAGATAAGTCTTTAGTTCAATCAGAGTGAAAGGTGAGATCAGAGAAAAGCTGGAGTGTCAGATTTCTTGTAGAAGGTCCTGCCTGATTGTTACTAAGAGGGCTACTACAGTACTAGTTAGTTCATTAGTCATGGGTTGAGTGTTAGAGGAGTGAAACAATGAGCAAGATGTAGTGTTGGCCCTTTAGCAGTGGAGTGAGAGGGGAAGACGCACAGCAGATGTCTCATCCTGCACGTGACCTGCTGTGACGGGCATATTCAGGGCGTTTAGTCAGTGTTTGTGGAAGAAGAGGGGGAGCCGTGAGGCAAAGAAAAGTCATCAAAAGAGGCAGTCCCTAAGCTAAGTCTTAAAGGACTCGTGAGAAACTGGTGAGTCAGCCGGTGAAAGGCAAGGATACTCAAGGCAGAGTGGACAGCGGAAGTCCAGAGCCGTGAGTGTGCGAGGGGTGTGTTATGGAGCCACAGGCACAGGCTCTGGAGGATCAGTGCAGTGTCCCCAGGCAGCGGCAAGTGCCCCTAAAGGAGGCAGCGAGGAGGAGGAGAGCAGGTCTTAACCATCCATGTGCGTGGAGCTGGTTTCCTCAGAAAATAGCTAAGAATGGGAAGGACAAGTTCAGGTGGCATTTTAGACCACTGACGTCAGTATGGATGAGGACTCTGAAGAAGCCTGGAGATAATTATGCCCCACTCTTCTGAGGAGCAGTGCTTTATATTTTCAAGTGGGACTTTCACGCTGCCACCTCCTCTCCTGTCCCTACTGAAAGGTTTATAGGCCGGCAGAAGGGAGGACCTGGCTTAAGTAAAGTTAATCAGGTTCCTTTACTGTACAGCTTCTCGGGGCTGCTGTAGGCTAATGTTCATTCTGGATCGTCACAGCAGGCGTATGGTACACAGCCATCCTCAAAGCTATTTGACCCTAGAGTCCTTTTCTAATAGAATGTCTAACAACTGGTTCCACCAAACAGCAATTTCGTAACTTCTAGACCAGGTAATAGCAAGAAGAAAGGGGTCTGAAATAAGGTATAGATGAAGGGAGGAAATAAGTTCTAATTGTATTTAGGAAATTACCAGCAAGGCTTGACCTTGGGAAGTAAGGAAGAAGTAGGAGGCGGAGGCTGAACCCCCATCTGTGTGACTAAGGTTGGGTGGTGGTATCATTGAGTTTGGAAATAGGGGATAAAGAACTGAAGTGGGGAAAAGACTTTAGTTCTGGACATGTAGAATTTTGAAGCACCTGTAGAATTCAGAAGACAAACTGGTAAATAACTGGACATGCACGTGAAGACATGGAAAGATAAAAATTTGAATGTCATCAGCACATATCAGCAGTCATTAAAATCATGAAAATGGATGAGATTTCAGAGAATTGTGAGTACTGACAACGTTTAAGTAATAAGCAGAGAAAGAATTCTGGGAAGGAGAGAGGTGATAGAGTTTCAAGAAGGAGGAAGTAGATGACAGTGTCATCCTTCAGAGAATGTGAGTGTCCATTGGATTTGGGCAGTTAGGTCCCCAGTGACCTTAGAGCAGTTCAGTGAAGTGGTGGACAAAAAGCCAGATGGCAATAAACTGAGGGTGTAGGGCTGCCTGTCGGGGCCAGGCGGGGCTAGTGAGGACAGTGGGAATAGGCTACTCTCAAGGAGTTTGGATGAAAAGAGAAAATAATTAGCAAAAAAGAATTTTTTAGAATGAGAAGGACATATTTTATATGTTGAAATGAAGGAACCAATAAAGGAGATCCTGAAGATGTAGATAGTAATTTAGAGAATTGGGGAAACATGGACATATGAATAAGAAAAAAAACCTTGCACAGTATATAAAAATCACTTGTATCCTTCGAGCTGGATGGATACTGGTAAGTTTGGGAGGAAATAAAGGTAAGAAGAGATAGAAGTTAAATAAGTTTATACTGATAGCCTCAGTTTTCTTTGACACAGATTTTTCAGAGACATATATACACATACATAATTACCGTTTGAAAATTCTTTCATAGTTACATGTTTTATTAATCACGTCTTTGAAAAGTCACTGATTTTCATTTTGTACAGCATTATCTTGTAAGGACAAGATACAGTGACAACTTCCATGCTTTTTGCATATCAGAGCTGACATTGAAAATATCTGCATAATTGAATTTTCACTTCTTATTTGTAATAAGTTTATCCTTAGGAGGATACTTTCATAGTGTTTGATCAGAGATGAGTTTGGGCATTGCTATCACTCAATAATGTTAAGCATCTGTCAGGTTCTCTCCTATACTATATATTAATTTTTTGTCCGTTAAGCAAATATTTATTGGCGGCCTGTGGGAATAAGATACACCTAGGTCCTCTTTCCTTGGTATATTCACAAAAGCCTCTGAAATTAAATTTCCAAGTCAGGCCATACTAAGGCCTGGCATAGTAAGTTTTCATTGTTAACAGTTTTTTTGTGTTTGTGGGGGTTTTTCGTTTTTATTTTTTTGAAGCAAGGATAAGACACTGTCTTAACTCAGTAGTTGTCCATTCATTAATAAGTCAAAGAAGACATTGATGAAGCATGGTATTTTGAATATCCTTTCCACAGAATAGGTAGTGGGCCATCCTGAAACTCTGGTGAGATGCTTATCATTTTCACATTTTGGAGTGGCTGAGAAAACCCTATTACACCTTGAATTATCACTAGAAACATGAATTCAGCCAAATAAAAACAGTGCCTCTGCCTACTGAGGTGGTCAATTTCCATCTCAACAAAAGTGACCATTTCTCCTTTAGATTAAAATCAAGAAAATCCCCTCTGTCCAGGATGCAATAATGGGGTGCACGAAAGAGGAAAACTGAAGCTATTCCCTCTTTACACCTGAACAGTGAATTCATTCTGATATCAAATATTTGTTATGATTCTGTTATGACCAGGTGCTTTATTGTTTAGAGATCAAGTTACTGTTCATTCTTGGTAAGTAAGAAAAATCCACGTTTTAGGACTCTGAATAGTAACTTTATATATATTATATATATATATTAAAAATAAATATGTATATTATATGTAATATATATTCCACCTATTCAACAAAATTGTAACTTCCATCATCTCTTACGAATGATGAACTGTATTCACTCTTTGGAAAGGGCTTATAGGGAATTAAAAGTCTCCATATACCTTTTATATAAGACCGTGGAAACCAAATTCTCAACTGGGAGCAAATTTAGGTTTTGCTCTGAAGGTTTATGCTTGCCTGGCCTTAGAGTGGTAGGCCAGGAACTCAAGTTTTTTTCCTCTAAGTTACTTTCATTGATGCCACCCTGAAAAAATTTGGAGGGAGTATTTTTGAAATAGCTTTATCTCAGTAACCCTTTAAAAATGCTTCAGGGTATGGGGAACATAACTGTCAAAATGTTCAAGCAACTCTTGTTGATTTAAGTGTAATTGATCAGGAGCAATACAGGAAGGAGCTGGGTACAAAAGACAAAAGGCGGGAGGCTATTTCATGTAGTGTTTTTGGCTTATTGTACAAAACAGAGAAAGTCTCATACACTCGCGCAGCCAAGGTCCCCTGCTGTTCTCTCCTTTTAGTAGAAATCTTTAAAGAGAGCTCGCTTCTCAATAGCAGCATTCTACCCTTAAGTGGGTACACAGTGATATTCTGATGGTCTCTGGAGCAGAGAATAATTCCGTGGCAGCGCTGACCTCCAGTCACCGGGTTCTCTGTAACTTAGTCTTTCATGGCCAAGGACCATAATCATTCTTTCGATTTATATTTAGCATCTCAAAATGGAAAGGATTCCATGGACAACAAAACAGGAAGTGATTTCATGAAGTGTTTTAGTATGGATAAAACAATAAACTGTAAAAATACAAATCATCAGTGAAGCTTTTTCTTTCCGGAGAACTATATTCAGAAATTAATGTAAGCCTCTAAGGTGCGCATGTGTGTTTTTTCACCCATGATCATGTTTGTATGTGTGTGCATTCCACTGCTACAGGAGACATGCAAAATGATATCAGATTTGTACTGGTTTCTCCCAAGAACTGTGTGCTCGCAGGGTTCGTTCAGGAAGGTGAGTGCCCTCCCACCACATCACAGTCGTATCTCATCACCTTCGGCGGGAATAGTTGACACTTTAACCTCACATGCAGGCTTATTAAATTAGTATTACTCATCAGAACTTGCTTACTAATAAAACAAGCTGAATTAGCCACTGCAGAATCATATTTGGAAATTCAATGAAAATTTTACATTTTTAATAAAGGCCCAGAAGTATTATTTCAGAGCAGGTGGTACAGAAAACTGTAGTCAAATTTGACATTCATTAATCATTGAAGTGTGGAACGTGACAGGTGAAAATTGATATTGATTTCTTTCCTCTAATATTTGGAAGAGTTCTAACAGGTAAATCAAATGAGATAACAAGACATATCAAGTCTCACTCATTTCTATGATCCCATCCTCCCCACATATCACTCCTTCGCCTGCCATGTTTTGAATAATTCAATGCCCATAGTCTTTCCAGTCCAGTGTATTATAAGACACACTCAAGCTGGGTTTCAATCATATTAGACTGAAAGCTGAACATTTTAGGAAGGATTATTTATTTAAAACCAAATGCGTCTTGAGCCCGACAGCCTTTGAAACCAAACAATCCTGGGAGTTCAGTTGGATTCAGAAAATTCAGTAATCCTATTTGATGTATGTTAACCGTATCAATATTAACAACCTTCTGCTGGATTTCAGCACTGATTTGAGAGCTGAGTTACTACTGGTCTTGTATTTTACCTAGTTGTGAAAGCACTGAGAGAGTTGTTCTTGGGTTGAACTTGACCCGCCTCTGGGAATGCTCTCTGTTCTATCCACCTTGAAAAGCTTTACTCAAGTGCATTTCTCGGCCTTCCTTCTGTTCACTTGCACCCCTTGGGAAAACGAAAGATGCTCAAATATAGATGTGAACACTGCAGGTGCTCTGCTTGGCAATGGTGTCTTTCAGCTTCCCAATAAAAAATTATATTGCTGACCACCCATTTGACTGAAAAGTGACTCATTTTACTGACAGATATCTGGATTGAGATGCCAAAAGAAATAGGTCATTTCAAATTTCCTTTTTAAGTCATAGCTTTGTGTTGCAACACTACTTGTTCAAAACTTAGATCATGAAGGTTCCTTCCTATGACCTCCAAATAATTAAAATGTTCTTCAATAGGCTCTATGAAAAGCAAGCAGAGGGGCTTCCCTGGTGGCACAGTGGTTGGGAGTCCGCCTGCCGATGCAGGGGACACGGGTTCGTGCCCCGGTCCGGGAGGATCCCACATGCCATGGAGCGGCTGGGCCCGTGGGCCATGGCCGCTGGGCCTGCGCGTCCGGAGCCTGTGCTCCGCAACAGGAGAGGCCGCAGCAGGGAGAGGCCCGCGTACCGCAACAACAACAAAAATAAATAAAATAAAGCAAGCAGAATATTCCTAATTATCAATCTTTCTCTTGAGTCATATAGTTCTTGTAATTTCAAGGAAGAGAAACTCAAATGTAAAGTGTTACAATAGCCAAGCATACCAGCACTATTATCTAACCATTCAGCAATTTTCTCTGCCAAGTCACTCTGAACCTTAGACTACTGAGGATGTCTTCTTAATTAATTTTTAAAATTCTCCTCTTTTGAGTTAAAAAATGGTCACAATTTTATAAGTAAAATTAAAGAAAAATACCTAATAGAACATCTGAGATGTTTCCATTAGGCATTATATATATATACATAAATTTAATAGATATACATATATAAATGCACTGGGATAAATCTCCATCTTCTGTGTCAGTCGGACATAGGTCCATTTTCTTAGGAATAGGGAACTCCTTTCACAATGGAAGTGAGGAAATTGGCAAATGTACACCATATAAGTACTTTTGGATGGTAGTGACCAAGTTCTCAAAACACACACACACACACACACACACACACACACACACTGAAGAATATCAGAACACTTAACGTTTCAAAGACACAGGAAGAGAAATGCAAGTTTCCCCTAGAAAGCCTTTTGTTTTTTTGAAGTCAGAATTCTGAAAAGATGTTTTTATCAAGCCAGCTTTTTCTAACTTAACTGCATATGCAATAAAAGAGTCCTATCTTAGTCACTTTTAGGGCAAGATTTTCTTTAAGTCCCAAGAAAGTAAGCACTTGTAAATGTAAATTTTGTATGGACATAAACCTGGCCAGGATATCCGTTGGAGGCTGGAAATCTGTTGTTGTTCCTTTTCCTTTTGTATTGAAAGCTAAGTTCCCCATTCTGAGTTCAATTTGTGAAGATCACTTTTATTTTGACAAACTCTATTAAAGTAGCCAATTCAAGGAAGACAGGTTAGTCTTCCACCTAATTACCCAGTCCAGCTTTTACTCAGTGTCTTTCACCTGAGCAAAGTCTCCCCAGTCTTTCAACTGAGGATAAACCACGCAGTGTCTAAACTGAGCAAGATCTTCCCAGTGTCTTTTAAGTGAGGCTAACCCACTTGAGCAAAAGTCTTCCAGTGTTTTTCTACCGAGGTTAAGCTCTCAGTGTTTAAACTGAGTAAAAATCTTCCCAGTGTCTTTCACTGAGGATGACCCAGGTACTTCTTCTTGAAACCAAGTTTCAAGGATAACCTACTACTCAAGAGAAGAGTTTAACACCACTGAATAAAACTTAGGATCATCAACCAAAACTGGAGATCCAAGAACCAGGAGATACTCACCCAAATTCGTCTGGACTCTCTGAGAAAGCGGACAGGCCCAAGAAGCCTCTGCTGGTGCCAGGACTCTGGATCCTCATAGAGTTCAGGCAAAGAAGAAAAGTCTGCTCTGGGCTCCTTCATTGGTTGCCAAGACTGCTGACTGAAAAATATGCACAACCCAAAAGGAGAATTATGTTTTATTTGGCAGATTTTCTGAGGACTTAAGCCCAGAACACAGCCTGTCAGATCACTCTGAGGAACTGCTCAGAAGACCTAAGGGAGCAGTCAAGAAAAACCAGGTAGTCAGAACATCAAAAGATTACTATTAATTAAAGAAAACTAGACCTCTCAAGTTAAGGACTTTAGCACTTTTCTATGTATGGGAAGATGAAAGAATCTGGGCTCCGTGAAATCATTCCTTTGATATGCACCTTAACTCTAGAACCAGTACCCTGTTTTTCTCCATCCCGAATCCCCTCAAGGTGCACAGTTGAGGGTTCCTGCTTTGACGTCTGACTTGATGACTGCAACATCCTTTGTCTACTGATATGGCAGGGAACATTTTTCATCCACGGGTAAGAAATGGAGGAGAAAATTAACATAATTCAAGATATAAAACCATTACAATACTAAAAATTCCCAAATGTCAAACAAACATAAGTACCCTTGACCTGTAAAATGGAAGATGCCAAAGAAGGGAAAAAAAGAAACAATCAAGAAAATGTAGAAAATAAAGCATAAAATAAGATGGCAGAAATCAATAACAGTAGAACAATAATTAAATAAATCAAGGTAAATGTTATCATAAGATTTTTAAATTTCAAAAAAAAAACCCCATCAAACAAAACATATTGAAAATAAAGTAATAGAGAAAATTTAGAGAGCAAATATGAATGCAAAGAAGACCTGTTAGGTAGTTAGTCAGACATTAGCAGCAAGGAGGTGACAGTGGTGAGAAAGACAAGAAGAAGAAATTGAGTCACACGCAGCCATCTGGGGACTCTCCCTTGACTCCACCCAGAACGGGAGAAACTATGGTCGGGTGGTGGGCAGCTTATCCTGTTAAAGAGAGGCACAGTAACACAAGGGGACTTCTCCAGGCTGTGCATGCCCAGACCAGACAGGCGTATAACCTATAGTAAATCCAAACTCATTATACCATAATTACAATAAATTACATGTGGTTTTGCCCCTCCCCCCACCCAGTAGGCATTTCTTGGGGATTCAAGGATGAGAGCATGCGCAGCAGAAAACTTGTTCCATAGCTCAGGACTGTCAATCAAATAATGATCCTTGTCACTCACCCCCACCTCTCTGCAAAATGCTCCTTAAAAGCGCTCGTAAGCCTTTATAGGAATGCTGCTTTCAATCTGCAGAAACAGTACACCCATCCCCTCCACCCCGAGAGTGTACCTTTGCTTCGATATACTTTGCTTTGGGCTTGCTTCACTTCGCTGAAATAGCCTGTTCTCAGAAACAGCCTGCTCTTTCTCTCTCCTTCTCTCTCTCCCTCTCTGAGAGTGTACCTATGCTTAACTAAACTTTGCTTTCTGCTTAAGCTTAACATGGGAGTTTGCGATCCTTTGCTTACTATCATGGAACCAAGATAGCTGGTCCAGGCCTTCCACTGACCTCCTCGGTTGAAGCTATTTTGTTACAAAGCATGTCCACATGGTGACAGACCTAAGTCTAAATTTTGATAAAAGGTGGAATTAAGGTGAGAATATCATATGGGAGGAAAAGACTGTAGGAACAACAGTAGATGTAGGAGATATGTTTGTGAAAGTGCACATTCATGGCAATATAGCCAAATAAACTCACATGCCCACGTTCCCACTAAAACTGTATAAAATTATGACCAACAAGCAGAGAATACACATTATTTTAAAGCCCTCATGGGGCATTAACACATATTTACCATGTGAATCCTTCAGTGAATCTTGTGTTACTGCTAAGGGATAGGAAGTGGTGTCATAAGGGAATTTTGTGTAAGACTCAAAGCTCCCTTTCTATATGGTTCAGGCTGGACTTGAAGCTTCAGGGGCCTGGGAGGATGGGGCAGGAAAGGCAAGGCACACTCAGAAAAGAGAATACATCCATAACACACTAGGGGTATCTGAAGAGGCTGCTCAAGACCTGGCTCAGCCCCAAGGGTTTGACCCCTAGTCCTACTCTTCACCCTACAGCCCGTTAGGGTCAGGACCTTGGCTCACCCTAACCCATTCCTAGCTTCCGGGTATAGAATGAGTGCACATGTGTGAATGTTAGTGTTCTCTCAAAATTTACATGTTGAAATCCTACCTCTTAAAGATAGGAGGCCGGGCCATGCAAAAGTGCTTATGAGCTTTCATGAATGGGATTAGTGCCTTATAAAAGAGACTCCAGAGATATCTCTAGCCTCCTCCCATCATATGAGGATACAGAGAGAAGGCTCCAGCTGTGAACCAGGAAGAGAGCTCTCACTACGAGGTGGTCATACTGGTGACTTGATCTTGGGCTTCCCAGCCTCCAGAACTGTGATAATAAATGTCTGTTGTCTTTAATCTACCCAGTCTATGGTATATTGTTATAGCAGCCCTAATGGATTAAGACCACATACTTCAAAATTTATCTGCAGAGTGGGGACTGTCTTATCGTTGCAAACTAAGAAGTTGGGTTGAGACAACATATGAAAGATTTTTTTTAAGTAGAAAATTATGGATTATTGGATTTGAAAGTACTAGAGTGGTTAAGGAAAATGAGTACGTGTGTGTGTGCGTGTTTGCAGTGTGTCCCAAAAGTTTTTGTGCAGTTTAAAGATTTACTAACTCCAGAATCATAAACACTACAAACTTACAAAAATATCATTTGAAGGTTTAACTGTTACCAGATGCAAGTCTGTGTGCCTGATGCACAGTGAGGCTAAATACTGAAACAGCAGAGTTTGGAGCAGAGAAAGGTTTACACAGTGCCATGCAAGAAGACACGTGGCTCATGCCCAGGAAAACACCCAAACTCCCTGAAGGCTTTCAGCAAAGCCTTTTTAAAGGCAAGGTGAGGGAGGGGCATGGCTAATTGTTGCAAATACCTTGGTGTTGGATCTTTTGTTCTAGCAGCTGGCCAGATGGGTCAGATCCTGGTCAGGTCACGTGTTCCTGTAAACCTCCAACAAAACAATTATTATTCTCTGTTCTGCAACTTTTTATCTCCAGGAATGGGCTCTTAAAAGTCAGAGCCTTAGAAATAGGCTATCCTGTATATTTCAGGCTCTAGGCAGCATTGTTTTACAAAAAGTGCAGAGCCAGCCCGGGTCACAGGGATGGACAGAGTTAGCTCAGGCAACAAAGCATAAAGATTAAAGTAAAAAAGATCTGATGTGGAGTCAGATTTGTTCTTCCCTATTACATAACTATTTATAATTCTTTCATACTTATGAATTTTGAAAAATAAATTATTTTAATTTTTGTGTGTAGTTCCCTCTGATAGAAAATGAGGCAAAACATACACTATTCAAAATTCACAAAACTAAATAAGTGTAAAAGAAATTCAAGTTCTATCCCTGGGTTTACACAAGACACAAACATGATGTGGGAAAGTTGGAGCTGAGGACAAAGGAAATCCTGAGTAAAAATATCTGTGAAACAGCCAGTCTTCTAGGGTCAGCTTAAGATGTTCAAGAGTTATCAAGTTGGTGGGCCTCAAGTAAAGGTCTCTAATGGATGAAGGAACCAGGTTCCAGATGGAATGAACAGAAAATTGGCTAAGGTCTCTCTGACAGGATGAGAGTAGTTGGAAGGAGGGATCTGGAAGCCCCAGGAGGGTGCAGGTGTCTGTGGGTCTGGATGGGAAGGAGGGGTAGTGATTCAGCCTCTTTCTCTTATTGCCCCTCCCCCACACTCAGGAGCCCTTTGTGACAAGGCCACAGCTCTGTGATGCAGGCCTGGGGTTCTGCCATCAAGTGAACTCCCAGTGCTCTGTTGCCTGAGGGCAGCAATGCAGTTCAGAAGATGGAGAATCTCTTTTCTTTGAAAAACACTGTTGCTATCTGGCTGAGATCCAGCCCAACTTCCTGGGTGATTGATATCATCCTTGGGTTCCTGTGTGGACTGGGGCTCTTCCTAATGTTACTCCCCTGCTTCCAGAGTAATCCATTCTTAGCACCACCTAGGAAACATAGAAACATCAGGAAGGTAAGAAACCTTTGGCTTAATCCCAGCAGAGATTATCTTTTTTTCTTATTCTTATTTCCACTTTTCTAAACCATCTAGAGAGACTCCTGAGATGGGAACTCTCAGAAAAGTAGAGAACATCATCCTTCTAGGGAAAAGCCAGGCCAGAGAGGGGTTAGAGTGGGCATGAGGATTTCTAGCCTAAGATCGTAGACCAGGAGTTCAGGTATGGTAGAGGGCTCCAGGGCAAGTCCCCAGTGCAGTGACTAATGGTTAAGGACTGGATTACTAAGAGTTCAATCTCTGCAGGAAGGCTGACCCCTGAGCCCTGGTTCACCAGCCACCTTCCCACAGCGGGTGTCTCAAGTGAGACCTTCCTCTGTGTTGGGGCTGATCTAAGGGCAATGCTGAGCCCCTGAGAGCCTGAGAGAAGAGGCTGGAGTGGAGGTCTGGCCTTGGGAAGCAGAATCCTATCTGACAAAGCTCACGTGGGCATTTAGGTCTGAGAATGTGTGTGTTTCTTGATCAGAGGAACAGTGACAGAAGAAATCTATGGTGATTAAAACTTAAAAAATCCTTCTTGGGCTACCCTGGTGGTGCAGTGGTTGAGAGTCCGCCTGCCAATGCAGGGGACGCGGGTTCGTGCCCCGGTCCGGGAGGATCCCACATGCCGCGGCGCGGCTGGGCGCATGAGCCATGGCCGCTGGGCCTGTGCGTCCGGAGCCTGTGCTCCGCAACGGGAGAGGCCACAACAGTGAGAGGCCCGCGTACCGCAAAAAAAAAAAAAAAAAAAAAAAAAAAAAAAATCCTTCTTTGCACTCTTCAAAGAAGAAAAACTGAAAATATTTTTATCCACTTTAAAAATAAGTAAAGGCGTCTGAAGATGTGAGCCCTGGTGGTTTTCCAAGTTAGGGCTTTTGGGGGCTCGTCTCTCAGGTGCAGGTCCTAAAAGAGCTGTGAATCTTTTTTCTTCCTGGACCAAACTAAAGTGAACTTCGTTCCTGTCTGATATTTATCCAGCTTCAAAAGTGGAAGCACCTGAAGCTACTTTGTTCAAGCAGTTTAAGCCAGGAGAGTAAATCCAGTTCCTATTACTCCATCCTGTCCAGAAGCACAGGTCTTAAGTGAAATTTAATACTAAAGAAACAGTTCCAAATTTTACAACGGATCTATCACTGGTTGTTAGCATATCTTCCCACACCCAAGACACCAAGATACCTTCTACTCACTGTTAAAGCTTTATGATGAGCAAAGCTTCCACCACTGTGCTTCCTTAGCATCCAACAATATGAAAACCTGAAGCCAAGCTGACAAATAGAGTGTGAAGGGCCTTCTACTGCATTTAAGAAAAAACTGGGCGCTCGACAAGGTCCCCACGGACCCGGAACAGCCCCCATCTAATCAGCCGGGAAGAAATAAGCGCAGCAAGACACTCTAGGAAAGATGACAACGGTAGCCCTGGATTGCGTTCTGAATGGCTGCTGCGACCTTCATGTACTGTTCTGTGTTTGGATCCTGTGCCTCAAAAACTAACCGTGCCTTCCGGGTAAGACGGCGGAAGAGTAAGACGCGGAGATCACCTTCCTCCCCACAGATACACCAGAAATACAGCTACACGTGCAACAACTCCTACAGAACAACTACTGAATGCTGGCAGAAGACCCCAGACCTCCCAAAAGGCAAGAAACTCCCCACATACCTGGGTAGGGCAAAGCAGAGAGATTCCCGCACAGAGGAGCGGTGCCGAGCGGCACTCACCAGCCCGAGAGGCTTGTCTGCTCCCCCGCCAGGGCGGGCGGCGCTGGAGCTGAGGCTCGGGCTTCGGTCAGAGCGCAGGGAGAGGACTGGGACTGGCGGCGAGAACTCAGCCTGAAGGGGGCTGATGTGCCACAGCTAGCCGGGAGGGAGTCCGGGAAAACTCTGGAGCTGCCGAAGAGGCAGGAGACTTTTTCTTCCCTCTTGGTATCCTGGTGCGCGAGGAGAGGGGATTAAGAGCGCCGCGTAAAGGAGCTCCGGAGACGGGCGCGAGTCGCGGCTGAGGGCGCGGAGCCCAGAGACGGGCGTGGGACGCTGGGGCTGCTGCTGCCGCCGCCAGGAAGCCTGTGTGCGAGCGCAGGACACTGTCCACGCCGCCCTTCCGGGAGCCTGTGTAGCCTGCCACTGCCGGGGTCCCGGGATCCAGGGGCGGCTTCCCTGGGAGAACGAACGGCGCGCCCCGGGCTGGTGCAACATCACGCCGACCTCTGCCGCTGCAGGCACGCCCCGCACTCCGTGCCCCTCCCTCCCGCCCGGCCTGAGTGAGCCAGAGTCCCCGAAGAGGCTGCTCCTTTAACCCTGTCCTGTCTGAGCGAAGAACAGACGCCCTCCGGCGACCTACACGCAGAGGCGGGGCCAAATCCAAAGCTGAGACCCAGGAGCTGTGAGAACAAAGAAGAGAAAGGGAAACCTCTCCCAGCAGCCTCAGAAGCAGCGGATTAAAGCTCCACAATCAACTTCATGTACCCTGCATCTGTGGAATACATGAATAGACAACAAATCATCCCAAATTGAGGAGCCAGGAGTCAGTGCTGTGCCTCTGAGGTGGGAGAGCGAACTTCAGGACACTGGTCCACAAGAGACCTCCCAGCTCCACATAATATCAAACGGCGAAAATCTTCCAGAGATCTCCATCTCAACACCAGCACCCAGCTTCACTCAACGACCAGCAAGCTACAGTGCTGGACACCCTATGCCAAACAACTAGCAAGACAGGAACACAACACCACCCATTAGCAGAGAGGCTGCCTCAAATCATAAAAACTCCGCAAACACCCCAAAACACACCACCAGACGTGGACCTGCCCACCAGAAAGACAAGATCCAGCCTCATCCACCAGAACACAGGCAGTAGTCCCCTTCACCAAGAAGCCTACACAACCCACTAAACCAACCTTAGCCACTGGGGACAGACACCAAAAACAACGGGAACTACGAACCTGCAGCCTGCAAAGAAGAGACCCCAAACACAGTAACATAAGCAAAATGAGAAGACAGAAAAACACACAGCAGGAGAAGGAGCAAGATAAAAACCCACCAGACCTAACAAATGAAGAGGTAATAGGCAGTCTATCTGAAAAAGAATTCAGAATAATGATGGTAAAGATGATCCAAAATCTTGGAAATAGAATAGACAAAATGCAAGAAACAGTTAACAAGGACCTAGAAGAACTAAAGACGAATCAAGCATCGATTAAAAACACAATAAATGAAATAAAAAATACTCTAGATGGGATCAATAGCAGAATAACTGAGGCAGAAGAACGGATAAGTGAGGTGGAAGATAAAATAGTGGAAATAACTGCTGCACAGCAAAATAAAGAAAAAAGAATGAAAAGAACAGAGGACAGTCTCAGAGACCTCTGGGACAACATTAAACGCACCAACATTCGAATTATAGGGGTTCCAGAAGAAGAAGAGAAAAAGAAAGGGACTGAGAAAATATTTGAAGAGATTATAGTTGAAAACTTCCCTAATATGGGAAAGGAAATAGTTCATCAAGTCCAGGAGGCACAGAGAGTCCCATACAGAATAAATCCAAGGAGAAATACACCAAGACACATATTAATCAAACTGTCAAAAATTAAACACAAAGAAATCATATTAAAAGCAGCAAGGGAAAAACAACAAATAACACACAAGGGAATCCCCATCAGGATAACAGCTGATCTCTCAGCAGAAACTCTACAAGCCAGAAGGGAGTGGCAGGACATACTTAAAGTGATGAAGGAGAAAAACCTGCAACCAAGATTACTCTACCCAGCAAGGATCTCATTCAGATTTGATGGAGAAATTAAAACCTTTACAGACAAGCAAAAGCTGAGAGAGTTCAGCACCACCAAACCAGCTTTACAACAAATGCTAAAGGAACTTCTCTAGGCAAGAAACACAACAGAAGGAAAAGAACTACAATAACGAACCCAAAACAATTAAGAAAATGGGAATAGGAACATACATATCAATAATTACCTTAAATGTAAATGGACTAAATGCTCCCACCAAAAGACACAGACTGGCTGAATGGATACAAAAACAAGACCCATATATATGCTGTCTACAAGAGACCCACTTCAGACCTAGAGATACATACAGACTGAAAGTAAGGGGATGGAAAAAGATACTCCATGCAAATGGAAACCAAAAGAAAGCTGGAGTAGCAATTCTCATATCAGACAAAATAGACTTTAAAATAAAGACTACTAGAAGAGACAAAGAAGGACACTACATAATGATCAAGGGATCAATCCAAGAAGAAGATATAACAATTGTAAATATTTATGCACCAAACATAGGAGCACCTCAATACATAAGGGAAATATTAACAGCCATAAAAGGAGAAATCGACAGTAACACAATCATAGTAGGGGACTTTAACACCCCACTTTCACCAATGGACAGGTCATCCAAAATGAAAATAAATAAGGAAACACAAGCTTTAAATGATACATTAAACAAGATGGACTTAATTGATATTTATAGGACATTCCATCCAAAAACAACAGAATACACATTTTTCTCAAGTGCTCATGGAACATTCTCCAGGATAGATCATATCTTGGGTCACAAATCAAGCCTTGGTAAATTTAAGAAAATTGAAATTGTATCAAGTATCTTTTCCGACCACAATGCTATGAGACTAGATATCAATTACAGGAAAAAAGCTGTAAAACATACAAACACATGGAGGCTAAACAATACACTACTTAATAACGAAGTGATCACTGAAGAAATCAAAGAGGAAATTAAAAAATACCTAGAAACAAATGACAATGGAGACACGACGACCCAAAACCTATGGGATGCAGCAAAAGCAGTTCTAAGAGGGAAGTTTATGGCAATACAATCCCACCTTAAGAAACAGGAAATATCTCGAATAAACAACCTAACCTTGCACCTAAAGCAATTAGAGAAAGAAGAACAAAAACATCCCAAAGTTAGCAGAAGGAAAGAAATCATAAAAATCAGATCAGAAATAAATGAAAAAGAAATGAAGGAAACGATAGCAAAGATCAATAAAACTAAAAGCTGGTTCTTTGAGAAGATAAACAAAATTGATAAACCATTAGCCAGACTCATCAAGAAAAAAAGGGAGAAGACTCAAATCAATAGAATTAGAAATGAAAAAGGAGAAGTAACAACTGACACTGCAGAAATACAAAAGATCATGAGAGATTACTATAAGCAACTCTATGCCAATAAAATGGACAACCTGGAAGAAATGGACAAATTCTTAGAAATGCACAACCTGCCAAGACTGACTCAGGAAGAAATAGAAAATATGAATAGACCAATCACAAGCACTGAAATTGAAACTGTGATTAAAAATCTTCCAACAAACAAAAGCCCAGGACCAGATGGCTTCACAGGCGAATTCTATCAAGCATTTAGAGAAGAGCTAACACCTATCCTTCTCAAACTCTTCCAAAATATAGCAGAGGGAGGAACACTCCCAAACTCATTCTACGAGGCCACCATCACCTTGATACCAAAACCAGACAAGGATGTCACAAAGAAAGAAAACTACAGGCCAATATCACTGATGAACATAGATGCAAAAATCCTCAACAAACTACTAGCAAACAGAATCCAACAGCACATTAAGAGGATCATACACCATGATCAAGTGGGGTTTATTCCAGGAATGCAAGGATTCTTCAATATACGCAAATCAATCAATGTGATACACCATATTAACAAGTTGAAGGAGAAAAACCATATGATCATCTCAATAGATGCAGAGAAAGCTTTTGACAAAATTCAACACCCATTTATGATAAAAACCCTGCAGAAAGTAGGCATAGAGGGAACTTTCCTCAACATAATAAAGGCCATATATGACAAACCCACAGCCAGCATCGTCCTCAATGGTGAAAAACTGAAACCATTTCCACTAAGATCAGGAACAAGACAAGGTTGCCCACTCTCACCACTCTTATTCAACATAGTTTTGGAAGTTTTAGCCACAGCAATCAGAGAAGAAAAGGAAATAAAAGGAATCCAAATGGGAAAAGAAGAAGTAAAGCTGTCACTGTTTGCAGATGACATGATACTATACATAGAGAATCCTAAAGATGCTACCAGAAAACTACTAGAGCTAATCAATGAATTTGGTAAAGTTGCAGGATACAAAATTAATGCACAGAAATCTCTGGCATTCCTATATACTAATGATGAAAAATCTGAAAGTGAAATCAAGGAAACACTCCCATTTACCATTGCAACAAAAAGAATAAAATATCTAGGAATAAACCTACCTAAGGAGACAAAAGACCTGTATGCAGAAAATTATAAGACACTGATGAAAGAAATTAAAGATGATACAAATAGATGGAGAGATGTACCATGTTCTTGGATTGGAAGAATCAACATTGTGAAAATGACTCTACTACCCAAAGCAATCTACAGATTCAATGCAATACCTATCAAACTACCAATGGCATTTTTCACAGAACTAGAACAAAAAATTTCACAATTTGTATGGAAACACAAAAGACCCCGAATAGCCAAAGCAATCTTGAGAACGAAAAATGGAGCTGGAGGAATCAGGCTCCCTGACTTCAGACTATACTACAAAGCTACAGTAATCAAGACAGTATGGTACTGGCACAAAAACAGAAAGATAGATCAATGGAACAGGATAGAAAGCCCAGAGATAAACCCACGGACATATGGTCACATTATCTTTGATAAAGGAGGCAGGAATGTACAGTGGAGAAAGGACAGTCTCTTCAATAAGTGGTGCTGGGAAAACTGGACAGGGACATGTAAAAGTATGAGATTAGATCACTCCCTAACACCATACACAAAAATTAGCTCAAAATGGATTAAAGACCTAAATGTAAGGCCAGACACTATCAAACTCCTAGAGGAAAACATAGGCAGAACACTCTATGACATAAATCACAGCAAGATCCTTTTTGACCCATCTCCTAGAGAAATGGAAATAAAGACAAAAATAAACACATGGGACCTAATGAAACTTCAAAGCTTTTGCACAGCAAAGGAAACCATAAACAAGACCAAAAGACAACCCTCAGAATGGGAGAAAATATTTGCAAATGAAGCAACTGACAAAGGATTAATCTCCAAAATTTATAAGCAGCTCATGCAGCTCAATAGCAAAAAAACAAACAACCCAATCCAAAAATGGGCAGAAGACCTAAATAGACATTTCTCCACAGAAGATATACAGACAGCCAACAAACACATGAAAGGATGCTCAACATCTTTACTCATTAGAGAAATGCAAATCAAAACTACAATGAGATATCATCTCACACCAGTCAGAATGGCCATCATCAAAAAATCTAGAAACAATAAATGCTGGAGAGGGTGTGGAAAAAAGGGAACACTCTTGCACTGCTGGTGGGAATGTGAATTGGTACAGCCACTATGGAGAACGGTATGGAGGTTCCTTAAAAAACTACAAATAGAACTACCATATGACCCAGCAATCCCACTACTGGGCATATACCCTGAGAAAACCATAATTCCAAAAGAGTCATGTACCAAAATGTTCATAGCAGCCCTATTTACAATAGCCCGGAGATGGAAACAACCTAAGTGTCCATCATCGGATAAATGGATAAAGAAGATGTGGCACATATATACAATGGAATATTACTCAGCCATAAAAAGAAATGAAATTGAGCTATTTGTAATGAGGTGGATGGACCTAGAGTCTGTCATACAGAGTGAAGTAAGTCAGAAAGAGAAAGACAAATACTGTATGCTGACACATATATATGGAATTTAAGAAAAAAATGTCATCAAGAACATAGGGGTAAGACAGGAATAAAGACACAGACCTACTAGAGCATGGACTTGAGGATATGGGGAGGGGGAAGGGTAAGCTGTGACAAAGTGAAAGAGCGGCATGGACATATATACACTACCAAATGTAAGGTAGAGAGCTAGTGGGAAGCAGCCGCATAGCACAGGGAGATCAGCTCGGTTCTTTGTGACCGCCTGGAGGGGTGGGATAGGGAGGGTGGGAGGGAGACGCAAAAGGGAGGGGATATGGGAACATATGTATATGTATAACTGATTAAATTTGTAAAATAAAAAAAAAATAATAAAAAAAATAAAAAAAATAAAAATAAGTAAAAGGGGAAAAAACCCCACAGAGTTTTAGTTAAATGTAGAAAGTCATGTTGTTCATGAACACAGCTTGCCTAGATAGATGACAGTGAGAGTTGGGTGTTAGCCCCTCATTTCTTTTTCTCTCTCAGCATCAAGTAGAGCTGAAGGGGAGGAGCAGGAGTAGGAAGAAAAGTGGATCTTTGAAAGGTAAGCCTTTGCCTTTCAGCCCTGCGTGCCCCCGAGAGTTAGCTTCCATCTCTCCTAATCCTGAGGGCCCAGCTTCACGGTCTCTGAGGATGCCAGTGGCAGAGCTTATTCTTCAGGAAACAGAGCCTTGGGAAGGCTCGTTGGAAGGAGATCAGAGCCCAGATACTTCCCAGAAATTTGTGCTTAGAATGAAGCCATGAGGACCTAGAAATGGGGTGTGTGGACTGTGGTGGACCATTGGTGCCTGGGTTGGGAAGTGGGACCTCCAAGTCCAACTGTGGACAAGTTGTTTAACTTTGCTCAGATTCCTCTGTGTGATGACCACTGACCTTTCTCCCCTACACGGCAGTTGTAAGGGCTACAGGGGTTAATTAACGTGGAGGCACTTTGCAAAGGACAAACCCTTTTCAAGTGAGACTTACCATCACTGTCAGGGACATGTGGCCTTGGACACTGATACTTGGGCTCCAGAGTCTAATCCTCCAAAGATTTCCCTTAAAGGGCCATTGCATTCAGCCTCCTGAAAGACTCTTAGGCCTCTGCCTTCACCACCATGACCCAGTCTCCTGATTTCCAGCTTGCAGAGATTGCCTGGAAGAACTGGAGGGGACTCACAACCTGGTTTCACTTCTGCAAAGGTAAAGAATCTTTCCCCTTCTCTCCTGGGTCGTCCTTCCTCCCAGAGCCTATAATGTGACCCCAGCCCTGGGAGGGGGAGCCATGGGAGGGCGTGGCTAAAGCCCTAGGGTGAGGGAGAGCAGGAGCATTATGAAGTCAGTGTGGGGGCAGAGGAGGGTTCTTGGGCTACAGGTGCCCACCCCTGCCTGTCCTGTCCAGCCATCCTGGCCCCATCTGCTCTCCTACAGCTGCCTGGGGAGGCTTCCTGGCAAGGGCAACTTTCATCAGCTCTCATGTCAAGACCCTCCTGGTGAGATGTGCAAAGCAGTGCCTGCTGGAGCCTGTGGAAGATACTGCTCGAAGGGTTGGGAACCCTGCATGAACACCTCCTGTAGGGTTTCCTTCCTTGATCCAGACACTCGAGAGGTGCTGGAAGCACATATTAGAAGGTTTTGGGTAAAGCACAGGTGGACCCTCCCCCTCAAGGTCCTCAAGCCCATAAATCTCTTGAAGCTGAAAAAGCTCCAACCCTCCACCGTTCTGCAGTTTGCCTCTTCCCCTTCAGCCACCTGTGTGTCTGGGTCCCACTCAACAGTCACGTGTGCTGAGTTCCTGGAGAAACCTCCTCAGGCTCATTCAGGAGAGAAGGTGATAACAGAAGAGTCAGTTCCTACCCTGAAGAGGCCTCTCCTTGTCCCCTCAACTGTGTGTAAGGAAATCCAGAGTGCCCTGGGAGCGATTCCATCTGCTGACGACCATGGGCCCTCAAAGGCTTCTCTGACTGGACAGGAGGGCAGGCCACCTTCTCAGTCCCTCACACTCAGCCTTGTGGGCAGAACCTGGAAGAGTGAGACTGTGGAATGGGTCAAGAGGGACAGCCTAGAGCCAGGTCCAAGTTCCGCAATGGTCAGGAATGAGCCAACAGAGGAGAGTGGTGGTCAGGCCTCAGGAGACCCCTGCCATAGGGTAACAGTGATGGAGGTGAACTTAGGATCCCAATCTTTGAGAGGTGAAGAGGCCAGGGAGGCTGTGGAGGCCAAGGACTCTCCTGCTCTTCAACCACAGTCTAGTGTTATCTTGGAAACCAAAGTGTTGACAATATCCCAAACCACAAATGTACATATGAGGAGTTTAGAGGTGCCAGGGGCCAGTAAAAGTCTCCTACTACCTAGAATGTCTGTTGTCCAACATCCAGGTGAGCCATGCCTTAACATGGGGGTTGCTAGTGAGTTTAACTCCAAAGTAAAGGTACAGTCAGACAACCAGCTTCAGGACTTTCCCAAACACATGTTCCTTGCTGCAGACAACTTGGCTTCTCAGGTGCCTCAGTGCCACCCCCAGAGAGTCCCCACCAGAGACAGGTTAGCTTCCCAGGAGACAAGTGGCCTTATGGAAGCCCAAAGGAGCAACCCAGGGCAGCAGGAGCCCAAAACTTCAAAACTCCAAGACTCATGGAAGAGCCAGAGCAAGATGATTGCCCCTACTTACAAAAGAGAGGACTGTAGGAGGCATAAACCAAGAGAGCATGAAGAAAGGTTTAAAGAATTAGGGACCTCTCAAGCTGGAAGTATGAGCCACCCTGCCCAGGTCAGGGGAATAACAGACTCTATTGGGAGCAGATGTCTCCAGCTCATGCCAGAGAAGAAACATAGCCCTCCAGAAAGCCTCTTCAGAAAAAGGATGAGGCTATTTTTAAAGTGGATTTTCCCCAATAAAAAAGTCAATGGTCGAGATGCTCTGCAAAAATTCAAGCCCACATCAGCCACTGCCCAGAGTCACGGATCCGTCAAAAGCAGATCAACCTTGAAGAGTGAGACTGCTGAGGGTCGGAAACGCATGACAGCTGTTGGACAGATCCCAGAAGAAGAAAGAGCGATTCACCATGGACTTCACGCCACAAAGTTAAATGGACACAGACTGGAGTTCCAAGTCCCAGTATGTGGGCGTTTCGGCTGCCACAGGCTTACCTCCTACCCAGAGCAACGGAGAATGATGGGTTCTACAGCCTGCAGTCCTAAAGCCACCTCCAAGGGCCAGAGTTGTTCTATCGGGGAAAGGGAAGTCAGACACCAACATAGTTTGAAAAGTGTAAGGTTCGACGATGAGCAGCTGGGCCTAAGGTGCCTCCCATCCTTGCCCCCCAAGAAGAGTTTGTTTCCAGTTAGTACCTGCCAGTATGGGCCAAGGATTCCAGGTGCCCCAGCCCGCCATCAACACTGTCCAAGGCATTGTCATCTTTGGGGAGGTGTCTTGCCTGGTCGACAGTAAAATCCTTCTTTAGTCTTCCCTTTAGTAGGAAGACATGTCTCCAAGTAAAAATTCAGTCCATGCAGAGAAAATGATTTTCTCATTAGCACATCCAAGATATTTAATGTTCCCCAATACATGTATATATATATATATATTTTTTTTTTTTTCTAATAAAAGCATAGTGTAATGGCTGCTGTCTGTGCTGTGCACTTTGTCTTCTAGAAGGGAGGGGCATGGAGGGAGGTTGACAGTAGCAACACAAGCTTGCTCCTTGTCTCGTGTCCCTTCATTGCACCTTATAATACTGTCATTACACAAACCAAAATTACTCTAACAATGAGATGGGGAAAACCTATGAAACCCACACCCAAGGATCTGGTTCAACCAGTCTTTCTCCTCCTTCTATGCTACTTTGAACTTTATGCAACTGTAGTGGATAGGTTTACACGATAGGGCCGGACATTCCAATTCAGGCTCCAGGAAGTGTCAGAGCCAAGTGGATGGAAGTTTGGGGGGAATAGAGTATGGGCTCTGAGTTCAGAAACAGGAGAAATCTTGCCCCTGGATCTCTTGGTAGGGAATATACAACATCTGCTCTTAAGAGTTCCTTCTCTCTCTGATGAAGGTTGGGATTGAGGTATGCCCTATGAACCCCTTTTAGCTTAGCCATAATAAAATGTACAGCATCACCCTCCCCCACCTCTGTTTTTCCTACACTTTAGAGCAGCAGCAAGGATGGCATTTCCAGCTCTGTGTGTGTAGGTGGGGGGAGTATCAGGGAGGCTGCTGAGGGCCGTGTTGAGTCCAGTCCCATATAAATGAATGGCTGTGTTCATGGGTCACCTACCTTCCACTCTATGTTAACCCCAGAGAAGGAGTTTTGGATGAATGGAATAGGGGTGTGACTGTGGGTAGTAACTATCTGATGGTCAAACACTGTGAATTTAGGGTGGGATGTAGGTGTAGAAAAATCAATGGATCCAAGGAAGGAGGCAAAGTGGTACCAGATTCCCATAAATTGCAGTTCTGAAAGAGCAGCCCCCTGACATACAACCACCATCTAAAGGCCTAAAGGGGAGGAAAAGTTAAGGGTCCAGTAGTTCACCATGGCCCCACGCCAGGGTCTCTACCCTATTCCAACTCTAAGATCACAGACCTAGAGAAACCACCTTTAGGTCAAAACAGAAGGTCAAACTTATAGAAGTAAAGCAAATCAGGGAAGGTTAATCTCTTAATACTATATTTAATAAGCTTACACATCATCACCTCTTTTTTTTTTTTTTTTTTTTTTTGCGGTACGCGGGCCTCTCACTGTTGTGGCCTCTCCCGTTGCGGAGCGCAGGCTCCGGATGCGCAGGCTCAGTGGCCATGGCTCACGGGCCCAGCCGCTCCGTGGCATGTGGGATCTTCCCAGACCGGGGCACGAACCCGTGTCCCCTGCATCGGCAGGCGGACTCTCAACCACTGCACCACCAGGGAAGCCCCATCATCACCTCTTGACTTTTAGAAAGGATAACTTAACAATAGGTGTAAAAGCCAGGACTAGGGATCTTGGGATGTGGCTCCTAGTCTGGTGACCTTCACATAAACACATGGCCCAAGGACTGCTCCAGGGGAGAGGTGGGGACTGGCTTGTGATTGTGTAGTAAGCCTTGCCTGTCTCCCAGTCCTTGATCACCCCAGAGCCTGGCAGGTAAAGAAGCAATCAGACAGGATTTGTGGTGGTGTGGAGGTGACCTGTGCAAAGTGGATGGGGCAGGGTGCAATCCAGGAGTGTTCCACTGATCTGCTTCTGGCACAGCTTTTCTTGTCTCCTGACCCCCATCCATATGGAAAAGCAGGGAGATGAGGAAGAATTTCTCTAGAGTGATTTGGTGCTTTCTGCCATGTGCAGGGCGCATGGTGGACACAGCTCCAGGTGGTGTCTTTCTCATTGTGGAGATTTCTGTTCCAGCTGATGCCCCTGATCCAGATGACAACAGAAATGGACCCCATCCCCCATACCTGTCAGGCCCCGCAACACGTGGAAATGCTGTGACCTGGGGTGGAGGGGGCAGAGTGAGCACAGGACTGCTCACGCCCCTGGTTTCTCCCTGGAGCCAGGCCCTACCTCTGGGCCCCGATTCCCAAGGCAGCCTCCAGAATGGGCAGAGCAGTGAGAGTGGAGCCAGGACTTGTGGGAGGGGTCGGTACCCAGAGGAAAGAGTTGACAGGGTTGGGACCTGAGCCTGGCTACTGCTGGGTCCTCTCAGGGGCACCCAGAAGTGAGTTCTGGGAATATGGGGAAGCTGGACTTGGACCCCCCTGGCTCCTGCTGGGAGAGTGCCACAGACAGGTGATGCTGATGGAACAGCAAGAAAACAGAAAGAAGCAAGTCCCTTTGCCCTTCTCTTGCTGCTCCGTCTTCCATAAGGTACAGTAAGACAAGAAATTGAGAGACCAAAAGAAAAAAAGAAATGGAGAGACCCAGAGACAATACACAAAGACTTCACGGACACACCTCTCAAGAGAGACTTCTCACGCAAACACCTTTCTCAGAGATCACATACTGAGACCTCACACAGGGACCTCATGTTGCTTCACAGACCCTCAGACAGAAACCTAGCACAGATTTAACAGATTTCCCAGAGATACCTTCCAAAGGGACCTCATACAGAGACTTCACACAGAGATCTCACCCAGAGACAACACACAGAGACCTCACAGAGACCTCACATCTATTCTTCAGTATCCATTGACAAGTCTTTCTTAGTGAATATGAAACCACTTAGCAAACTGGCAGCATGATAAATATATTATCAGTTGTGCCCCTCTGAGATCCACCAGACACTCACTGTCAGCATTACTCTAAATGGGGAAATGTTGGAGAAGTTTTGTTCTTTTGGAATGTCACTGCCTCTGAACAAAAGAATTATACATTACAAATGTAGATTTTCAAATTTCATTCTTAGGTGTTCATTAGCTTGAAGATCACATATTACATTATTTTATTTTTATTTATTTTAGAAGAATGAAGAAAATAATGTTTATTTCTTAGAAATGCATGTAGTACTCTATTTTTTTATTTTAAAAGATTTTTATTGGAGTATAGTTGAGTTACAAATTTGTGTTAGTTTCAGGTGTACAGCAAAGGGAGCCAGTTATACATATACATATGTCCACTTTTTTAAAAGATTCTTTTCCCATAGAGGCCATTACAGAGTATTGAGTAGAGTTCCCCGTGCTATACAGTAAGTTATTATTACCTATTTTGTATATAGTAGTGTGTATATGTCAATCCCAATCTCCCAATTTATCCTTCCCCCCTTATCTCCTGGTAACCATAAGTTTTCATTTGTACTCTTTTTTTAGGAGAATCACAAATTTTAAGCACAACTAAAACACTGTCAGTCTCCAGTGAGAGAAAATATTTGTCCAGTTTAGTTATCATCCAGTCAAATGGTATCTGGCACATTTTTTACTTTATTGAGGACAAAACTTAAACTTGAGATGGCTTACTTGTTTCCTTTGGAAACATAAGAAAAACCTGCAACAAAGGTACTCTAGGAATGAAATAAACCAAGAAAGAAGCATCCGGACTCACATTCACTTCCCAGAGGGCTGTGTAACTAGCACATTATTTTGCACATAATAGCTTGCATCAGGTTTGTGGGGTTTGCTTTAGTTTTTAACAGGCCAATAATCATGTGAGGATTTTTCACAAGTCAAATTTCTGGTTTTAAATTTTACATTCTGGCAAAATTATGCTTCTGAATATTATTTTATTTCTTAAAATGTGGTAATGCCCTAAAATGATATTACACAATCATAACATTCAGCTAACATACTTAAAAAGATGGGCTATTAAGGATTCATTCTTCAATAATTCTATGAAATGCACATTTTCTAAGACATGCAGTTAGGATCCATTTTATATTCATTATAGGGTTAACACATTGCTTTAAAAATTTTTGAAAGATTATAAAATATATGACTTAGCCTATGCTTGACATTATACATGTTACCTCATAAAATTACTGAGGGAAGGATATCTTAATATCTGAATTGAAGGTAGTGTACATTTAATCTACATTTGGCTTATAACAATGAATAATGAAAGGCTTTCATTTATTATATATCTCACACTTTCCAAAGGGTACACTTCTAAAAGACTACTGATTTCTCACTGCTAATAAGCAACCTATTGTCCTTGCCTTGGTAAAATCTATTTTAATGACAGCTGGTTCTCTCCCAGATTATCCATTGGTATTACAGCGTCACTGTCTTTTAAGAGGAGCAGGGCTGACACGAGGACTCTTTGGGCTTATTTCTACAAGAAATTTAGTTTTTCTATTCTCCTAATTAAAAAATGTATAATTATTAATTTTTCACTTTACTCCCTTATGTCGTTGAATCAGAAAACAATGGACTATGGTCATGTATGTCATCTAATACTCTATCAGATCACTTTTTTTTAAATAGTGCAGCTTACTCAGGTAAGTTTACTGATCAGAACAAAATGGAATCAATTAGGAAAAAGTTCATACAGGAAAATACCTTTTTCAAAGTTGACTATTTTAACACAGTTAAATAAGCGATTATTTTTTAATCCTTTGAGTTAAAATTGTTCAGGGTGGCCAAGAAAGTCTGGAAACATGAAAAATGTCCATAAAAGCACTTTATTACTATAATACGTTGAATGTGTTGCTCCTCATTATTAATTCACAGTTCATTAAGCTGGGCAAAATTACAATGAACAATGTGCATTAAAGCAAAATTCCCATCAATCATGTTCCATCTGTCATACATTCTGTCAGATGATTTGTGTGTCTAATTTTCATGGAAAAACTTGTACCTTTACTCCAGAATAAGAAATCAAGGGGGATCAATCTATTAAAAAGATATTAATATTCCCAGACTCTGTGGCCTTCAGTATTTTCTTTTTAGGAAGATTCACCTAGTGCAAATCTTATAAATATTTTTACCATTTAATATGCCCAGACAAAATGGATACAAAAATTAGATAAAAGAGAAAACAACAAAAACAGATCCCCTTTGTTTTCAAAACATTTGATGTTTACATCAAAATATTTTGTTGAAAATGAAGTGATTTTTAATCTATAGTTAAAAGACACTATAATGATATTTAGAACATATTACAGATCTGGATTTTTACAAATAGATTTTTATTTAAAACAGGTCTCACACTGATATCAATAAACCAGGCACTCTAGAACAAAATGTGGAGAGATGGCAATTATGCGATGACTTCTTAATACTCCAAGGGAAAAAGATTTTTTCCAAAGTAGTCCATCTACAATATTAACCCTTAAGATCTACTCCCCTTGATAGGTTTCAATATTATTTTCTCTTTTATACACATTTACTTTATAATTAACTCCTACAGGAGGACATTTCTGGAAATGTTCCCAGATATCTACAGCCACACTTTCGGTCATGATCACACCATGGAAAAAGTAGGGAACATCCAGATCCTGATGATCCAGGGGTTTCATAATTACCCCTTTGAGGTCAGTCAGAATCATAATCATTCCCAGAACAGGGTCGGTCTTTACATTTGTGCCCCTAGACATGCAGATTGTAACACTACCCACCCAAAGGCAAGTTGTCTTCCTTACTCAGGTTTGCAGGGGCACCACTCACTGTGGTAGCTAGAAGAGTCCGTTGCCCCCAGCCCGGACCTGCATTCTGTACTCTCCACAGACACATTGTACTACAGATATACCAGTGGTGCTGATGAAACTTCCAGAAAGCTATAAAATAATGCATGCCAGGCACGGTAGATGAGCATTTAGAAAATGCTAACATCTTCTCTAGGAAATAAAGGTGACATACCTATGTGGCTTTAAGCATTTTTGTGCATTAGCTGGCCCCCTGGATCTGGGAAAAAGCATCTGATTTTAAAGTTTCTCAGCCTCATTCTCTGCAATGAAATCTGAAGCTCTTCCTTCCTTCTCTGAGTCCAGAAGCTGGAATTGATACAGTCTGCTCTCTGTGATTTGTCTCTACCATTTGTTTCCAGTGACCACTTCAACTCAGATATCTCTCAATTCAGGGATCACTCCTAAACTTCAGGAGGAAGGTCACTGCCCTTTTTATTCCCACCACAATTTTATGCTAGTAACCCTTTACAGTGTCAATAAACTTATTTTGTAGAATGTGCCCCCTGGACTCCACCTGCTAAATCTGTTTTTTGGGCAAATCATTTGTTACTTAGCTAAACAAATTTTATAAAATCATATTTCATAAAATTGTATTTTATAAAATGTTACTTTCTTATTTTATAAAATTGGTAAATCCAGGGATTTAGGCTTAATTATTATTTTTAAAAATGTTGGTACTCATTTTGCCAATTTTTCTCTTTTTACATATATCAGAAAATATGTTAAGAACTCAACTGTGAAGATACCACTATTTTTATTTTTTCTCACTTTTTGTACACAGGAAACAAGAAAGTTTGTTCCTTGGAAAACATCAGTCCTAAGAACGTACTAAGTTAAAGCTTAGCATGTTAGATCTGCGAGTAGCCTTGTCTTTTTTTTTTTTTTTTTTTCGGTACGCAGGCCTCTCACTGTTGTGGCCTCTCCCGTTGCAGAGCACAGGCTCCGGACACGCAGGCTCAGCGGCCATGGCTCACGGCTCCAGCCGCTCCGCGGCATGTGGGATCTTCCCGGACTGGGGCACGAACCCGTGTCCCCTGCATCGGCAGGCGGACTCTCAACCACTGCGCCACCAGGGAAGCCCAACCTTGTCTTTTTTTTAATGATGCTTTTTTCTGAATTGGTAAAAAAAAAAAAAAAAAAAGCTAGGAACAGAAGCAAATTGAGAATTAAAATCCAAATCATTCAAATGAAGTTTGTCAGAACAGTTTGTGTGTGGAGAGGACAGCTTCTAGGCACTTCAGAGAAACCAGCAGGACAGAATTGAGAATAGCCAGCACCTTACAGGGCTTCTCACAGAAATGCTTTAATGCAAAGAGGTGACTGGATTTCACAGGGAGACCAGGGAGAGGATGCAGAGATAATTAAATCACATTCAAGCACCTGTTTACCTGGGAGGTAAGTTCCTTCATATTGTGGTCAGATGCTGTTTAGGGGGACACTGGTGCAGGGGAGGTGTTGGGAGGATGAACTCTTTTCTGAGTGATTTTGCAAGTGTGAAAATTCATCCAACAGAGATGCTAGAAAAATTTGCTCCTAGTAGCGAGCGTCCAACATGATATTTTGGGACAAAAATGTGTATTTGGAAGAATTTTTCACAAAAGAGCAGTGATGGGAGGAAAAGATTCATATGGGCCTGGCTAGTAATATTCTTCCTTCACAATTTTCTTGTGGGTTCCTGAGGCCTGTTGTGACTGCTTGGAGACCTGGTCCCCAAGCAATGGCCCTCTTTGTCATACTCAGGGTAACCCAGGAAGTTGCTTGTCTGAAGCAGAAAAGGTTCTCCCTTCCACTCGTGTCCTCTTGCTGATCAGATGAACACATGGCATCATCTACAGCTGAGAGGTGTTTGTTAACTACCTTTGTTTCATAGGACACAACTCATATATACTCTACAGTAATGTTTACCACTGTCTTTTATAATCTCAAGGTAAGAAGTAATCAGTGTTAAAATCATTCTACTGGAAAACCAAAGCACATGATTTTTTGTTTCCCTAATAGTGATTGTATTTGTTTGCTAGGGCTGCCATAACAAAAGACCACACTGGCTACTAGGTGGCTTAAACGACAAAAATATATTTTCTCATAGTTCTAGAGGCTAGAAGTCCAAGATCAAAGTATCAAGTTTAGTTTCTTTGAGGTCTCTCTCCTTTGATGGCTACCTTCTCACTGTGTCCTCACATGGTTGCCCCTCAGTCTGTGCATGTCTCTGTTCTAATATTCCCCCCTTATAAAGAGACAAGTCATATTGGATTAGAGTCCATCCATATGATCATTTTACCTTAATTTTCTCTTCCAAAGCAGTATTTCCAAGTAGAAGTTAAGCTTACTGTACAATCAGGTATTTAATAAGAGGCATTGCTATGGAGACAAAAAAACAATGGTTAATAATTGAGGCAAATTTCATATCAGTTTTTGAGTTCTGAGGGTAGACAGTTGAGAAGATCTCTAAATGTCAGGGTTAAAGCATCTTTTGTAGTTTGAATGTCCATCAGATGTTCAGGTAAACTTTCTGAGTGGTCCATATAGCAACAGGAACGAAGAAGACTGTCTAAACATGAGCTGCTGTGGAGATTTCTCTGAAGTTTATATTAAGATATCTACCTTCAGTATGCAGGACTTCAGAAAAAAAGGCAGTTTTAGTTACAATTATTCCAAGTCAAAAGGGTGGGAGAAAATTTGGAAACACTAGTTTGGAGAGTTGTAGTCAGGTAGTGGAGGAAACTAGAAAAATTCAGGATACAGTCCAGTTTTCAGGTAATTAACAAAACTTTAAGGAAAATTAATAGCACTAGAATCTAATATCCACAATATGTATTTTGGTTTCTATTGAAAGATAATTTTTCTCTCTAAAATCACCCTCATTTCTATCAAAGATAGCCAAATTAAGACAAATTTGTTTGCAAAATAAGTCTAGATTCAATAAACTTGGTCTTATTTATATAAGTATAGCAAGGATTGTGACTGACCATATAGGCTTATTTTTTATTTTTATTTTTTGCTTTTATTAAGAGAATTTATTGCCTCTCTCTCCTCCCAATAGCTCAAACATGAAGAAGCAACATCAGAGGAAGACAGACAGACAAATGGCTCTTTGAGTTTGTCCTTCTTGGCATTGGTGAAGGAAGAGGCAGCTTTCTCAAAGTTTTTATCTGCTTAATTGGATGTAGTAGAGAAAGGGAACAAGGAAAGTCAGAGGATAAGTGAACAGGCTCTACACCTACCAAGGATGTGTTATCCTCCTAATCGTCCCAGTAGGAATATTCCATTCATGTTCTTTGATCTGATCCTTGCATTGGAAGACACTTCTTTTTTTAATCTTTTTTAAATTTAATTTTAATTTTATGTTGAAGTACAGTTGATTTACAATGTTGAATTAGTTTCAGGTGTACAGCAAAATGATTCAGTTATATATATACACATATCCATTCTTTTTCAGATTCTTTTGCCATATAGGTTATTACAGAATATTGAGTAGAGTTCCCTTTGCTATACAGTAGAGTCTTGTTGATTATCTATTTTATATATAGTAGTGTGTATATGTGAATCCAAACTCCTAATTTATCCCTCCCCATACCTTTTCCCTTTAGTAACCATAAGTTTGTTTTTTAAGTCTGTGAGTCTGTTTCTCTTTTGTAATTAAGTTCATTTGTATCATTTTTTTAGATTCCACAGATAAGTGATATCATATGATATTTGTCTTTCTCTGAATTACTTCACTTAGTATGATAATCTCTATGTCAATTCATGTTACTGCAAATGGCATTATTTCATTCATTTTTATGGCTGAGTAATATTCCATTGTATATATGTACCACATCTTCTTTATCCATTCATCTGTCAATGGACATTTAAACTGCTTTCATATCCTGGTTATTGTGAATAGTACTGCACTGAACACTGGGGTGCATGTATCTTTTGGAAGTATAATTTTCTCCAGATACATGCCTAAGAGTAGGATTGCTGGATCATATGGTAGTTCTATTTTTAGTTTTTTAAGGAATCCCATAATATTCTCCATAGTGGTTGAACCAATTTACATTCCCACCAACAGTGTAGGAGGACTCCTTTTCTCCACACCCTCTCCAACATTTTTGTAGTCTACAGTTTGTAGACGTTTTGATGATGGTTACTCTGACTGGTGTGAGGTGATACCTCATTGTAGTTTTGATTTGCATTTCTCTAATAATTAGCGATGTTGAGCAGATTTTCATGTGCTTTTTGCCCATCAGTATGTCTTCTTTGGAGAAATGTCTGTTTAGATCTTCTGTCCATTTTTTGATTGGGTTGTTTGCTTTTTTGATATTGAGCTGCATGACCTATTTGTATACTTTGGAGATTATTCCATTGTCAGTCTCATCATTAGCAAATATTTTCTCCCATTCTGTAGGTTGTCTTTTTGTTTTGTTTATGGTTTCCTTTGCTGTGCAAAAGCTTTTAAGTTTTATTAGGTCCCATTTGTTTATTTTAGTTTTTGTTTTCTTTCCTCTAGGAGGTGGATCCAAAAAGATATTGCTGCTGTGAAAGAGTGTTCTGCCTGGATTTTCCTCTAAGAGTTTTATAATATCCAGTCTTACATTTAGGTCTTTAATGCATTTTGAGTTTATTTTTGTCTGTGGTGTTAGAAAATTGTTCTAATTTCATTTTTTTACATGTAGCTGTCCAGTTTTCCCAGTACCACTTATTGAAGAGACTGTCTTTTCTCCATTGTATAGTCCTGCCTCCTTTGTCATAGATTAATTGACCATAGTTGTGTGGGTTTATTTCTGGGCTTTCTATTCTGTTCCATTGATCTATATTTCTGTTTTTGTGCAAGTACCATATTGATTACTGTAGCTTTGTAATACAGTCTGAAGACAGTGAGCCTGATTCCTCCAACTCCATTTTTGCTTTCATAGTATGCTTTGGCTATTTGGGGGTTTGTGTTTCTGTACAAATTTTAAAATTTTCTGTTCTAGTTCTGTGAAAAATGCCATTGGTGGGGGCTTCCCTGGCGGTCCGGTGGTTGGGACTTCACCTTCCAATGAGAAGGATGCAGGTTCGATCCCTGGTCAGGGAGTTGGGATCCCACATGCAATGCAACCAAAAAAACAAAAAAACAAAAAAAACAAAAACAAAAACATAAAACAGAAGCAATATTGTAACAAATTCAATAAAGACTTTAAAAATGGTCCACATGAAAAAAATCTTAAAAAAAAATTCCACTGGTAATTTAATAGGGATTGCATTGAATCTGTAGATTGCCTTAAGTAGTATAGTCATTTTGACAGTATTGATTCTTCCAATCCAAGCACATGGTATATCTCTCCATCTGTTTGTGTCACTTTCGATTTCTTTCATCAGCATCTTAGAGTTTTCAGAGTACAGGTCTTTTGTCTCCTTAGGTAGATTTATTCATAGGTATTTTTTCTTTTTGATGTGATGGTAAATGGGATTCCTTCCATAATTTCTCTTTCTGATCTTTTGTTTTGAGTGTATAGGAATGAAAGAGATTTCTGTGTATTAATTTTGTATTCTGTGACTTTACTGAATTCATTGATGTGGTGTATCACACTGATTGATATGAGCCTGTGAGCCATGGCCGCTGAGCCTGCGCGTCCGGAGCCTGTGCTCCGCAACAGGAGAGGCCACAACAGTGAGAGGCCCGTGTACCATGAAAAAAAATCATAAAATGGGGCTTTCCTGGTGGCACAGTGTTTAAGAATCTGCCTGCCAGTGCAGGGGACATGGGTTCAAGCCCTGGTCCAGGAAGATCCCACATGCCGCAGAGCAACTAAGCCCACGCACCACAACTACTGAGCCTGCGTTCTAGAGCCATTGAGCCACAACTACTAAAGCCCACGAGCCACAACTACTGAAGCCCATGCACCTAGAGCCCATGCTCTACAACAAGAGAAGCCACTGCAATGAGAAGCCCACGCACCACAACGAAGAGTAGCTGCCATTTGCTGCAACTAGAGAAAGCCCACACACAGCAAAAAAGACCCAATGCAGCCAAAAATAAATAAAATAAATAAATTTATTTTTAAAATCATAAAATATTATAACCATCTTCTTCAGTTTACTTAGTCCCATGTAATTAATTCTTGTTTTGTTTGATCTTTTGTTAGAAGTTTTATGAAACCATCAATTTCTCCATTAGGGTTTTGTAAATTCTTACTCAGTTCAGTGTAATGATTTGAAATTCATCAGAAACTTGTGTTCTAGAATACTTGTTAGATCCTTTTCCATGAATTTCTCTGAACATGAAACACATTTCCAGGAAGCTTTTGTAAAAGCATCTGAGTAAAACCATTGTCTAAGTAATAAAAGACAAATATCCATTACTAAAAATTTGATTCATTCTAATGGAATTGACAAGAAAATTTATCTCTGTGACACAAAACATTTAAGATAATAACTAGAATTATGACTGATAACATTATACTAGGACATATCCAATTTTAGGAATTTCATATACTTTCTAGAACATTTATATTAATAATATTCACCCTTATGATATAACCTAGGGTTTATGATCATTTATTTAGCAATGCTTCCCATGTAAGTAACATACCAAATAAGCCTAATGAGTTTCATAGCTCTCTTTTCTAATAAGATAAAACAAATCTTTTAAGGTGTTCCAAGGGGCCTCTGGAAAACCTGAACGTTATTTCCAGGTCAATAAGACTTCATTTAGAATTCGACTTGGGGGAAAATCTACTTTTTCAAAAATAAAAATGTTTTAAAACACTTTGTCAAATATGATCATATGTCACTGTGAATTAATATTTAGTTATCAATTTAATCAAAGTGACAAAGATTCACATGTAAATACAGATAGTTAAATAGTGTAAAAAGACTTAGCTCTTTTAATATTGAAAGCACTCAGTTTTTCTTCAAAATTATCAAAGACTCATAAAGACAAAATGTACAATATTTGTTTTGCTAGACAGATTACATTAAATGTAAAAAAAAGTCTTTGTTTACAATTTCTCATTAAGAGCAGACCAACAATTAAGAAAATTTTGCAAAAAGAGAGAAAAAACAAATTTTAATTTTCTACCAGCTTACTTTGGATATTAAAACTCAATCACTTTATTAAATTCATTCCAATCTTAGACCTGACTACACATAAAATTCCTTTCTAAAGATTCCTTTTTAACAAACCTCTTACAACTTTCTCTGTCCATTTTGATTTGTCCCTTGTTCTCTTTCCCATTTAGAAGTTACCAGCTTTAGGACAAAAATCACTTAACAAAGTTTTTACATTAACAAAAACATCTCCATACCTTACACTTTTTCTTACCCCAAAATATATTCTAATTTCCTTATAATTCCTAGTAGCTTTAACCACATCTATTATTTACAATTCTTAATCCTTTGAAGCTTTAATTTTTTTGTAAAGATAAAGTTAAAAATTATGAACTGTGTAAGTATTTTGTGGCTTGGCAAACTTATAAATACATTTCATAATTTCTAGAAACATATTCTACTTCATAGTACAAGCTTTTAATGAAGCACAAGACATGTTTACTAATAGAACCAAACATATTTACTGTGTAATAAGAGGTCAAAAGTAGGTAAACTTAGACTCGTTCAGCAATTAATATTTCAGTATTTTGTCTTAGTTGGAAATGATCTAGACATTCAATTCATTTAATTTAACTTAGCAAAATTCTAAGGGTACAATTTATCAAAGACATTTAGAAAACTATTTAAGTTGACATAGCAAAAACAATTATTGCTAAAAAAAGTTTACCTAAAAGAATTCTTATCTTATGTCTATTTAATTAATTTGTTCTTAACAATCCCTCAGATTACTCATGACAATTTCATAAGATGTTAAAGTAGTGTTAGCCATCATCTTAAATTATTATTATTATTACTTTTTTCTGAGAAAATTTGTAAAAGAGATAACATGAGCTTATTTGACTTTTAGTAAAACTACATAGCATAAAGCTATTATACTTAATGCTGATAACTCTTAAGATATGTCTGTATTAATTAAACCATTAAACCTGAACTAGATTTTACTTACCAAAAATTATCCTAGATCATGTGAATTTGAAAAATATTTGTATTCGTTTTTGTTATATTTTTGAGAATTTTTATATTGCTTGTTGGAATAAACTAAGTTTACTCACTCAGATAGCTACAGTCTTTTATTATTTATGGAGAAGACTTTTAAGTCTTCTTGCCCTTTAAGTGTACTTGCCCTTGATAAACAATTTTAAGGAGACTGTGATTTAGAGTTTGAGCAAGAGAGGGTTTTTCTGGTGGTTTTTGTTTAAAAAAAAAACCTCTTTCCTTTTTTTCTTTAAATTTTAGTTTCAGGTTCTAACAATTGAGATAATCTGGGCTCAGTCTCAGGCAATGTGGCTGTGCTTACATTTCAAAGACATGGTAAGATTTATAACTTTAAGGGACAGAGAAAAAAGTGTAAATTTTCTTCTGTGAGTTTTGGAGTGTATTTTTCTATTATCATAAGTCTCAGGGTAATTATTATTTTAAAACCTTTTTCTTCTTAAGTACAGGGCAATTTTGCTCCAATTATCCTCAACTTTTATAATATCTACAAGAATTTGAGAGGAATAGGTTGCAGGGTTGGTGAAGATAAATGGGCCTTGACTTGTTCCTAAGTTGCATTTCTGGTTTTGTAGAGATTTGGAAGACAAAGATAATTGTTTCTATTAGCTCTTGAATATTGGCTTCCAACTGATCTTTTCCTAATTATTTGTAGGAGGGCCTAAGGAATTGCTGAGGAGATGGGTCGATTTTTAAAATTTTTCTTAAAAAGGGGAATTCATGTTGGATCTTTAATTTCTGTTATTTCATCTTAATAACGATTCCCTAAGGCTAGCTGTTATACATTATTTTTCCTTTCAATTTGATCCTTCCATAAATACCAATATGACAGCTGTTTATGATGAGAGCTCTCAAAAAGGTAATCTTTTTTTTTTTTTTTTTTAATTTTTTTTTATTAATTAATTTATTTATTTTTGCTGTATTGGGTCTTCGTTTCTGTGCGAGGGCTTTCTCTAGTTGTGGCAAGTGGGAGCCACTCTTCATCGCAGTGCGTGGGCCTCTCTCTATCACAGCCTCTCTTGTTGCGGAGCACAGGCTCCAGACGCGCAGGCTCAGCAGTTGTGGCTCACGGGCCTAGTTGCTCTGCAGCATGTGGGATCTTCCCAGACCAGGGCTCGAACCCGTGTCCCCTGCATTGGCAGGCAGATTCTCAACCACTGCGCCACCAGGGAAGCCCAAAGAGGTAATCTTTTAAATACAGCAAATTTAAAGGATCCATCATCTGGCCATTGAGGAGTAAGACCTTTCATTAATTTCAAATAGTGACTCAAATCAGTAAGCCTTTTTATGGAACGACCCAGAGGTAACTTTTCAGGCTTAGAATAAATCCTTACCATGGATGAAATAAGCATACTTTCAGATGGAGAGGGCACGGATGATAGCCCCTATAATGTGCAAATCCATTTCCAAGGATAATCTAAGAAAGCAAAGGCCTTCACTGCACAGGCAGTAAGGGTGGTATAATGCAAACTGTGTCCCTGGTCTCTCCTGGGAATTTGAGGCACCTCTGATCCCAAACCTACTAATCTGTGACATCAGGCATAGGCTGCTGGAATGGGCCTTTTCCAACACTAACAAGGCAATGAAGGTTGAAACAACAAAGGCCCCTTATGGACTGGGTCCCCTTAGGACAAACTCCTCTGACAGCTGGCACAACAAGACTAGAGTGTGCTGTTTATGACTTTGTGTCTCAGAACCCCAGTCAATTCAACTGGTTACCAGATGCACCCCAGTAAATACACCATCCAGATGGTGGAGACCAGAGAGAATATTCTCACTGGACAAAAAGCCAAACTCTCAGGACACAGAAAAATACAGAAGGAAAAATCTCATCCAGTTTTTATACAGAGGACTGACAGCAAAGTTTGTCTTAATAGGCACTGGACTGGAGAGAACTGGTAACTCACCAGTCTGTGAGGCTGTCTCAGACAGCAGGCTTATAGGGCCTATGCCTGTCTTCTGCCCTATGGTTCTTTCTTCTTATGAAACATGACTCAGGAGACAGAGACAAAGAAAAACAGTGACTGTCTCTGGGAGGAAAGGATTAAGAAAAACTGAGACGAGATTACTCATTTCCAAAAACCAGATTTTCTATGTCACAAGGATCTTGCTCCATAAGTATTTTCTTCTGCTAATCTAAATTTAGAGATAGAGAAAAGGAGACTCTTAAGCACTTTCCCTCCCACCAGATCTTACAGGCCTGGGAAGTTGAGGAGATAAGAAATTTTACCTTCTGCTGGCCTTTGTCATGTGTCCTAGGATCTCTCAGCTGCAGCAGTCTTGTGGTGGGAAGCAGGGTTTAGCCAGCCTCCTGGTTGTCTTGTCAGCTGTTGAGGAGGAAGAAATGTCCCTGCCAACCTTCTTGAGTTAAAGAAGTAACAAGGTTTATACAGCCTTCTTGACCCTGCATTCCCTATCTCTGGTGCTAATGATGTCTTTCTACCTCCTGGTACAGGGAGGGCACCATTCACATGAGATACTAATTTCCTGCTTTCATGGAGACAGATAGGAAGGTCAGTGTGTCTCTCTTGCATCAGTCATTTCTTCAGTAACTTTAATTCAAAGTAATATTCCACTGAGGCATATTTTGGAGCATCCTGCCCTGGGCACCAACAAAGTCAAATGGTTTAGAGAGAAAGCAAGTCCCTTTGTCAGCAGTGACCTGTGCTCATGGTGATTGTTATTCCATCTCCACAATACCATTGGGCTGGGTGCTCAAGAAACAGAGCTGTGAAAACATGGCTCCTGTCTCTTATAATTTATAGTACCAATGTTTCAAAGAAAAAATTTTATTTAGTGCCTCCTTTGTGTTAGACAATAATGCTGGTATATTTTCAAGATATACAAATAATAGAAAGAGACATGTATGGTACTTGAATTGTAGTGAGACATTAAAATTCCCCCCCCCAAAATCTTTTTCTTTATACTTATAAGGAAAAAAAATGTAGATTCATTTTGGATAAGATAAAGAAAATTTATGAAGTGATAAATCTAACCTGAGAAAGTAGAAAAGAACACAGTACACAGGCTCTGAGCATTCTACTCACAGAAAATATTGTCCTGTTCTTTTGCAATATGGACTTGTTCCCCTGTCCCTATGTCTGTCTCTTCCCCTCTCTGTTTCTGCCCCTCTTCTCTCTCTCCCTCACACATACACACATTCACTCCCCTACAAAAAAACCCATTGACTAAATGCTAATTGGCAGGCACTGTGCTCAAACTGAGGCTACAGTGGTGAGTTAAAAACAGAGATCATTTTTCCATCCTCATCAAACGTATATTCCAAGATGGAGAAAGTGAATACTAACCAAAGAGTCACACAACCATAATATTGCAACCACAACGAACAACCATAACCACGGAGTTAAGCTAAGCAAGCCACTATTGTCAGCTTTCTCTCAACCCTCAGTAGAGTGTGTTCCACTTAAAGGCCTTGAGTAAGTCACTATTCTGTTGAGAAAATCCAGGAAATTTCTCAGTCTTCCACATCTGAAATTATGCAGTTTGGAATGTCAGGAACAAGAGTGAGGGGGAAGGTCATTCAGAACTGCAACTAACCAGTTTCTCTCTTTCTGACTGCTGCAATAACCTCCTGGTCTATCCTGTGTTTACTCCCATTCCTCTGGCCTGTTCACAGAGCTGCCAAAGTGGTCCCTTAAAATTTAAGCCCAATTGTGCCACTGTATACTCAAAATCATCCAGTGAATTCAATTTAATTACAATAAATCCAAAGTTCTCACCAAGGCCTCAAAGTCCTTTTTGATCTGTTCTCCCCTTCTCCCATGTCTCTCTTGGCCTCATTCCTACCACTCTCCCCCTTGTTTTCTGTAATCCAGCCAAACTTGCTTCTTCTCCAGCTTTTACTAAAACACTACTTAGTAGACAAACAATTTAATTTAAATTGGGCAAAAATTTAATAAGACACTTAACCAAAGAAGATACATGAATGGTAAATAAGCAACATTTTAAAATGTTCAGCATTATTAGTCATCAAAGAAAAATTAAAACCACAATGCAAATAACTTCACATCTACTAGAATGACTAAAATTAAAAAGATTGATAGCATCAAATGTTAGTAAGGATGGAGAACAACCAGAAGTCTCATACATTCCTGAAGAAAATGTGAAATGATGTACTACTTTGGAAAACAGTTCGGCATTAATACAACCCCCTAATTTCACCCCCTAGGAATTTAAATTAGAAAAATATGTCCACACAAAATTTGTACATGAACGTTCATAGAAACAACTTTATTCATGATTGTGAAACTGAGTAGGATCCTGTGGGGCCTTCCCAGTGACAGACTCCCAGTGTTCCCTGCTTCTAGTTGGAAGAACAAAGCTTTAGTCTCCTAGGCCTCCCTTGATTTCCAGAGAGCAGTTAATGATTATAGAACTGACAAAGTTCAGAAACAAAGGAAAAGCAGTCAAGCAAGAAAAGTAACAATAGATTGAAAAACAGTGTTGTCTATATCCCTTTCTCCTCAAGGGATATAGATAACAGTCTGACACATATCCTTGATGTGGTGCTCCAAGGACAATGGTGCTTCAAGGACAAAGGACAACCCTCTCTGAAAAAGTGTCAGCGTTACACCCCTTATCAGACCCTTAATTGCCCTCCCCACCATGTTGTGATGGTTATGAAATTCCTGAGCCCAGCTGGGCGATGAGACCTGTCCCAAATAAGAAAAGGCATATTCCCTGTCCCACTGCCACCCTATAGAAGGAAAGTATATGTGCCCTGACCAATTAGTAAACGAAATTTTCACCTTGGAGCATTCCTTTGTTTTCTGGCTATAAAAAACTGATCAATAGCACATGTTTGGGGTCCACTCCCCCAGACTACTAGGAAGTCAGCCTGCTGTTCTGGCAGAGACACTTTCCTCTAATAAATTCTATCTTCTTTACATTCTGCCTTGTGTCTGGAAATTCTTTTCCAACCCACGTATGGACCACGACACTTGAGCGTTTTTTGTAGACACTAAGGCTCTCCACCTGATGGAGGATTTGACTACGTGCTGATCACAAGCATGTAGGTCCCAGACTGGTTGGAACAAGAAGGCTGATGATTAAGGTTCCCAAAATATCACCCTGTCACCTCTCCACCAACTAATCAAAAGAATGTCCATGAACTGATAATTCACCCTGAGACCCTCACTCCTAATGTTGTCTTTAGAAACACTTGCCCAGAAGTCTTCAGGGAGTTTGGGTCTTTTGAGCATTAGCTGCTTGTTATCCTTGCTTCGCATCCTGCAAATAAACACTGTACTTTCCTTCACCACAGCTGGTATCAGTAGATTGGCTTTGCTCTGCAGTGGGTGAGTGAATCTGTGTTTGGTTTGGCAATAATTTGGGCAACCATGAAGGGGCCACCATCCCTAGTGGGCATCTCAACCATAGCACACTGGCCCCTGACCAGTGGCAGCTCATGGATACTACTCAGCAGCTGCTTGAGCACCTTTGTCTCAGAGATGGCCCTGAACACTTGCCACTGACCAGGCATCATTGGCCCATGGCACTTTTGATTTCTGTGGTAAAGGGAAAAAGACACATGCTTTGCTGGTTGAGATTTCTCTAGTAAGTAGTGGAACTTGTGTGTGATAATACCAGGGTATTCATTCTCTTAGCCATTTGGGGCTGTCAGTGGCTAAACATTCGTTGGGATTTTCCCTTTTGGGCTGAGGAGTTTGAAACCCTGAGAGACTACATTTGTTTGTTTGTTTGAGATTTTAAGATTACCAGCCATAAACAACTGAGAATGGGTAATCAGAGCTCTGTTTCATCTTATATTCCCTACGGTGTATTTTGCAGAATTGGGAAATTCTTAGCTCTTAGTTTCATGGGTTCATACCCATGAAAAGGAGAAGGTGATATTTTTCTAAAATCATGTGGTCACAGTATTCTTCAGGCTCTGGAGAATAATGCCCCAGATGGGGCACTTTTTGACATTCTAAAACTTGTTTTTGCATATGAAAAAGCTGGCTTGTTAAAAGTATCTCTTCACTATTCTGACCAGAAGGAAACAAATCTTACTAGGAGGAACTTTTTTTTCTTGTTTTTCCTTTCTCTAACCTTTCAAAAAGCATCATTTTTAATAGTCACATCAACATTGCTGATTAGATTTGCAGTAATTTGAAAACACAGAAGACATTCCTTTTAAAAATATAAACAAATCTTCTTTCATCTGCTCTCTAGATCTTTTTATTCTTATGCCACATTCTTTACACCAGTTGACCAATTGAGTTAGGCACTCATTTACTTTTTCACAAATCTTTGTTGGGTTTCTGCTAGTTCTGCATTAGGGACTATTAAGGAGGAAAACCGCTGACACAGAATGGTTTCATTTGTGCTGAAGCCCACGATACCACGCATATATTTAATACCTAACCTACTTGCAATTTCGACCTTCACCAGAAATGTTATCTTAATTCTGAAATCTGGAATCTTCTGGTCAGCACCAATGTGGTAATCTATCACAGGGGCCCTCTCCATCTCCCCCAACCCAAGAAGAAGAGGCAATCTGCAAGATAAAACTCAAGGCTTCCCTTCCCTACAAAGAGAAGATAGTACTGGTCCCAAATAACCTTTTTTTCTTTTGCTAATGACTTTCTTGCCCACCCTCCTTTCTATAAAAACCTTCCACTCTGTATAACTTCTCAAAGTGCCCTTCTATTTACTAGATGAGATGCTGCCCAATTCATAAAGCATCAAATAAGGCCAATCAGATTTTCAAATTTACTCAGTTGAATTTTGTTTTTTAACAAGACATGACCTTAAACAAGATAAACATTGCCCCTGTTTTCATCTCAGGTGGCCTCAGCCTGCAGCTGCTTGAAGCAGGATTTTGGTTCCTGGCCAGAGACTGAAGTCAGGCCGGGGCAGTGAAAGCACTAAATCCTAGCCACTAGACCACCAGGGACTAGTGGCCAGTGACAAGGTCCTGGCCTGTCTGTTGTGTAGAAATGAATTTCCACAGAGATGGAAAGTAGTGAAACAAGTAAAGTGTTTATTAGGAGGACAAAGAATACATGTGGATAGACACATGGGCGGGCTCAGAGAGAGAGTTGCGCTCACATGGTAGTTTGAATCACTTTTATGGGGAATTTCTTCCAGGTTTCCTTTGACCAATCATCTTGCTTTGCCTGGTTCTGAGTCCATATTTGGTATACCTCAGGGTCCTCCCGTGTTCATGTGCATCTCTTAGCCAAGATGGATTCTAGCGAAGAGGCCTATGGGTAGTTGACATCACTTACTATGGGGTGGTGCCCTCCCCCTTTTTGACCTCCAAGGAACCCTTCTGCACATGTGTAGCTGGGAAGGTCTCCTTGACTACGAGAATGAGGAACATCTAGTCTTTTCTCTCTTATCTGGGCAGGGCACAGCCTCCTTTCTCGATTGCCCTGTTATTGATATTTTGGAGTTTCTGTCCAGAGGGAATGAACTCCTGCTGCTTACCCTGGGGCTCATCTATCTCCTGCCTCACTTTCACAGAACTCACAATCTGCTGTGAGAGACAGTCAGAATATGAGTACACACACACACAAATAATTTTAAAGCCCGATAGATTTGAAGTCAATAGAAAAGACATTGAGGGCTTCCCTGGTGGCACAGTGGTTAAGAATCCGCCTGCCAGTGCAGGGGACACGGGTTCAAGCCCTGGTCCAGGAAGATCCCACATGTCGTGGAGCAACTAAGTCCGCGAGCCACAACTACTGAGCCCGCATGTTGCAACTACTGAAGCCCATGAGCCTAGAGCCCGAGCTGCGCAACAAGAGGAGCCACCACAATGAGAAGCCCTCACACCGCAATGAAGAGAATCCCCTGCTTGCCGCAACTAGAGAAAGCCCACGCGCAGCAACGAAAACCCAATGCAGCCATAAATAAATAAATAAATAAATAATAAATTTAAAAAAAAAAGACATTGAAAAAGAAATGGGCCTCCTTTTGATAAGGAAGTCAGAGGTTCCTCTGTAACTTCTTTTGAGAACAATAAGCCATGTCTTTTCCTTCTTCTACATTTTCTCTCCCCACTGCTGACCCCAACAAAATGCTGAAGACAGAATTTGCACTCAATAGATTACCTTTTAAATTGATGTAAAAGTATAAAGTATATTTATGTGCATTAAAGTATGGAAGGGCATACATTTGGAGCATAAAAGCTCAGTACCTGCTGGAAATATCACATAATTGATGAATATAAAACTAATTATATAATAGGGAAATTAAAAAGAAATTTCAGGCTGTGTAGAGACTAAATTAAGAGAACAATATCATATATAATAGCTGAATATTTTGGCATTTGAAATTGGAATTTAAAAAATAGATAAGAGAGGAAGAAATAGGAGTCTTAATTAATAACTGAAGGACAAAGGGGGGATAGGTAGCTTATTTAGCTTATTTCTGCCTTTTTAGTTGCAGAAAATATCAGTTTTGAAACCAGATATGGTTGCAATGTATTAGTTCTGCACAAAGTGCTAGGATGAGTTTCCCCACACCCACAGTTTGGGGATAGTGCTTTACTCATAACTCATCTTTCATGCATTTGCCTAAATTCTTGTGGAATACAGCTGGACTTGCAGCTCATAAATGTGACCTTTGGATGTGTTTTAAACACTACTGAACTCCATTTTAATTTTACATATTAAAGCCTCTGGGCTCTATTTACTCTTTCATTATATAACATTCATTTATCTTATGAAAAACGCTGTGATTCACTGTTGGTCTAGCTTTTTTTTTCCACTTATTTGGATGATTTTTAGAATCCAAACTGTATTGTTATTTATCTTGGAAAACAGAAACACTTTCGGGAGTCAGTTCTCTGAGTCCCAAACCCCTCACCTGACACCCTCTTGTGGTGCTGTGCCCTGGGGGGAGGATACAGCAGGATCTGCAGGTGGAGAGGCCTAGAGAGCTGAGGGTATTATGTGTCTGGTTTATCGCCAAGATTAGTCAAGCCCCAAATTATAGTGTTGAGGGAGAAATTTTTCACGTAATGAGGTATGGGGAAATCATTTAGGCTTATACATGGTTCAGTGTAAACTTTGTGTGAACTGAAAGAGCCTGTCAAGCACACACAGCACATCTGCTTTAACCATTAAGGAAAAGAAATGTCTGATTCAAAAAGAAGGATAAGTGACTCCCTTCTTACGATGCCCATGTTCACACCCTCTCGACGACGAGGTTCCTTTCCCACGTGCCAGGATCCCACTGTCTCACTAGATATGTCCTCAATCTGTCTCTTTTGAAATCTTTAAGGAATAGACCCCTGTCATGTTGGATGTATGTTCTTTGTTCTGATAAAGTATAAGACTACCATGCTTCAGTGGAGAAGTTCCTTAGAGCCTTTTGAGGGGCTGCCTCCCAGATTATAGCCCTCAGCTTGGCTCAAATAAAACTATTTTCTGTTCCTATTATAAATTCTTTATTATTTCCCTCCACAGTGTGTTATTCCTTATGAAGTCCAGCTGTTCTAGGCTGACACCAAGCCACCCTGAAGCAGCCATCGTGTCTTCATTGCCTCTTTCTCACATCTGGGTCCTTGAAGGTTGCTTGTCTGTGTCCATGGAACCCAGGGCAGAGCCCAGGTCCTCCCACCAGGGCCCTGGATTCTGGTACCAAACCCAGGAGAAGGTGTGCTCTAGTTATATCAGCCTCACCTGGCACCAAGGCCAAGATCGTCATGTGTTTTTTCCCAGACTTCTTCTGTGGGAAAGGGTTTTGGGACGTTTTGTTTTCCCTAGTTCACCCTAGAGAGATGCAAGGAGGAAGTCTGATGCAGACTTTCCAGCTTACAAACATCTGAGGGCTGTGTCTCAGGTCAGGATCAATGTTCCCTTTTCCATGGGCATTCAAGTCAGTGAGGCAGCCTGACTTGAGGGCCAGGACTCTGCCTCTGTAGTCCTGGAGGTGATGGCTGAGGGCTGGGGACAGGGGCGCTGCAGTTCTGCCCAAGGGGAATTAAAGGCCAGAAAGCCCTGGTTTCTGCAGGAGTCTGATAAATCTCCTGGAATGTATGCCAGTTAACATATAATTTCTTTATCCTATTTATTCATTATTGTTATTTCTCATTGTACTTTGGGACTCAATTTTTTATTGTTATAGAAATCCAATGTTTTCAAAGATTCTCCCTCAAGGATTCTACTGTTAACATTTTTCATTAAGAGAAATGCCTGTCTATTCCAATCTTTCTTTCCCTCCATTATTTACTGTGTCTTTTCTAGGTCTTGTCCTTGTCTCCTGGGCCACAGTCAGTAATGTCTCCACTTATGTATTCTGAGTGTGTGATCATTTGGTCCAAGGGATTCTGCTGAATGAAGTATAAATTCTGATATCTTTCTCTTGCAAACTTTCTTTTTTTTTTTTTTTTCCCTCTCCTTAAAATGCTTTAATTAGAGATGGTTCACCTATGACTCAAGGTGAGTGAACAACAAGCAGGAATTCCATGAAACGAACAAAGCACAGTGTAGGTATTTCAGGCAAAGGCAAGTGCGTGTGCAAAACTGGGGCAATAAAGAGCAGTTCCATGAACACAATTCTAATAGCTAAACCCATCACGTAGGAAAACAGAAATAAAGAGAAAAACTATTTAGTAGGAACCAGACTAGTTACACGTACCTTGAAAAACTAAACCATGAGTTATAAATAGAGACACACAGGTTAAGCAATATGCAATACAGCAGGAGGCTCAATAAACATGCCTTGAAGCTGCTTTAATAGTTTACAGGAGAAATCAAAATGTGCCTCAAGGGGCAGGAATGAAGAAACGGCTATGAAAGATATTCATGAAATAGAATTTTAAAATATGCAAAGCGACTTCAACCTGGTGCATAAGTGGTAACTTAAGGTGGAAAAACAGAACACGAATGCCAACTGATGCAATTTATAAGGTTTTCCGTGGTGGTGCTGGTCAACAATTTCTATTGACCAACACAGTCATGTTTAAACATAACCCTCTACCACTAGATGTGAATCTTTAAGGGCAATTAATAACCACCATTTACTGAGTTAGGCTAGGAATCCAAGATTCAAAGCCAAGGTTTGCTGGATTCCAAGCCCTATTACCATCACACTTCACTAGATGAAACTGAAGGCCACTAACATTAGGTTTTAACCTATCCACAGCGTTTACTAAAATTGTAAACAGGTTCTTGTCCTCAAGTCTAATAGTGGGGACAGAATACCAAGTGAGTAGTCAAGGTTTTCATTTTAAATAAGCTTGCTACAGGTATCATCACAGAATACTGAAGGCAGGGAGGATAAGATGTGATCAATTCCCTACTGGATGTTTACCACATCCTATTAAAAATATCCAAGAAAGGCTTCCCTGGTGGCGCAGTGGCTAAGAGTCCGCCTGCCGAAGCAGGGGACACGGGTTCGTGCCCCGGTCCGGGAAGATCCCACATGCCGCGGAGCGGCTGGGCCCGTGAGGCATGTCCGCCGAGCCTGCGCGTCCGGAGCCTGTGCTCCGCAACGGGAGAGGCCACAGCAGTGAGAGGCCCGCGCACCGCAAAAAAAAAAAAAAAAAAAAATCCAGGAAGTAACAAAACCTAAAATGTGTTCCAACTAGACAAAGTAGCTTTAAAATATTCCTATTAATATGAAGCAATATAGAACTGATGACTAAAATCCGATTATGCAGCCAGATTACCTGGGTTTGAATCTTTGCCCAACACTATGCACCTGGTACCCTCGGGCAAGTTACTTGTGCCACAGCTTCCTTTCATGTAAAATGAGCAAAATAAAACTTATTCCAAGTTTTTTATGAGTACATTATGTAAACTGCTTAGAATGCCACATATTAGATACTATATAAATACGTACCCAGTTTAAATTAAAAGGTATTCTAGTTTTCAACACTTTTCTGAGCCCTGCTGCACGAAAGAGCTGAACAACTCAGAACTAACATGTAACTCACACAGGACCAGGAAGGGGCTTTAAACCATGTATTTTTAAATAGTAGGCTTCAAAGTTAAGTTCCTGATCCTCAAAACACAGCTACTTAATTTATGATGCAATTATGAGCATCAACTTTTCCTGAGCTTAATTATAATATAACAGATAACTTTCATTCATTTTAAATCCTTTGTTCATAGGAATTTAGAGACTATTTTCAAACTAGGACAAATATTTTATAAGTAATATCTAGCAGTTTATTAACCAATGGAGTATACTGCACAACACACTACCTCACATCTTTCAGGAACAAAACCCACTAAATTTGAAAAGTAAAAAGATGTCACCCACTGAATTCAGACACAATTAAAATGTGCTTTAAATATTTGTTTGGGTAAGGGGGTCACACACTTCTACTCAATTAAGAGAATCATTTATACAGTCCAGGTCTTTTATTTTCTTTACACCCATCATGCCATGAATTCATAAGGAATGGGCTCCAACAGTTCAGGCTCCTTTCCATTGGTTCTCACGAAGTGTGCTTCTCTGGGTGGAGCAGGCTGGCGTTTCAGTTGAACCCAAGTACCTTTCTCTTTGGCTTCCTTCTTTTTCTGATCATTTTCCTTCACCCGTTTCAGGAAGCTATCCCGGCTCTTAGAGTGCTTAATATGCTCGATACGCACATTAATTCTCTTGGCAAGAATCTTGCCCTTAACTTGTTTGTTTACAATGATGCCAACAGCATGCTGGGTAACATTGTAGACTCTCCCAGTTTTGCCATGGTAACATTTGTAGGGCATTCCTTTTTGAACAGTGCCCATTCCCTTGATATCTACAATATCACCTTTCTTGTAGATTCGCATGTATGTGGCCAAAGGAACAACTCCATGTTTTCTAAAAGGCCTAGAGAACATGTAGCGGGTGCCCCTCCTCTTTCCCTTTGTGTTGGTCATTTTGGCGAATTACTGGAAGATGGCGGTTCCGGCCGAAAAGAAGTCTTGCAAACTTTCAAAACCTACAAATAAAATGAAGATATGGGCAATATAAAATGAAAATATGATTTCCATTCTTATTAATATCTATCTCTATATTTCAATAGAATTCAATTATTGTCCCCTGGTGACTGTATTTTTCAAAAGAATTCCCTAAATAATTACCAGTAATTCACTACTCCAATGTAATGTAGAAGATATTCTTAGTGTATTCTTCAAATTCATGTTGATGGAATGCTCAAGTTCCCTATATCAAATTGAGCTCCTATATTCCCTCTGAATAATAAAACTAAGATATGTTTGCTAAAGATTGTTGAAAAACAACATTTTAGCTTGACATGGACAGTACAAATATAGTATCACTAAGGGTGAAAATTTAGTATATGTCCTGTGGACTACCAATTTCATGTTCCACAATCACAATCGAACCATTTAAATACAGAATTATTTCCTAATTCTCTATTATATAAATCTCATTATAAATAACAAGCATTTTAAAAGCTTTAAATTTTTAACTATAGCTCATTAATTTGTGCCTTTTCTCCTCTATCAACAAAAATTGACTTTCATGGTTAACTCAGTTAAAAAATAAAACAGCACAATAGGAAAGAAGTAAAATATCTCCATTGCCTACAATATATAATAATATATATAAATATGCTGATGAAAAAAACGTGGGTCTGCTCTCCCATGTGCAGTAAAGCAAATCTACTGACACCAGGTTATGGCAAAGGAAAGTGCAGCGTTTATTGCAGGTGCCAGGCAGGGAGTTCAGGTCAGCTAGTGCTCAAAACACCTGAACCCCCTTTCCTGATGGGTTTCATGAAAGCATTTTTAAATACCAGGTGAGAGAGGGGAATCACAGGGTATGTGATCAGCTCCTGCACAATTCTTTGGTTGATGTGAGGTAACAGAGCAGTGTCACAGTGGTTAATATTATCAATCCTCAGGCTCCAGTAAAAGATCTCCTACTTAAAACAGTTTTAAAAATTAATAAAAATAAACATTAACTGAGTAGAGGGAAGGTATCCTCAATTTCAGAACAGTGTAAAGTCAGCAAATATCACAACTGGTGCACCCCTTGAAGAGACTGATCTTGACTGGTTGCAATTTTTAAGAAAACACATTTGGGTAAGATTAACTCTGCACTTAAAAAAATTGACTCACAGGTTTTAGGTTTTCTAAATGCTCTAAAAGTACTTATTTTTCCTTTCCAAGAAGGGACTTTCAACCTCCCCCAAAGTAAAAGGGCAGTGCCTCTTGTATTGCTTTCTCTCACTGAACACACCGAAGAAAAATTGCATCATGTTGGTGTCTATCTGAATAATGTGCTCAGGGCTCTCCCTGAGTCATTGCATGGTTCTCATTTGCACGTGGGAGCCAATGGGTCTAAGTGCAGGCCACCACAAGATGTGCCACTATGGCATGTGGATTATTTTGAGCTGAAAACAATCAGGCCCAAAAGACTCAGGAAGAGCCTTTGAACTTCCCCCTTATTGCCTAAAATAATTTAAGACAGGAGGCCTGTCCCAGGAAGAAGCTATCACTAGAGATAAATGTAGTATAATATTAGGTGTGGTAGAACAGGAGGAACATTGAAAAGCCCATTTGATCAAAATCCTCTCTGTGGGGCTTCCCTGGTGGCACAGTGGTTGAGAGCCCGCCTGCCGATGCCGGGGACACAGGTTCATGCCCCGGTCCGGGAAGATCCCACGTGCCGCAGAGCGGCTGGGCCCATGAGCCATGGCTGCTGGGCCTGTGCGTCCGGAGCCTGTGCTCCGCAAGGGGAGAGGCCACAACAGTGAGAGGCACGTGTACCGCAAAAAAAGAATTCTCTCTGTGTCTCATTGTCTTTGGATGGATCAGCAAACATTTGTTTACCAAACATTAACTCTTTTTAACTTCCTGTGAATTACCTTACTTCCCCTTGAAATTTCAGACCCATACCTCCTTCTGATGCCGAAATTTGGCCTCTGTGCACTGGTATGGAATCGAATTCGGGGGCAGAGTTTGGGTGAAGTAGAAAAGAATAGGTTTATTGTGTTGCCAGGCAAAGGGGGACACAGCAGGCTAATGCCCTCAAAACTGTGTGTCCCAACCTGGGGGGATTTGGTGAGGAGTTTTATAGCAATGGTTCAAGGTCAGGGTTGCTGATAAGGATTATGGTGTGTTCAGGGCCTGCAATCCTTTCATCTGGCCTCAAGTGGTCTCCTGATGAGCTTCTATGCTTCTCAAGGTTATCAAACTGTGACCTTCTCTCTAGAATGAAGGATGCTTCATCAAGTAGTTAACATCTTCCATTTGTTGGGGGTTTTAGTTCTGTAGAAGAGCTCAGTTATTGGTATATGTTTCCCTTGAGGCAGAACCAGGATCTTGTCCCCAAAGCTGCACTATTGTTTCTTGACAGTTCCTCCCTTGTCTCTGCAGCCCCTCCCTTCCCTGATTAGCAACTATTTGACCCTACCCTTTGGAATTCAGGGAAGGTTGTGGAGGCTGAAGCCTAGTCCCTGCAAACAAGAAATGGGGGACACAGAAAGACTTTAGTGCCTAGGAGCCCCACAGGGTCCTGCTCAGTTTCACTTCTCTTTAGTCAAGAATATATATATGTCACCTTGTCTTGCTGTCTTTGGAATTCTTCATACTTATGTGAATTCCCCATGTGCACATAATAATTTAATTTTCTCTTGTTAATCTGCCTTATGTCATTTTCATTGCCAGCCAAAGAGCTAATGTTACCCAAAAACCTGGGTTTGCCTCTTGGTGGGTGTCAAGCTGAAAGGCACAACATAAACAAAGATTGGGAGAAGAAAGGATTTGTTACTTGCAGCAAGTAAAGAGAACACCGGGGGTCTTTCCCAAAGCAGTGTCTTCCTGAACAGCAAAATTGGGGAATTTTTAAGCTAAGGGTATATGCATATTCATGAAGGGGTTTGGGTGGTCCACAGAGTCCAAACTTTAGTGGACTGAAGTCATGAGGGTCAGAAAAGGTCAATATCATCATTCCTTATGTTCCCAGTTGATCAGGCTAATCTTTACCATTGAAAGAGAACTGGGAGTCTTTACAATTATTTTTGTTATTGTTACTTCTTTTACCTGAAAACAGTCCTTTGATTCTGCATTATTTTGTCCCTTTAAGATCATTAATTACTGAGACCCTTTCAATGGCAAGCATCCTGGCCAGGCTTACACTGCAAAATGGCTTAGGCCAAAAATGACTCCTAGATATACATATTATTAAACTTTTGTTTTATTTTCTCCTGTTAATCAGTCTCACGTCAATTTAATTCTTAGACCAGCTAAAAGTGTTACCTGAAACACTTCTTTTGTTGAGCCAAAAGACACAACCAAGCCAAAGGGCAGGAGAAGGAAGGCTTTATTACTTGCAGCAAGTAAGGAGAACACCAGGGATTTTCCCAAAACGGTGGCTCCTTGAACAGCCAAATTGGGAAAGTTTTAAACTGTCAACTGAAAAAAAAAAAGCACAAACTGAGAGTTGTGAGTTAAGTTTTATTTGGGGCAAAATGAGGACCATAGCCAAGGAAACAGCCTCTCAGATAGCTCTAAGGAACTGCTCGAAAGAGTTAGGGGGAAGGTCAGCATGTATGTGATTTTGGTGAAGGGGGACACATGGAATCAGGGACACATTTTGGCAGAAATTTGCTGCTAGTCACGAAATGGTGGCTGCTAGTCACAAGGAGCAGATGTCTCCATTAATGATTTTAGTGCTTTTCTAGATATGAGAAGATAAAAGAACCTGGGCTCATAAAATCTTCTGAAAATATCTAACTATCTGAAGGCCTGTTCTGCCGGGTTTTCCCAGAGCATAGACTGCCTCATTCCTGATCTCTGTCCTGAATTCCATTCAGGGTGTGTTGCAGGTTGTGAAACAAAATTTATATTTTATGGCAAGACAAGAGAAATTTAAACATAAATTCTTCTCTGCCCTTTGGTCTCCTCTCTCCCCACACTGTGCACTGTGCATCTGCATTATACATTGACCAAACCTCCCCCATAGGCAGGGACACTTGCTCAACCATAAAGAGCAACATTCTCCTAACATCAACAAGACAACTCCCTCCTTAAGAGATAACATTTCTTCTTGACCTTGTAAGGGGTTACATGACCAGCAGGATGGCACTTAGATCTGAATTATGTAAACGTTCAATAACATGTCATTTGATGTACAGCCCTCGGTCTCAAAAAAAACTTATACACCTCCCTGGGTTTCTAATGGGCAGAACAGTTTTCAGAGTTTTCTGAGATGCTCTTCCCAGGTTATAATCCTCAAATTTGGCTCAAAGAAAAATTTCCAGTTCTCTTTTAGATCAAGTGATTACTTTTTTGTCAAGGTCAGAGACTACAGTGGCTAGTGACTTCATTCTTATAGAACCAGATGGTAAGGGACAATTTTATTTCACAAGATCATTAATTACTGAGACCTGTTCAAGAGCAAGCATCATGACCAGGCTGAGATCACAAATGATTTAGGCTTAAAATAGCTTCTCTTATGTCAAAAAGTTATATTTGATTCTTTTTCTTTGGGGACCCCCTACTGCATTTGCCTACAGAAGGGCAGCGGAAAAGTTCTTCCTCTCTGACAGTCTTCATGACTGCCTGGAGAAACAATGATGGACTCAGGAGTTCTTCTCAGCCTCGATGTGCACAGAAATCTTTATGCCTATGGTAAAGGGGCATGGAAAGGAGAGGGTTCTCAATGTGTAGAAGTTCAGATGCTTTCAAAGGCAGGCAATGTGCCCTGCACTATAATGCCTGTTGGGCAGGAAGAAAGTTTCCTGTACCCTTCTAGATTTTTCTGGTTAGTCTAGGAATTAAATTGACATGAGACAGATTAAGATTAACAGGAGAAAATCAAACAAAATTTAATAATATGTATACATGGAAGAGACCCAGGAGAACTCAGTAAATCTCCCAAATGGCTGAAATCCTCACCTTAAATACCACTTTCAACTAAAGACAAACATGTTGGGTGTAGTGGTTTGGGACTTCAAAGGGGAGGAAGGCAATTCTTCCTCGGACCTCATACATGAAGTCACCATACCTCAAGGGGAAATTCAGCTTGCACTGCAACTTCAACTAAAGAACAGTTCTTCGTGTAACACTGCCGGATATTGGAAGATACACAGGCCCCTCGGCCGACCGAAGGCATTCCTTCATTGAGGCCGTTCGCTAGTCGCAGAACACCCTGCTTTAAAAAGTTGATTCAGTTTAGGGCACAGTGGGTAGCTTGTGTCTCTTTTACTTGTTAGAAAACACACGTATTTAGGCTGCGTTTCTTTTTTTTTTTTTTTTTTTTTTTTGCGGTATGCGGGCCTCTCACTGTTGTGGCCTCTCCCGTTGCGGAGCACAAGCTCTGGACGCGTAGGCTCAGCAGCCGTGGCTCACGGGCCCAGCCGCTCCAGGGCATGTGGGATCTTCCCGGACCGGGGCACGAACCCGCATCCCCTGCATCGGCAGGCGGACTCTCAACCACTGCGCCACCAGGGAAGCCCCTAGGCTGCGTTTCAATCTAGACATGGCGTCTATAGCGAAAAGCCTGGTTTTCCCATTTTGAAAGCTCCATTCTTGCAGCCGGAAAAAACCTGAAAAACACTGTTGTTGCCGTGTTTCTAGTCCCTGCAGGCATGGCTCTGAGAAAAAAAAGAGTTTTCTCGAAAGAAAGAGGGTGCTTCCAGGTCTTGGGTGGGAGCTCTTCCTGCCCTGCTCTAGAGCTAAGGGGAATCTCAACGGGGGCCCTAGCCTCAATGTAAGGTCTTGATTTGGCATCCAGAAGGGTAGGCGTGAAGCAGGTTCCCTGAGGCCTTAGTCGCAGTTCTGCATTCGTTTAACGGCAGTAAGTGTCTAGAGACTCGTGGCCCCGACGCGTCAGCGCCAGTTTCAGGACAAGAACTCTGAGGACCCGCCGGCTCCCCTGGGCTTGCTGGGCCACATTCAGACCCGTAGGCCCTTCAGGGTGCCCCAGGGTAGGCCGAGGGAAGGGTAACACACTGCAGTCTACCTTGGGGGAGCTAGATGTTGATGTTCCAACTACCGGGTTTTTTTTTTTTTTTTTTTGCAAAGACCCTTAAATATCCTGTGCCTTCCCTTACCTCTTCAGAACAGTCCCTCAGAGCTATCTGAGAGGCTGTCTCCTGACTTGTCCTCAGTATGTCCTCTAAATAAAACATAATTCTCAACTTTTAGGTTCTGCATTTTTTTTCAGTCAACATTTAATTGTATGGCTCATGTAGGTACTATGCCTAAATGTAATGGGATGAGCTGTAAATTATTAAAACTAGATAAATTCTGTCAGCTCTACCACTAGCTGAGATCAGGCTTTCTTCTCTGGATACTTCTGTCATAGACCTTGGCAGATTTGGGGTCTGTGTTGGTCTTAAAATTATTCTTAGAATTGTGGGGACTCATTCATTCTTTCAACAAATTTTACTGCTTATATTCTATGTGTCAGTTACAGTGCTGGGTCTTGAAATGCAGAAGTCAACACACGAAAATACAAGGATAAAACACATTTTCTACCATATTAACTTTTTTCATTCATTAATTCATCCTTAAGTCATTCAACACGCATCTTCTTATTGAATACTGATGAGGGATCAAATGCTATGCTAAACACTGAGTATATAACTGCAAATGAGATGGATAGGCCCTGATTTTGATGTCACTACTATCTTTTGTTGTGTCATATAGTGGGACAGCTTCATTATTCCCTTTACCGTAAGTTTTGGGTTTTTTTGTGGTACGCGGGCCTCTCACTGTTGTGGCCTCTCCTGTTGCGGAGCACAGGCTCTGGACGCGCAGGCTCAGCGGCCATGGCTCATGGGCCCAGCTGCTCCGTGGTATGTGGGATCTTCCCAGACGGGGGCACGGACCCGTGTCCCCTGCATCGGCAGGCAGACTCTCAACCACTGCGCCACCAGGGAAGCCCTACCCTAAGTTTTTATCACAAATTGCTAATGAAAATAAAACTCTTAGTGGAGTTTCAACATGCATAGGTAAATGAGAACACAGAACTCCCCTTTCGCATGCCCCATTCTCCTCCTTCTAACTCCCTATGTGAACTCACTTTGTGCCAAGACCAAGATGTGCCCCAATAAGAACCAAGCTGATTTCCTCACACTGACAGGGGCTATTGCTCACTTAGAAGACTTGATGCTTAATTTTGATAAGCAACAAGACCATGGAGACAACCTATAAAAATGATTTGTATTGGGAGAAAATACTAAAAAGGGTTAATGTGCTGTTCCACATGTCTAACCTCCTGGGATTAAACCACAGGCACCAAGGTCACCAAGGGTACTTGGCAACAATGAGCTAAAAATGAAAAGAAAAGCATCATACTGTTATTGTATTCATCTTCCCCCAAGGCACTCTCTGATAAACACCACAACCACTAAGGGAATTGAGAACAGCTTCCTTGTGGGGCAGGTTATATATGCTTCTTTTTCCAAGAAGTTAAATCATATCCAGCTATCAGCACACCTTACTTAAGGTGATTGTAATGTATGAGATTAAATGTTCCTACCTGATTGGAAAACTTCTTGTCCTCAATTCATTGGCTATACTGGATTATTTTTCTTGGGTCAGACCTTCAGACTTCTACCAGAAATCGTTCCTTTGGGGAAACCAGGCCTTCCCAGAAACTCAGGAAACTGAAATGGAGACAGAAAGAGAGAAGGAAATTATTTGGACATATAGACCTCAATTTTTTGGTTTTAAGTAAACGTCCCAGCAAACATCTTCTAAATGGTATAATAACTTTAGGGAAATTCACAGTTTATAAGTTTGTGTACTCATAAACTGAACATATTATGATAAGAGTACAGGTTGCATTTTGTGTCTTCAACTCAAGCAAAGACTTCAAAAAAGTCCCAGTTATCCTTTGTTCATTAAGACACAAAGAAAGGGCAAAAAGGGCAAGTTTCTAAGTCTTTTTCTTTAAAATTTACTTCCTTTCTTCAGTCTTCATCAAGATCTTCAGGAAATTAACTTTACTAAAGTTAATTATTCATAAAATAAACATAGGAACCTGCAGAAAACTATTTCACAGAGACCTGTAATGTACAATACCCATTGCATACATGCACCATGAGCTTGTCTTTTCTAGCACTGGCATACACAAAACTCTGTGTGTGTGTGTGTGTGTGTATGTGCACACATGTGTGTCTTTTTTTGTGATGGAGCCATAGGGAGAAAATAAATCTATTGGCTGCAATTCAGTGATGTAGAAAGATTTAAGGGTAAAGGAAAAGGCTACATCAAGTGAAGCAATAAAGTCATGAGGTTGTGCTTCCATAATAATAACAATAGCAGTCTTCTGTAACCAAGGGAGCAGGCTCCTCAAATTATAGTCACACCTGTTAGACCATCTGCCCATAAATTTCACACTATCATTAATGGAAAACAAATGGCACTGTCTCTCCTTCCCTTTATCCATTGGCTATTCTCATATAAATGATTTTTCTCTTCAAGGTCATGCTCTTTCCTATCGGTTTAAAAATATTAGGATTTAGGAGGGGTGATACATAATGTGCCATGCCTTGGTACTTGTACCAGTGATGGCTCTGTAAGGAGCACTGGATTGTTAGGAGGCTATAAATTGAATTCCCCTAGAAGCAGAACCTGAGGCAATAATTTGAATGCAAACTGTTCATCTGGGAGGTGCTTCCAGAAGACTCAGAAGTGGAGTGGGAATTGAGAATGGAGGCATGGAAGGAAGCCAACAGAGGTGCATTACTGAATAAATTACTCCTGCAGGAAACTGCTGCCAGTACTTCAGGGGAGTTCTGTGAAACTCTATAGAACATGTCTCAGAGTTATCCCAAGAATTGGTGAGAAACTTGAAGTACTTATCTTCCAGTCCCCTCTGTCCTTGGTTGAAAGCTACACCCAGATACATTAACTCCTGTACATTTCTGGCCTGCCCTAAGGTGGATAATTGCAGGTGGTAACATGAGTCTATCAGCATATACTGGAATGATGAGTGCTGGGGAGATATGAGTGGAGCATTGAAACCATCTAATACAGTCGGGGCAGGAGGTATTAATTATTGGCTTGCAAGTCCAAATGGGTAACCTTAAATTCCTGGGTTAATGGTTTTACTTTGAGGTATTTAAGCATGATGTATGAGTAAAAATTTCCTCTATTAAATCAAGTTGAAGATCCTAAGTCCCTAATCTTCTGGAAAACTGTGGGTATCTTTTTAACAGATTTTTGAAAAGTAACATGATTAAGATTTCAAACTGACCATCCATTCATTCATTCATTAACTCATTCAACAAGCATTTATTGAACACCTAAAGTATGCCATGGGTTAAACTGGGTACCAGTGTTACTGTTACTAAAATCATTATCGTGCCACCTAGAAGTCAATGTATTGTGACACTCAAATAAGAAAATCCATAGTTACCGTAAAAATTATTACAGAGTGATATAGGAAGACACGGTAAGACCTTAATTCATGCTGTGGACAGTAGTATATGGGGGATATCAGTAGGGCTTCCTGTAGAAGGCAATTGAAATGGATATGTAACATGAAGGAAGGGTGAATTTTTGAGGAAAAGAGAAGATAAATTCATGTTTGCCAGAAAATGAATGGTTAAGGATCAGTCCAGAAAGGAGTTCCATTCATAATCAGTATAAGAAATGTCACTGGGGCTTCCCTGGTGGCGCAGTGGTTGAGAGTCCGCCTGCCGATGCTGGGGACACGGGTTTGTGCCCCGGTCCGGGAAGATCCCACATGCCGCGGAGCGGCTGGGCCCGTGAGCCATGGCCGCTGAGCCTGCGCGTCCAGAGCCTGTGCTCCGCAACGGGAGAGGCCACAGCAGTGAGAGCCCTGCGTACCACAAAAAAAAAAGAAAAGAAAAGAAAAGAAATGCTCACTGGAGTGTAAGAAAAGAAGACAATGGAGAGGGTGGTAGAAGCCAGACCATGAATGGTCCATGTATGTATACTAAGTGCTATGGTCTAGTCTTTGTGTTCCCCTCCAAATTTATACGTTGAAATCTTAATTTCCGGAGGTGATAGTATTAGTAGGTGGGGCCTTTGGGAAATGATAAAGGTATTAGTGCTCTTATAAAAGAGACCCCACAGAGCTCCCTAAGCTCTTCTGCCATGTGAGGTTACAATGAGAAGTCTGTGACTCAGAAGAGGGCCCTCATCTGACCATACTGGCACCCTATCTTGAACTTGCAGCCTCCAGAACTGTGAGAAAAAAATGCCTGTTGTTTATGAGCCACCCAACCTGCAATATAATCTTACAGCAGCCCAAAAGGACAAAGAGAGTTTGGATGTGAGATTTTACTCCAAGAAAGATGGGAATCCATTGAAGGATTTTAACTGGTAACTTAGAGGGGAGAAAAGTTTCATAACACAATCAGGCATTTTTATAAGAAAAATTTGTTTCATTTTCAGAAAGATCACTCTGGAAATACTGTGACTAGATTTTTGGAGAAGGGTGATGGCAGTCCCGGATATAGAAAGATGAGTCAGTAGTCCATTAACGTAAGTCAACCAAGAAAGTGGATATAAAAAGTGTGAATTTGTGGCTGAGAGTTCTTTTCTTTTAGCACTTGAAAAATGTTATGTCAATGCTTCTGACTCCAGGGTTTTAGACAAGAAATATGCTGTCATTGGAATTGGTGTTTCTCAATAAGTAATGCATCGTTTCTTCCTGTCCACTTTCAAGATTTTTTTTGTCTCTACTTTTCAGAAGTTTAGTTATGACACGTCTTGGCAAGGATATCTTTGCGTTTTTCCTCTTTGGGTTTGTTCAGATTCTTGAATTTGTGTTTATGTCTTCTAAAAAATTGGGAACTTTTTAGCCATGATTTCTTTGAATACTTTGTCAGTCCTACTTGCTCTCTTTTTTCATTCTGGAACTTTGATGACATGAATGTTAGTGCTTTTGTTACTGTTTACAGGTTCTTGAGATCCTGTTCTTTCTCCCATCTTTACCCCTCAGTCTATTTTTCTCTGTACATTTGGTACATTGTATTGATCTCTTCTAAGTTCATGATTCTATGCTTTGTAATCTCCACTCTATTCTTTTTTTTTTTTTTTTGCGGTATGCAGGCCTCTCACTGTTGTGGCCTCTCCCATTGCGGAGCACAGGCTCCGGACACGCAGGCTCAGCGGCCATGGCTCACAGGCCCAGCCGCTCCGCGGCATGTGGGATCCTCACGGACCGGGGCACGAACCCGTGTCCCCTGCATCCGCAGGCAGACTCTCAACCACAGCGCCACCAGGGAAGCCCTCCACTCTATTCTTGAGCAAAGTTTTTTGATTGTTGTATTTTTCAGTTCTACTGTTCTCATTTGTTTTTATTGTTATAGCTTCTAGTTCTTTGTTTACATTTTCTATTTTTCCCATTTCTGTCAAGGAACACATAATTGCTAATTGAAGCATTTATGTGACAGCTTATTTAAAATCCTTGTCTGATCATTTCAATAGATGTTTTATCTCAGTGTTGGTGGATGTTTATTGTCTTTTCTCATTTATTCTGTGATTTCCTGGTTCTTGGTGTCATGAGTATTTTTCCATTGTATTCTAAACATTGTGAGTTATTATGTGACTCTGTAACCCATTTAATTTTATTATTACTTTTTAGAAGGAAGTCATCCTATTTGAGGCATAGTATGAGGACTGGCGGGTTACGTACAGATTTCCATTGGTCCCTACTGACAATACCCCAGCAAAAGTGGGCACTTACATTGTCTCACTGCAGACAGATCAAGTAGAAGTTCAGCTATCCTATTGGCCCTTCTGACACCTTCCCCCCAAAAGTGGGAACATTAATATCATTGTGTTGCCTTTTAGTAGGAGTGGAAGTTCATCTCCCCAGTAGATTTCTTGACACAGGGGAGGGGAGAAGTGAAGCGTTTGCTGTCCTTCCTCCCACTTCATTCCTTCTTATTGATGCCGGGTGTGGGTAGAGGGTCAGCTACCTGCTGGCCCCACTGACACCAGGGTAAGAGGAAGAGAACTGACAACTAGCCCTGCTTGTGCCACCTCATTCTGTCTTACTGCCTCAGGATGGTTATGGGGATTCAGCACCCCATTGGGTCTCACTGACATCATGTGTTGGGGGTTAGTGGGGTGCCTACTCCCGCCAACCTGTAACATCCTATTCTTATTGATGTCAGGGAGAGATGGACGCTAATTCCCACCATTGGACCCCACGACTGTGTGAGGGCAGCCCAGTGTTAACAAGCCTGTCTGGCACCACTTTTTTTTTTTTTTTAAATAAGTAAATTTATTTATTTATTTGGCTGTGTTGGGTCTTCCTTTCTGTGCAAGGGCTTTCTCTAGTTGCGGCGAGTGGGTGCCACTCTTCATCGTGGTGCGCGGGCCTCTCACTATTGTGGCCTCTCTTGTTGTGGAGCGCAGGCTCAGTAGCTGTGGCTCACGGGCCCAGCTGCTCCGTGGCATGTGGGATCTTCCCAGACCAGGGCTCGAACCTGTGTCCTCTGCATTGGCAGGCAGATTCTCAACCACTGCGCCACCAGGGAAGCCCAGGCACCACCTTTTAAAGTCTGTTTGCTAATGGAAAGGGGTGGAGGCTCAGCTCACCACTGGACCACACTGAAACAACCCTGGTGGGGAATCAGAGTGCTGGTCTTCTGGAGGGCAGGAGTGGGGTGGTGTGGAAGATCAAATCCTACCTTGGCCCAACTGAAACGACAGGACATAGGGGATGGGTGCAATATTCCACTGGCACTTGGCTCGAGTAGTGTGTATATTCCACTGGCACTTGGCTCGAGTAGTGTGTATATTATTGCCCAAATGGTCTTCTGTCTTTAGCAACCACTTTCCTCATACTTTGGCTAGGGGGAACAGGGTTTTGTGTTTTTTTCTGAAGCTTTTTTGTCTGTTGTTCTGTTGGTGGTTATTGATTGGGGGTGCCTGTAATACCCTCTCCAGGATGTATGGGAAGCAACAGGAAACACAGGGGACTCATCACCATGTTATTCCTCAAGTCCCAAAGTCCCTAGTTAAGTCTGCCTTCTCATTTCCACCTTTCAGCGTCTTCCTATGTTTGTTTGTTGTTATGTTCAGGGTTTTAGTTTTAAGTGGGAGAACCTGGGAGAAATGGGCTACTTCATCTTCTTGGAAGCAGAGGTCTGGAGGCCTTTTGATGTTAAAAAGTACTGCTGACTGTAAATTAAAATTTGATGATATACACCTTGCCCTTTAAGAATTATTCTACGAGATGATGTGGCTTCCCAAAGTTGCTACAATTTGATTTTCATACCTCTAAAAGCCAAGTGTTTTGCTGGAGTTGAAATTTAAAGATAAGCAAGAGATGAGGCTAAGATGATCTATGTGGTAACAGATTAAAGTTGGAAACATCAATATACATTCATGTTTAGCTTAATATTGCTTCATATTACCTTAATACACATGGCTATGTAGAGAGATACTTATAGATATGTGCGTATACATGGGTAATGTACACACATATTATCTCTTTGCTCTGTCAGCTGAGAAGATCTAGAAGCAATGACATCCGAGCAGCAATTAGCACACCCCACACCCAGATCCTGCTGTCTAATACCGTTCTCCACTAAAAAGACCTAGTTATCTTTGAAGAAATAGCTGATTCTAGGACTAGGGCAGTAAATATACAAGATTTATATACAAGACCATCTTATAGTGTCAGAAAGTAAGGAAGTTCCAAAAAAAAATACAGGATGGGGATACCTCAGAGTGGCACAAGAGCCAACTGAAAAGAGTTCACAAGGGTCAGGACTAGAGCAATTTGAGGAACAAAGTAACTAAAGTAGAATTAGATTATAACCCAAAGTATAAAATAAAAATCCATGAGTTCTTCTGATATAAATAAATAATTGGATACATAAATGCAGGAGAATGGATAAATCTCCAGTGCAAAGGAATTCCAAATAGTTTATGTAGTACTCCATCTTAAGCATAACTCCCTATTCCTTAGTTGTGGGCTGAGCATATTGACTTCCTTCCAAAAAAGTACAGTATGAAAAAGGGAAAACAGTAATCTTACGATGGAGAAACCTGAAAAACACTACCTCAGCCTGGTGATCAAAGTCGACCTCAGCATTCATAATGCATATTCATACTTTGTACACTTGATGTGATCTGACAAAATAACCCTTCTACTCTGTGGTCTTCCTCCCCAAAACACATAATCCCAATATTATCATGAAAAATGCATCAAACAAATTCTAGTAGTGGGCATCCTACAAAACCCTAACTACTCAAAATTGTCAAGGTCATCCAAGGAAAATCTGAGAAGCTATCAAACCCAAGAGGAGCCTAAGGAAACATGGCAACTAAATGTAATGTGATGTTTTGGATGAAATCCTGGAATAGAAAAAGGACATTAGGTAAAAACCAAGGAACTGGACTAATGTATGGACTATAGTAAATGATAATGTATCAATATTTGTTAATTGATTGTAACAATGTAACATACTAATATAAGTGGATCATCATAGAGGGAAATGGGTATAGTGTATATGGAAACACTTTATACTATCTTCTCAATTTTTCTGTAAAATTAAAACACTTCTAAAAAATAAAGTCTATAAAAACGCTGTGTTTTCTTGTTTTATGATTATGTGCCTGTATTTCCTAATGAATATGTAAATTTGCTTTACCTTCCTTGATACTGATATTACAGAAAATACTAAGTAACTCTGAAAGAATTTGTAACTCCAATTCAACAAGCAATAATTCTTGTATTAACTTTTTGGAAGAACCCACTGAATAAATCAAAGCAAATTGTCCTTAAAGGCTGAATTTCTTTTCAGTGTTTAATCTTTTATATGATTAATGCATACCACAAGCAAGATTCTGTTTCAAAGGGCAGAAAACATTGATTGTAGGCGATGTCTAAAGTACAGTGAAATATTAATGCATGATGCTATAACAACTTTAATGTATTTTATGTTTTCAAAATGATGAATTGTTATTTCAGTCAATAAAGTATTCACTTTTATACATTTCCTACCCACCTTTTCTGAAAACACCCACAAGAAATGAGACTATCATCTGACATTAGGTTCATCAAGTTAAATTAGAGTTTTTGGTAGCTGTGGTTGTCAATAGTACTAGAATGTGTGATACTTTTACAAATCCTCTCCATGGCAAAATCTGATCCTCACAAGGTAAATCACAGTAGGTGCCTAAAGCCAAATGACATATTGCTTTGTAGCTAGATTACCAAGCATTTTACTTAGAGGCACAATAGAATGTAGAAAAGGCCATTTCTCTTTCTGTCTTTTTCTGCTCAAAGGTCACTCACCATCTTACTTTTTACCAGCCATTTCAGAAGTTTTCCATAAATTTAGACTATATAATGTCACTTAATGTGAATGTAGCTCAACATTCTGTTTTAGTACAGCTAATCTCACATTATTTTATTGGTGCTAAATATGTAAATCATCAGCAAATTTTTGTACTTAACTTTTTTTTGGGGGGATGTGGACCACTTTTTAAAGTCTTTATTGAATTTGTTACAATACTGCTTCTGTTTTATGTTTTGGTTTCTTGGCTGTGAGGCATGTGGGACCATAGCTCCCCGACTAGGGATTGAACCCACACCCCCTGCATTGGAAGGTGAAGTCTTAACCACTGGACCGCCAGGGAAGTCCCTGTACTTAACTTTTAAAAATAATTAAAATAAGCTATTCAACACATTTTTCCTTAAAAAAAAAAAAAAAAGCAATTCTCCTTAGGCTGGCCCTGGGCACATATGTGACTTTGCCATTTTTTCCATGGACTATTTTCTTATCTGTTCTACTGTGTCACATTTGTTCTACCTTCTCAAAAAGAAGCATTTAAAAATTCATCTACGTGTTCATGCATTCATACATTTATTAAATAAATCTATTGAACACCTACAGACGGCACAGGAAAAAAGGCAGAAAACTAATCTGGGTTGCACAGAAAGTAATGAACTCAGTTAAAATTTTTGGTGAAAATAGGTATTACTCAATCTACTGGAAATTACATTTCATTATGGGGGCTCACAGACTCAAGGAAAACCAAGACCTAAATAATAATAAAGTAATAAAAGCACTAACCATTTACTGAGTGCCTGCTTGTACCTGACTCTGAAACTCTAAAATCATTACGGATGTTCTGATGATATAATTGTAATCTCCATTTTACAGATGAAAATAACAAGGTTCAGAGACATTAGGTTACTTGCCTAAAGTGAAGTGGCCCAGAAACTACAGAACTGGAAATTGAACCTTAGACTTCATAATGCCAAAGTCTGTGCTTTTAATCACAATATGTGTGTGTGAGAGAGAGATAGAGAGAGAGAGAGAGAGAGAGAGAGAGAGAGAGAGAGAAAGAAAGAGAGAGAATGTGTTTAATAGAGAACCTCTGAGAAATGGCAAGAAAACTGCCAGGTATCCATAAAACAATAATTTAGGAGCTTCTTACTATACAAGTAATTGTTAATCATATGGCTGAACTAAGGATCTCTCACTTTTGAACTAAGAAATCAAAAGCTTCCAGAAGTTGAGTCTAAATTTTACACTTACATAAGATACTTCATACAGAATGCTAAAGTATAATAACTAAAGAGCTCTGAAAATGCTGGAAGCATTCATATAAGTATGATTTCATAATGTGGATAATAGAGGATTTAAGAAATTGGCAGATGCAACTGCAGACTCATTTGTTATCATTTCTGTGAAGGGCAAGATAAATGAATAAAATGAGAAAAATGAAAAAAGAATGGCTAGCAATTTTAGGTAGTTTGCTGAATCTCCATACTAGGAAAGACTAAGCAAAAAAAAAAAAATTCTCGAAATATTATTTTGAAAGCACCTACAAGTGTATATGGTCTTTTTATACCAAATAACTTGGAATTATGAACTGTCAAATAAGTCTAATCTTCTCTGATGATAAAATTGCTGACTTTATTTGAAACTATGGAATGAAAAATGAGGTAATAATCAGAAATTCTTAAGAAAAGGAGTAGAAAAAACAAAATTATAAGAGTTATGTTAAAAAATATTTTGAAACAATCATAAAATCCCCATTACTGGTACAGAGCTTTTAAAACTTTATTTTGGTTTTAAGTTTTAATAAATATTTATATGTTTACATAATTACTGTCATAAGGAAGACACAATTGTAGGTCAACTTTCTTCATTCTTTCTTTATTAAGCATTATTCTATTTTGCTCCATCATCTTGTAATTATAATATAGTAACTGTAAAGTGTAACTTTCTACTAAGTGGATATTCCCTAAACTGTTTTCCTATTGTTAACAATTAAAGGTGTTTCCAATTTTTTGTTATTACAAATGACATGACAATGAGCATCTTTATATAATAATTTTCTGGATTATAAATTATTTATTGGCATAAGCTTCCAGAATTAGAATTAATGTGTAAAAAGCTATTAACATTTTTATCTTGCTAGACATTGCCAAATTACTTGTCAAAAGATGGAACCAAATTATATTGCAAAAATCTTTGCCAACGGAAGACATTATATATAATTTTTGATTTTGCTAAATTAATAAGTTGGAAACCTATGTTCCATTTCTTTGAATTCTTTGATAACAGAGTGCTGCTGGAGGCTGGGAGGGCAGCCATGTCCGTGAAGGCTCCCCAGAGTTGGAGCGGGGAAGTGGAAAAAGGTCAAAAAAAAATACTAATTGTATTTTCCCTCCATTGTTATCTCTCACTCTCTTCTGCCTCTGTGTAACTTACATCCAGGTAGCTGGAGAAAAATCATGTGGCAGGGCAAATTGGTATTCCAATAAATTAATAATCACCAGCTTCAAATGGATTTTCAAGATTGGAAATATTGCTCTGACTTACAGTAAGCTCTTTCTAATTCTCCTTAAGGACTATTTTCTTAGAAGCTTTACTTAACCTCCATCCTCTCTACTTCCTTCACTCTGAGCTGGTGAGGTGCTTCATAGCTCATTAAGAACACAGAGGTCAGTAAATAGTCCACTGCCAAATCCATTAATTCATTAGCATTTGCGTTGATCTTTGTATTCCCTTTTACTACAGGAGTGAAAGTTAAAAGGCCATGTGCACTACAGACAGCATTTCATTTTCCCTCATCTTCTCAAGTACTTCACAGCCCTGCATTTTCTACAGCCCATCTACTCCTTATGAATGATTCTTGCCAAAGTTCAACCTCATTCTAGACTAGTAACTCCAACTTAAAATGTTAAAAACTATATGTGTAACATGAAAGCCTCCCTCCTCCCCTAATCCCTGCATATCTTCTTTAGCCAATTCATGTCTGAACTTTTCAAAATTGTTATCTTCATATATTGTTTCCATTTCCTCACGTCCCATTTACTCTATAATTTACATCCATCTGACTTCTCTCACCGTAATCTCACTGCCCACTGTCCTGAAATTTTACTTATGAAGGTCACCAGCGATCCCCATGTCAGTATAGCCAATGAATAGTTTTTGTCCTATTTCTAGGCTCTTTCCTTCTTTAAAAAAGAAAAAGAATAAGAAAAACAAAAACCATTTTTTTCTTCTATGCTTTTACACTCTCATCTTCTGTCTTGGTATATTTTATTGGCTTTCTGTGTTTAATCTGATTTCTAACATTCTATTAGTTTTCTTTATCTTCAGTGGAATAAACCAGTATATGAAGGATTATTCTCAACAGTTAGTTCTCATAATAACAGTACTAGTAGCAGCAGTCAATACTCTGTAATGCTTATCATGTGCCAGACACTATTCTAAGACACTGTTTAAATACATATATATAGAAACACACACACACACATATATATATATGAGGTTTTCCTCATAGGCCTATGAAATAAGCCTATTATTATACCCATGTTACAAATGAGAAAACTGAGGCAATGAGAGGCCAAGGTCACAGGATCAGTACTTGGTGAAGCCCCGCCTGAGTTAATGCTGGAACTTTAGAGTAGACAAGTTCATAATGTCTCACAGATTGGCCTGAAATGTGAGCAACATTTAATTAATGACTTGTGAAGTATCAGAAAATAATGGAACATTTTAAATTGATTGGGAACTACTAAGTCATGTATCAGTAACTAAGAATGACTCTTATCGAATGAAATTATTTTTCATTATTCTTTTGAAAGGAGAATATTCTCGTGTTAGTGTTTCAGTTTTTTTTCATTCACATATTTATTCATTTATTAGATACACATTTCCTACACACCTTCTATGTGCCAGTGTTTGCTGCAAGCCTTGGAAGATTCAGTGGTGAGCAAAAAATTACAAAGTCCTTGCTCTTAAGCAAATGTCCAGTGGTGGAGGAAGACAGAGTAAACATGTAAATAAATTTTGTACAGCGACAGAAATACGACTGGAAAATGGGACGGAGAGGCACTGAGGAGGCAGGTCTCTTTGGTCAAGATAGTAGTGGTGGCGTTTGAACCGAGACCTTAATGATCAGAGGGGAATTGGTCTGGGTAGAAGGATTAGCCAATCTAAAGTTGGGAGAGCAAGAAGTAGAGCTTGTTGCATCTGAGGGACTGAAAAAGACAACTGTGCCTCGAACCCCATGAAGGTCAGGGAAAGATGTAGTAAGTGACCAGAGCCCATGGTACCTGTGAGCCTGGCTAAGTAGTTGAAAATTTAATCTCTTTACAATAGGTAGCCTTTAGAGGTTAGAAGCAGTGCAATAATAGCATCTGATTTATGCTTTTTAAAAGACTACTTTGACTGTTGAGTGTCCTACAAAAGCAAAATACTTTTGTCTCTATGAAGTGCAGATAGTAAATTTTAAAAAGCCCAATGAGCTCATAAGCAGTTGGTTTACTAAGTGTAATCATTTATCTTAACTAGACTTCATTAATATAAGCTTGGTGACCTTGGGGCCCTGGGACATATTAGATTACGGAAACCCAACTATTTTCAAATAGTGTGATTTGAAAAATTCTCGAACTTGTTGGGATTCAGGAAGATTATTTTATTGCTGGGCCTGGATGGGAAGTTTAGAATAAGAAAAGAAAGTATGATGGCTGGCTTCCATCTATTCTCCCTTTCTGTGGGAGAAATATTGATGGGGTGACTACTTTGCTGTTGACCCAATGCTTAAATTTCAGAGCTAGTTCAATCCAGTAAATATTTGCTGAACAACTATTATATGTTAGGCACCTAGCTGAAACTGGGAATATACAGAGAATTAATAATAAAAGGAGGTATTACTAACAAGAGACAGGCACTGTGCTAATGCTTAACATGCACCATCTCAAGTTACATTAATTTACACACTAAAAAAAAAAGAAAAAAAATTCATTCTGAATCTGCTATTCTGTGGTCCCAGTGTTTAAACTTCTTGGACTTCCCCACTGTCTATTACTGCTTTTACAAATACAATCTCGTCGTCTATTCATGAAGGAAATGAATACACCACATCTAAAATAACAAGGAATGTGGGTTAGATGCTCTAGGGTCTTGTCATACTCTGCCATTTACTAATAAACCACTTACGTTCTACAAATTGTAGGTGCTCATTTATAAAACGAAAGGGAGTAACTCTACATGAACTATAGATTTCTCCTACTCTAACATTTCATAATTTTCTAAGTTCTTTTCTTAAAATTTCTCTATATTATCATTAATTTTAATTAAAAAATAAAAATCTAACTCTTTTGAAAATCAAAGAGTAATTCCCGTAGTCCTACAATAATGGGATAATTAGTTCTGAAACCTGTCAAGTGTCATGTTTCATATGAAGAGAAAGTCATATTAAATAATTTTAAAAAATTAAACATGGACTTTGTAGCACAAAGACAAGGTCCCCCACAAATGGTGTTCCTTTATTTACTAGAAATGTTCAGCTCTGCATTAAAGTTGAAATAAAATAAATATATTAATTTTGAGGTACAAAAATTTCTTATGAAAATCAATTTTTCTTTTCTGTCCATACAAACAAAAGTATGGAATGACATTAGAGGTCAGGTTTATTTGGTAATAGAATGTAGCTTCTTGATATTTTTGATTTTAGGAAAGGAGAATATCAACATCAAAACTTTTTTCAACTTTACGTTTATTTAAAATGAAGCCATATTTTCCTCTTATAAAAAGAGAGTTCAACTAGAACTGTCCATTTTCTCATCTGTAAAACAAGAGCACTGAATCAGCTGACTGTATTCATTCAGAACTCAATTTCCTTATCTTATGATCACTAAGCTTCTCCCTAAATCTAACATACTAAGGTTCTAAGGAAAGGAAAATATATTACTAACGACATGTTTTGATTTTAGTTTCTTAGAGTTCAAATGTCCACCATTCACCTTGGTCTAAGCTTAAGGAACCATTCAAGGGGATACAATGCAGATGGGAGGAGAAAACAGAACCCTCACACAAGCTGTGCTGTGTTGCGATCAGCCTTCCATTTGAAAAATAATCTTCTCTATAGCTTTAAAGTGATAACTTTGTACCTGCAATGCTTCTTGTTTCAAACGGATTTTCTCTGGCTCCTCCTGAACACGTTCTGAGGAATCATCGACGTCTTCGATTTCTGAGGAGGAAGGACTCTCTACTGTCACAGTCACAGGAAATGCTGATGGACCTGAGTGTCACAAGAAGAAGATAGGAAACCACAGAGTTGTTAAACTAAAGTGCAAAGAAAGAAGACAAGATTGTATAAAAGACAACACAAGCCAGATACCAAATATCCAAATATTAGAGGACATTTAACAAAAGTGATCTGAGGTATCATTATTTATAAATGTCTCTCACTGCTCTTTAGTGTAAAATAGACAATGACTAAGTAAAAGTACAGTAATTTATTTTTGCTATGTTACTGTACAGACCTCTGTTGTACGTAGTTAGGATTAGTAATGGGAATTGCCCATATTATTTTATTAAGTTTCTTTCACAGAAGCCAAGTTAAGATCCAAGGTAAACATTTCTTCTCAGATCAACTTTATACTGCAAATGAAAAATTTATTCTTCACCATCAGACAAAAACAGTCTGGAAGAAAATGTAGTTTTTCAGAGGAAAATACATCAGTAAAGGGACTGATGAATAATCAGGAAGTCAACATATCTAAACTGTGAATAATAGACATTAGAATTTAAAAAAATAAATCACATACACATACACAGCTAAAACTGACGCATCAAAAATTTCATCTTCTCACCACCCTTAAGCCAAAACTAGGGCAACAATTCTCCCAGCAAGCTTCACTGCCACTGCAATGTTGTTCAATAGGACATTTCCAAACATTTAAAAACTGACCTGGCCACAACCCCATAAAAGTCTACAGATCATAAAGAACTGTGCTGGGATTATATAACCACGCAGAAGACAAGTCACTAGGACATCATTTTGACAACAAGCAGCAAACCCTGCAGCATAGGAAAACCCTAACAGGAGAACGAGGTGCACACCCCTCTCTCTGGGAATGCAAGGCCAGGACTGACACCCAAGATGCTCTTCTCTCAACCTCAGCAGTGGTGCCTTTCACAGAGCAACTATGCAGTCTCCCAAGACCACTGGGAAAGAGAATCTGATACTGACAGTATTAGCTTGCCACGAGGCCATAAGCGAGGGAATGTGTGTGGCCTTGGTGAGAGAGCAGAGGTTTGGGAGATGTTGCTTTATATTGTCTTTCAGATCAGGAATTTGTACATATAGCCCGCAAACAACGTTTCTTGAAAACATGTGAACATTCTTGAGTATGACAGCTCCATGTGAGGGGTCAGAAATGGCAGTCAAGTTCGTCTCACTGGGTAACAGCTGATTTGCGGACTGGAAAACAGGATTCCTTGTTTACAGATATCACCACAAGGCTGCCCGTTGTGTGCCAAATCCACACAACTACACAGTTGCATTGGGAGAGCGACCAAACATGTTTTACATGGATTTATTTCAGAGAGGGAAATGCTTCTTGTAAGGCTCTGTCAGTTTAAAAAGCCAGAAGAATGACCATCCACCTTTCCCAATTCAAGCCCTATATATCATAAATATGATAGCTACAAACCACCAACTGATTACATACATCACGAGCTTTGATGAATGGAAAGCCCCTAAAAAGATATCAACAAAACGAAGTTAGATCTTCATGTAAATACATCACCAGTTAAACCCAGTTAATACAACTATTTAGTAGTATGAACAGTATCCATACAGAATTGTGTATAAAAATAAATAAGCTCAAAACAAGGACCTGGAGGGCTCTGCTACGGAGAAAACACAACAGAATTCAGCCTACTGGCTTGCTAATAACTCTCTGAACTGCTGAGAGGCCCCTTCAGCTCCTATGTTCAGGATGGTTGAGATTTCAGTCTCTCTTCTTTAAATGGTGATATTAATCGTTCTCTAATTTACCACCCTGTGTGACGAGGATGGACCTGCGATGAAGTGTCTCAGGAAGAAGATAGGAAACCACAGAGCTGTGAAACTCAAGTGCAAACACTGGGGATTCAACACTATAGTTTATGCAACAGCAATTCACATTACCATTTGCAAAAAAGTAGTCGGTTGTCCAGTGGGGATTAGAAACATCCATTTAACATGAGCAACTGAACAGATATTTTACACAGTAACTACTTCAAGTACTATTTAAAATCAATTCTCTTTGTTTTCTTAAGCAATTGTTAATCCCCAATTTCCTGATTACTACCAAGTAAGTCACCTGAAGATCATCTAGAGCCATCTATTTCACTTAGCAAGCCTAAAGCTATAATTCAACCATTTTATTTACTGTTCTGTGACAAAAGTTACTATGAGCAGCTATCCCCTGAATAAGAAATCAGCTAATGCTAGTTTGACTCACTAAATCGGATTTACTGAGTTAATAAGCCAGTTGATTTAGAATAGGTCTAATGCACATTTTTCATCCATTCTGCATTAAACTATTTCCCATGCCTAAAATGTCTTTTTTCCCATTCGTACGTCTCCAAATTCCTACTTCTGTGCTGTAGGGCTTCGCTCAACTACACCTGCCTTTAATGAAACTTTCCTCACATGCACAATTGGTGATCATTTTAGTCTCCTCAAGACTCCCACGGAGTTACCTCTGTTGTGACACTTGAGAAACAACTTGAAACTCCCAATTACTTTTAATTTTTCTTCCTTAGAGGGCTCATTAGGCAGAAGCCAAGCCATGTGTGAGTTACCTTTTTTCCTCTACACAAAGCACCAGAGACCACCCACATAATACAAGTTCCAAAATAAAGAACTCTAAATGACTGAAAAAGACAGGGAACGCAAACAGGTAACCTGTTGCTTTTTGCACTTTCTGCAGGACACAATGGCCGGAAACCAGACACTCCAGGTGGTAGCGCTTCAGGAGGGTAACATTCTTTACCAGCAGAGTGTTTCCTTCCATTACTTACAGGCTTCTTTGCGGCCAAGACTACGTTGGACAAAGCATGAAAAGAAGGAATCAAGATGCACCAAAGGTCTACAGAGCAACTGTCACACGTGCACACGTCGAAAGGAATCAAAAAGGCACTTGACAATGATGCCAAGCCCATTAAAAAGAGGATCGTTTTGTACAAAGGTTTTACATAAGCCAGCATTTTTAAAAAATATAAGTTCTCTACAGTAACAAGTTATTTTAACTAAAACAAAAGTATTGACATGTGCAGAAATGCAAAAATAAAGTTTAAAAAAAATCCCAAAGTATGGTACATTTCATGTATCATGCAGAAACACTCAAGTTTCCTGAATCTTAGAACACCTTTGGCATTTCTGAATCTCAAGGACACAGAAACACAGATACACCCATGACTTCTGCCAAACAGAATCTTCAGAAGTAGACCAAAAGTTAAGTTTAAGATGAATTTTTCTATGTAAAAACAATACAAGTTATAAGGCTGCAAGTTGCTGGGGGGTGGGTGAGTCAATTTTACCCTCCTATAAGCCTGTCAACCTTCACTGCTCCTTTGATTTCATATAGAAAACACACAAAAAACCAAATGAAACCCACTGGATGAAAGAGTGAAATGTGGAGACTTACCCTATATTTCAGTAGTAAAGAGGCAAGTATCTTTATATGAAACATTTGGTTGCAAAAACTAGACCTACGTGTTAATATTTTACTTAGAACAAGCCATATATTAAAATTCACATTTAAATATTTAATTTGAATTTATTGAAAACAAACATCATAGGTTAAAATGGTTATATTTATCCTTCAAAGCTACTGTATTTTATGTTATTTATTTTAATAGATCTTGATTGGAGTATAATTGCTTCACAATTCTGTGTTAGTTTCTGTTACACAACAAAGCGAATCAGCCATATGCATGCACATGTCCCCATATCCCACCCTCTTGAGACTCCCTCCCACTCTCCCTATCGCACCCCTCTAGGTCATCGCAAAGCACCAAGTTGATCTCCCTGTGCTATGCTGCTGCTTTCTACTATATTTTAGCAGCATTAGGATGCAGGGTAAAATGGAGTGTATGCGGTAATATAGGACAAATATTTCATAGAGTGTAGCTTATTGATAATCACCACACGATCCTGTGTCATTTACATGCCTCTTAAAAATATATAGGAGGGCTTCCGTGGTGGCGCAGTGGTTGAGAGTCGACCTGCCGATGCAGGGGACACGGGTTCATGCCCCGGTCCGGGAAGATCCCACATGCAGCGGAGCGACTGGGCCCGTGAGCCATGGCCGCTGAGCCTGCGCGTCCGGAGCCTGTGCTCCGCAATGGGAGAGGCCACAACAGTGAGAGGCCCGTGTACCAAACACACACACACACACACATATATATATGTATATATATATATATATATATATATATGTGTGTGTGTGTGTGTATGTATTAAAATTTTTTTAAATTACACTTTTCTTGTTAGGAGATTAAAAAATTTCTAATAAAAGTTCCCATCTTTTATTAGGCATACATAAGTACAATATAAATGTGACACAATTCACACCATTATTTCACCCCTATACTCACCTGGATCTAGGTATATACACAGATACTGATTTGGCTTACCTCTATGTCTCCAAATAACTGAGGCAAATACAAAAAAAAGCCCAAGAAATAAAATTACTCTTAAAAGAGCTCAATGAGCTTGTATACTTCAGTTACATTTCCACTTTGTTTAATCATGCTAACTAAAAAAAAAAGGTTTAACTGTTCTCATTCCATGATGCCCTATTATTCTGTACTAATTTTACAGAATTCCTAATATGTTTTACATATACATGTTTTATTTATATATCTTTCCATTTCTAATATCATAGCAAAAGTCAAGGTAGCTATTTTAAGAATGCTTTACATATGATATAAATTTTAAATAATAGTATCTAATTAGTGTGATATCACAAATCTTAACTTCTTTGAATGTACTATTTGATTATTAAAATATCACTCTCTTGAAATAACAATTGGCAGATGATCATAAGCTTTTTTTTGACTTCATAAACACTCTTAACAACTTATTTAATACACTATTGTCCAAGCAAGTTGATTAATAGAGAATGAAAAACATACAACTTTAAGTAGAAAAAAAAAAAGCTGTATTTATGAAGATGTTTACAATAGTTTATTTGAGGTTATTGCCAATTTTTCACCAATTTAAAAAATTGACCTACTCAATGAAACCTTGTGAATGCAATGGTAAAAAGTATAACTATGAATCACAGAATTTAAATTTAGTATGAAAAGATAAGAATGGCAAATTATATTGAAGCTATGTGGAATTATGTTTATAGACAGCAGGAAGAGAAAATTAAAATGTAAATATTGCTTGATAGGAGAATGGGATTAGAGGTGGTCTGTTAAATTTTTCATTTTTATGCTAATACCTTTATAAAATCCCAAAATCTTCAAACAACACACTTTTTAAAAATTGTGGTAAACTACACAAAACAGAAAATTTATAATTTTAACCATTTTAAAGTGGACCGTTCAATGATATGAAGTCAACAAATTTTTAAAACTTTCAGAGGGCACCTGAATAAAACATGTGTTGTCCACTGGTGATTTTAATGTATCTGGTATATAACTAAAATCACCACAAAACTCGTTCTGGGAAATTGGCAGATCATAAACATAAAAAATTTATTTTGCTTTTTATTAAACCTTATTGTTTTGCTGTTTAAAAATTCAAATTTACTCACAAGAAAGAGTCAGTTTCATATTAGATTTGGTTTCTCAAATGCTGCTCCTGCCATTCATTCTTATCACCAAAAAAAAAGACTATTTGTGACTAACGATAATATGTTACAGAAAATAAAAAGTTAAAAGGTTTTCAAGCTGCATATCTGGGAACCTAAATTAAAGCATCACACAACATTTTCAAAAACAGAAAAGCCATTTGATTTGACTAAAATCTTAGTTTTAAGATGGCAGAAAGTACCTTGATAATTTTCTTTTAAGAAAGAAAGAAAACCAAGCCATTAAAGAGAAATTCTTCCAAGAGAACTGAAACATGTTATATACCTCTGACTTGGCACTCCTTCATCTGGAGAACTTTTTTGGTAACTGTTTTCATCACAGAATGATCTAAAGTAAAATGAATTGAAATTAGAGTAATTATTTTCCAATGAGTGGCTATTTCCATTTAAAACCAAAAGCCAACTAATTATTGCTTTTCCCATACATTTAAATATGAAATCTACATTATATAATTATACACTTATTTCCCCCTTTGTGTATTCTAATTTCTTCCTCAGAAACCTAAGATGCCATCTTGCAGACTGCCCACAGTGGCTACTATTTTGGCAGCAGCAAAGGTTAACTTGAAACATTTTGCATCTAAAGTGGCTTTGGATACCTTTGGATACAAAGTACAGTCTGAGCACCGTCCAGACGCTTAGATACCTAAAGACCATCTAAGATATCAAACCAGGGCATCCAAGAGAACAAACCAAGTCCTGATATTCCCTCAAAAGCTGCTCCTCCCATCAGCCCCCTTCTTCTAAGGGATACTACCCAGTTGCACACATAATCATCAACGACTTGTCTCCTTGTTATTATTTCCTTCATACCTCACATCTATCTGCAGGTCTTGATAGCTACACCCTCAAAAGACAACCTGAATTCAACCACTTTTCACTTGCTGCAAACTTCCAACCTAACCTAGGCCACAAACATCTCTTATTTGGAGCACTGTGATAGTCTCCTAACTGGTCTCCCTGTTCCTCTTCTTTTTTTTTTTTTTTTTTGCGGTACACGGGCCTCTCACTGTTGTGGCCTCTCCCGTTGCGGAGCACAGGCTCCGGATGCGCAGGCTCAGCAGCCATGGCTCACGGGCCCAGTCGCTCCGCGGCATGTGGGATCTTCCCGGACCGGGGCACGAACCCGCGTCCCCTGCATCGGCAGGCGGATTCTCAACCACTGCGCCACCAGGGATGCCCCCAGTTCCTCTTCTTTATCCTCCCAAGGCCCTTCTCTATACCAGGTCACCTTATTCAGATACGATTTGGATCATGCCTTTTTCCAGTTCAAACCCCTCTACTCATTTAGAATAATCCACATCTTTACTCTGGCCTTCAAGACTTTACAAGAGCAGACCCCTGGCTAGCTCCTTGACCTCATGTCCTACCACACTCTTCTTCACTCGGTACTCTGCCCAGATTGGCCTCCTTGCTTTTCCTTAAATACTCCACCCACCTACATGCCTACATACTCATTGCCTCCTTGTCCTGGAATGTGCTTACTCCACATCTTCCATGGCTTGCTCCTCTCTTCATTCAGGTCTCCGTTCAAATGCCACTTCTCCAGTGAAGCTGTCCCCTAACAAACCTATCCAATGGAGTCCTACCTGCTCTCCCTCACTCTCCTTACATTAAGATACTTTTGCACTTCCTACTCTCTAAAATTATATGACTTATCTGTTTACTCATTTCTATCTGATCTCCTTCACTAGAATGTAAGCTCCATGAGGGCAAGACTTTTGTCTGTCTGGTTCACTGCTTTATCCCTAGTCCCTAAAACCCGTATCTGGCACACAGAAGATGATTACAAAATTACTTGTGAATCTGACAAATGAATAAAGTACTCCTGGCAAGAATTCAGAGGTTGCACAGGAAAGAAAGAATGCTCTTGGTGGAAGCAGGCTTAGTATCTAGGTTCACCTCTATTCAGAGCAGAGATAAGAAAAATTTACAAGTATAATTCACTTTAATTAGTACATTAGCTGCTAAAAACATAAGGGAAGTGCAACACTAGAAAAGTACAGTTGAAGCTTGAACAACATGGGTTTGAACCTCGCGGGTCCACTGACACACGCATAGTTTTCAATACATATGTACTATCGTCCTACATGATCCAAGGTTGGTTGAATCCACAGATGTGGAACCACTGACTATAAACTTATACCCAGATCTTCAACTGCGTAGGGGTTGACACCCCTAACCCCACGTTGTTCAAGGGCCAACTGAATATGATGAGGAAAGTTAAACACATTAAGTTTTAAAAAACTGTCAATACCTGAACAAATTCTTTTTGTTTTGCTATGTGTTTATCAATTTAAAAAAAGTGACCACATACCAACAAGCAGATTTTTTTTATATCCAGAACGAGCAGAGTTCTGTTGGTTTCAAGGGCCTTTAGGAAAGCCTTTGCTCCTTCACTGGTGAGGCCGCACTGCTGCAGGTCAAGTGCTTTCGATGAAAGACAAAAGGTCACTTGCTAACTCTACAGATTTAACATATAGACAACTCTCATTTTCTCACGTGTGGAAGAGTCCTGCACAAGACAAGTCATGGCAGGTTTGTAATTTTGGGTATGGAAAAAAACAGAAACATATACGCACACACATAATGCATAAGCCAATTTAAAGACCTCTTCTTGGATGTGCAATGATAACCCTGGCTTTAGTACCAATAAATCAGACAACATATTTTACAATTACAGAACTGAAGAATAACTGTATAGAACCTATGAGCAAAAAGCATCACAAAATGAATCTCAGTTCATAATTAGCAAGGGCGGCAGGGGCATGTAAACCTCACAAGCAAAACCTGGTGGAGCTCAGAAATGCACTGCATTCTTTTGATCATGATCTTCAGCTCCAAATCACACTTGAAACTACTTCAAAGGGGAAAACAAAATAGAAGAAATGTAATAACTGTTAGTTTTAGAGGAAAAAAAGACAAGTCTCAGAGGATACAAATAATAAAAACTTTCAACAATGTGTGAATAGAGAATACATACTAAAAACCTATCATGAAAGTATGATGGTCAAGAACCCTCGCAGTAAAAGGTCAGACAAAAACCAGAAAAACTGATCATGAATTCTAGTAGTTCTGGGGCTGAACAACCTACTCATTTAAACCAAAGGGATCATCACTAAAGCACAGGGATTAAAAACTATTACATGAAAGGAAACTATCATGAGTCTTTCGTTTAAGTGTTGTGTGGACCATCACATTAAAATAACTGGAGTCTTTCAACACCCCCATGACACACAGAAATAGCAAGTCAGACATACGGATCTGACAGGATATGATACAACCCTTACAAACTCTCACTACAGAAGAATGGACACAGGGTATAATTAACCAAATAGCCAAATTAATACAAACAGCCAGTAAACCTCACCAGTCAATCAAATGAATACAAAATAAAACACAATGTGGTTATTCTCCTATCAGATGAAGCCAAGATTCTGTAAGAAAAGCCTTTAAATAATGTCTATACCCTTTGGATCCAACAACTCTCTTTCTAAGAATTTAACCAAAAGAAATAGTCAGAGATATAGGTAAGGATATATATCAGAGTACTATTTGTAACTGAAAAACTGGACAAAGCTTATATACAAGAATGGATAAGCTATGTGCACTGTGGCATATTCATATAATGGAATACTGAACAATCACAAAAAGTGATGTAGGAGATGCAAATTTACTGACTTGCTAAAATGCTCATACTAAATTAATTGAAAAAAGTTATAAAATTTGGAGTAATCCCACTTGCATAGTAGAAAATGGAGAGGTACTCATTTTTGTAGTTTTACCTTTTTTTACAAGTGCTACAGGCCAGTGTTTGTGAGAGGCAGGCTTCACATCTACTGTTGGGGTGGACTACAAATTGGCATAGCCTTTCTGGGTGGTAATTTGGCCATGTGTATCAAATGTCTTAAAAATAGGTCACACTTAGTCATTCCACTTGTAGTACCTTATTCTACAGAAGTAATACCGATGGACACAGAGATGTATATACAACGTAATCACATTGTTTCTCACAGGGAAAAGCAAACTGTCTAAATAGAATTGCAAAGAATTGATTAAACTATGGGACATCAATACGACGCAATACTACATGATACATCATTAAGTGAAAAAAGCAGGAATGTGAAATAGCAAGTATACTACAATTCTATTTTTGTAATCCCTAAGTGTACATATATATTTGTAGAAAAAAAAAGACTGAAAGTATATACACCAAAATGAACAGTGATTATATCTGGGTATTAAAATGATAGGTAATTGTTCTCTTGTTACTCTGTATTTTCTCTAAAGGATATATGCAACTCTTAGAGAAAGTTTAAAAGCAAAATAAAAGCTATCAGTAAAATGAGGCTTTAAAAAATCCTATCACAATAGTATCATGCCAAAAGCTAAGCATATTAAAAATTCAATATTTTCAACTTTAGAATTTCCCTCTAAGCCATAAATCCTAAGAGATTCTGCCAAAGCACTTGCACCCAGGTCACCAATGAGCGTGTTGCAGTTCAGAGTGATGTGCCTCAAACCAGCCATGCAGTCAAGATCAGGTCTCCTGGAATGAAGACTCTCAGCCCAGGTTTCTTCATGCCTTCTGGTAGTCTGATACTTCAAAGATTTAATGGGATGAAATTAAGATGCTTGAATAAGGAAACAGGGTGTGCCTGAGTATGGCTTCTTATGTCAGAGATTTACACACACACACAGATCAAGCATATATGCCAGGAGCATCAACCTGAGAAATTCAACAGTCACTTCTGGTTTACGAGTCCAGTGACCCAGATTCTGCTCGGTCAGTGATTAGATTCTAGCCACTGCATTTCCTGTTTCTGAACACTTATGTAAAGTTGGACAACTCAATTACAGTCTATGAATTATTTTCCTTATCTTCTAAGTCAGGGAATTGGTTCTAAATGCTATCTTTGCTGAGGCCGTATATTTCATCATCCTGTCCTCCAATGGCCTCCAAACACCTGACTGAGCAAACCATAAGAAAACTTTTTAATATGCATCTTATTTATTAACAAATTATATACACAAAGTTCCATACATAGAATTTATGTACATGATAAACTACACAGATTTTTTAAAATAATACAAAGGTAAAAATGTTCTAATATTTTCTTTTCCTAACTCCTAAGGCATTATTTTATTTTACTTAATTTTTTATAAAGATTTATTTATTTATTTATTTGTTTGTTTGTTTGTTTGGCTGTGCCGGGTCTTTAGTTGCAGCATGCCGGATCTTTTAGTTGTGGCATGTGGGCTCTTAGTTATGGCAGGCACGTGGGATCTAGTTCCTTGAGCAGGGATCGAACCCAAGCCCCCTACATTGGGAGCACATAGTGTTAACTGCTGGACCGCCAGGGAAGTCTCAAGCATTATTTAAAAAACTATATTTACAAAATGTATCTCACATGCTGCCTAGGGTACGCACACAAGCTTTAGAGGCCTGGACTATGCAGAGCCAGTTTGATGTGCCTTGGGAAAATAATGGTTTGACATTTAAGCAAAAGTACTGTCTTGAAGACATTCAATTCTTTATATTCATAAAGTAAATTCTGGTAACAGGGAACACTGACTGTCAATGAAAAAAGTCTTATTACATTCCTGAAAAAGTAAAAGACTCAAAGTGCCTTTGTTACTCTAAAAGGAAAATCATTAGTGTCATTTTTCTATTAATAATAACTTATTAAAGCTCCAAGCAGAAACAACAGCAATCACTTACACAGCGCTTCGTATGTGCCAGGCACTATTTATACAAATAAGTGCATTTAAATCTCATAACGAGGCATAGAGGTTCAGTGATTTGCCCATGGTCACTAGCTATGAAATGGGAGAAAGGGAATTTGAACCTAGGCCATTTGGCTTCCGCACCCAAGTTCCTGACTGTTTTCTACCTCAGGGGTCAATGGACTCGCCCTGTATAGGCTCAAAGAAGTTTTCAATTTTTAAAATCTAAATTTAAACATTTCCACATTTGTGGGCTCTACAGTTTCTGTTGCAATGACTCTGCCCCACTGGTGTAGGGTGAAAGGAGCCACAACTACCATGTAAACAATGGGTGCGACTATGTTCCAGAAAAACTTCCTTTACAAAGCCAGGCGACGGGCTGGATCTGGCCCACCAGCCAGAGTTTACCTATCCCTGATCTGCACCATCAAACTATTAAAAAGCCTTCATGTCAAATTATTAGCTAACTTTAGGCCTAAATACAGTCATTATAACCACTGTAACGTTGTTAAGGCATTATTTTAAAAACTGTATTTACAAATTGCTGATGTACTGACTTTTATTAGTTTAAAAACTACAACAGCTAATAAACACTTGATTCATTTAAGTCTTGAAGACTAGAATGGCATAGTTTCTTCACAGTATTACAATAAATGTTTTCAGTAAAAAAAATACATAAAAGTATTATCAGGTATTATATATTAAATCTCCTATTTCTAAAATTAAGTGGACTATCTTTACTAAATGGTAGAATCCCAAACTGAAAACTGGTCATATTCTTTCAGCAAAATGAAAGCTGCGCTCACATGTATCAAAAGACAAAAATTAGGGCTTCCCTGGTGGCGCAGTGGTTGAGAGTCCGCCTGCCAATGCAGGGGACATGGGTTCGTGCCCCAGTCCGGGAAGATCCCACATGCCGCGGAGCGGCTAGGCCCGTGAGCCATGGCCGCTGAGCCTGCGCGTCCAGAGCCTGTGCTCCGCAACGGGAGAGGCCACAACAGTACCACACACACACACACAAAAAGACAACAATTAACTGCCCTCTGTATCAATATATTAATGTGTTTCAATCACATATGTTTTCATGAAAGTTTAAACATAAAATCACCTTTAAGATCTAGGCCATGTGATCTGCTCCATGCCATGTCAGAATACACCCCGTGAAGTTTACTTAACTTGTCTTAAGTGTGATAGAATTCTTTATACCTTGACAAATAACTAAAAGGAAAACAAAAAAAACCCACACACACAATAAGATGAAGAGCCTATACATTTGTCAATCTTGACTTATTTGCTTTTCTTGAGTCAGTTGCAAGTTTATAGCCACATTCTCAAAATCATTAACTACAATCTTCCCAAACAGGTAATTGACGAACAGATGCATTCTAAAACTTGTCAGTAACAAAGTGCTATTCCAGTTTACAGCAACAGTTTAATTCTATTTAGATACTAAAACTGAATACAATGAATACTGCAAACTTTATTCCCAACCACTCAGCAAAGTACTACATACCTTTTCAGATATAGGGAAAAAAAGAAAAAAAAGAAAAAGCATACGATTCTTCCTATTTTCATTTCCAAAGATACATCCCAATCTTAATGATCAATCAGCGATTTAAACGTCAACTGTAAACCCAGCATACTGCTGCTATGCAGTGTACTAGAGCAATAGAAGAGAGAGGACCTCAAACCCTCTGTTCCCTCAAATTCAAAGGCAGGCTTCCTGACCCCTCCAGACCACTACCGGACACAGGGAAGGCACACTAGTGTTTCAGGACCCCAACCAACAGTCACCTGCTTTGTGATTACTTCCATGACACACCCTCACCAACACCACTGAGTTTGCTGATCCTACGGGACGTTACATGTACTTCCTATTTTAACACATACCACAGTGCATCATAATTATGATTGCAGATAGATGTTCTAACAATTGAAAGAGAATGATGACTTTTTTGCTCTTTACATCTTGCTATTTCCCTTCCCATAATATTTCCTGAAGCGAAACCATAAAATATAGACAAACACAAAAAACAGAAAATATACAAAACGTGTGCTTTGCACCTTAACGCAAACTTAAGTAAAATGAGTTCTGACAGTATCCAGCATGACAAACTTCCATGGTACAAATGAGAACGGACCAAGGTTTGAGCAGGTACAGGAGACAATCCAGGCATGAACAACACCAAGGCAAGGTAGACAGGAAGTAACATGGTGTGTAGGAAATCACGAGACCAGTCTGATGGGAAGAGACTTAAACAAGACTGAAACTCACTTTCTAAACCTCCATCTCCAATTGGACAATTCGCAGGACACAGGTGCACCAAAGTGGCCAATTTATTCAATCCCTTTAATATGGAGGAAGAGTTTAAAATGTTACTGGTTTAATTTGCCCCAAAAGCAACTCTCAACAGTTATGGCCTCTGTCGTCGGAGCTTTGTATGAAATTAAGTCAAAGTGTGGAGCTCCTTTGCCTTTTTTTTTTTCTCCTTAAAAAAGAAAAGAAACAATTGTTCCGAGTAAAAACAAACATATTCCAAAGCATGTGTACATTGAAAAGTAAAGAAACTTTATTAACAACTTCATAAAAACTGACTTAAAATTTTAAAAAGAAGAAAACATGTTTCAAAGTCCTCCTGACTGGAGTCGTGTCTCATAGTGTCTTTTCTTTACAGAAATAGTCGTATTAGGACACATATGCACAAGGATTAACACCATGACACACTGTACACGGCGGGCCCCGGCGAGCTCACCAGTCGTCGTCTGAGTCCAGGTCTCTGGGGAGGATCCACTCCACGGATGAGCCCAGCAGAGTCTGAAGCTCGTTCGTGAACTCCACCAGATCTAAAGCTCCTTACTTTCCGGATTACAGGACTCCAGGTCTTTGGGGCAAGAGAATAAGAGACTTGCTGACACTTGCCGGTAGAACTCGGCCTCCGCGAAGGTGACAATTTCCACATTTGGAAAATTGCAGCGGAATATGCAGGAGGACATTTGCAGTTTCTTGAGCAGGTCTGAGAGCAACAGCCAGTTACGAGGCCTACACCAGAGAAAGGACAGTGGTTTGAGTTTCCGGCAAAATTAGAGGCGCTCCCAACTATGAACTACCCGTCTCCTGGCGGTGAAAGGGCCTGCTACTTCCACTTTGATTACCCCACCCCCACCCCACTTCTCATTGTCCTTAGAAGATCTACTTCTTCTTCTTTTTAAATTTTATTTATTTATTTATTTTTGGCTGCGTTGGGCCTGTTGCTGCGCACAGGCTTTCTCTAGTTGTGGCTCGCGGGCTCTAGAGCACAGGCTCAGTAGCTGTGGCGCACGGGCTTAGTTGCTCCGTGGCATGTGGGATCTTCCTGGACCAGGGCTTGAACCTGTGTCCCCTGAACTGGCAGGCGGATTCCTAACGACTGTGCCACCAGGGAAGCCCGGAAGATCTACTTCTAGCGGGGGAACTCTGGACTCATGTGCATGTGTTAAGAGGCCACCTAGGGAGGATCAGCCAACTTAGACAAAAGCAGGAGCAGCGCCCCTGAACGAGCCTCGTTGCAGGCCACCCCAGTGCTGCCTTGGCTCTGGCCACAACTCAGGTCACCCCTCTCCAAGTAAGTGCACCCCGTTCTAGTCACTGGGGAAAACCAGTCTGTATGCCAACCCAAGGGAGATGGCAAACACCTCTTTGACCTCTCCTCTCCTCTGGCCCTCACGGAGAGAGCATGAGAAACACTCGAGGTCACCTGGCTTTCCTTTCCTTTCCCACACCTCCAAGCCGCCCCTCAATGCTGCCGGGAGTGAGGCTTTTTCGAGAAGGGAGGTGGTACAATCCTTCCTGATACCCTGCCATGCTTTATGATCTCTATCCCGAATACAATGTCACCACAAAGGCAGACACGTTCCCAGCCTCAGAGTCCAAGGGGGATGCTACTCCTTAAGCACCGGGGTCAACACACAGCAGAGCAAGGTCTCCTGATGTGTTCACTCCGAAGGGTTGGTCATGGGGCACAGTGGCCCGACCGTGGGGACAAGACTCGATCTAAGCAAATCTGAAGACACATAAGATCCCAGGTGCCACATACGGCTTTCTCTAATCTTATACGAGAAGAGGGTACACATCAGTATCGTCCCGTGGACCTCATGCGCCTTGGAAGGCCCCTATGGTAGCCGTTTGGGGAGGATCCCTTCCCCAAGAGTTTAGTGACTGAAACTGTGCAAGTGCAGTCTCTGACTCCCGTGTCCTTTGGGCTCTAGGGGTGTGTTCCAATGAGGGCAGTTGGCTGGGGAGCCCTCCCACCCCCCAAACTTTTCTGGAAACGTTCCACTGCATTATGTGAGGTCGGTGGACACTTGGTGAGGAATTCACTCACCCCCCAACCCATCCACCCTCATCTGCTGAAGGGGATTTCTAACTCCTGCCACCCCACAGAGCAGCTGGGCTGGCTCTCGACCACACGCTGGCCACGCTCACCCCTGAGCGACAGACACCTGGACGTTATAACACGGCAAAAGGGGGTCTTCGGAAAATTCAGATTCCAATAGGTCACCATAGGCCTCGTTGCTGTCATCCTGGTCCTCCGGTCGTGGGGGATTTGCTAAAACATCATAACCACTTTCATCATTTGGTTCTAACCGGGGGGGCAAACAAGAGAGAGGTCAGTAAGCTGGAGCAAGATTCCAGCTGTTCGCCAAAAAGGACCCTGGAAAAATTCTTTCCCAAGCAAGTTCTGCTCACAGCACCACCCCCACCCCACCCCTACCCCCACAAGCCCAACTGGAACGAAGAAGGCTGCTCACCACACACACAGCTGCCAGAGAACTCCAAAGAGCAACCGGGGGGCGGGGGAGAGCCAGGGGCAAGAGGTACCTTGCCATCCGCATTGTCCACGTAGGAGTCCCCTGGCAGAGGCAAGCCCCGCCTGGGCTCCTGAGGGATCAAATGCTTGGTTTTGCACGGTCGCTTCCCGGATGGCTTCTCGCTGTTGTCGGTGTATTTCTGCGGCAGGGGCGAAGGCTGCCAATCCATTTCTTCGTCCATGCACAGCACATCTGTCAGGGGGAGAAGCAGCAGGCGTTACACAGTTGTAGCCGGTGAGGAAAGAAAAGCCCATTGTTAGCACTGATCGTTGGCGCACCTTCAGTTTTTAAAGATATACCAATTATGTTTTCAAAGCACTAATATTTTAATTATCCCACATTCAACCGGCAAATAGGCTAAACCACGAAACGCCAAATGGCAAGTCGCTTCAAAGGGCCGCAAGACAGGGCAGAAGCCAGCCCTTCGTGTGCTCCCGTCCCCACCCGTGGGGGGCCTGGGTGCTCGGGACAGGGCGACTGGGGACAGACAGCCTGAGGCTGGAATGAGGGCACTGACAAGCGCCCGGCGTCACCCAAGACTTCCCTTCCTGCTCAGCCGCGGGCTGGGTGATGAGGAGCAGCCCAGGAAGTCGAGCTCCCGCCTCACTGTCCATTCCATAAGGAAGTGTGCAGGCTGAAAGGACCTCATGAAGAAAACTCCCCGCTTGCCACACGCTACTCTTGTCAACTTGGATGGCGCTCAGGTCCCCTCCAGGGCCGTTTCCCACAGAGGGCGGGTGATCCACCCTCCAGGAGCGCCCCCCGCCCCGTGCGTACCTTGTTCATTGTCACTGCATTTAAGGGACTCCTCCAACCAGCTTCTGTTGCTTTTGGCCTCTGCCCTTTTCCTGCCAGGTTTCTCTTCGGAGATGCTATTGCCCTGGGGGGTGACCGCAGGCTGAACCGCCTGGGTCACTTCCTTCCTGCCCTGCCGGCCAGGTTTGCTCTCTGCTCCCGCCGTTCTCTAAGGTGCAGCAAGCGGCGCTGCTTTCTGGGATGGAGCCCTGTTAATTCAATGCACACCTCAGGTTGGTCAGCTCACTATAATGTGGCTCTTCTAAGTGGTTAGAGGAACTATTTGTCATTTCCCTCTCAGGCCAGTCAGCTAATGGAGGAATAACTACAAATTAATGAAGAAGCCCCCCGGGGCGGGGGGTGGGTTGGGGGGAACAAACTGTCTTACACATCACTAACAGGGGTGGGGGAGGGGAGGGGTGTGGTCACTGTGTTGGCTGGAACTTGTCACCAAGTCTCGGGAGGGGGCCTATTTGCCTTTGGCCACCTTTGGGCTCCAGCCCCGGCACCGGGCTTTGGGGGGGTGGGGGGTGGGGAGGTGTGAGTGGCTCCCCCCAGGGCTCCAGGGTGGGACTGGAACTTTCCACTGCTCCGCTCCAGGACTTCCGAAGGGTGCTCTGCGGGCCCGAAGCGAAATCGAGCTCACCTTTGGAGACCCGTCTCCGCTTGGCTTTCAGCAGAGAGTCCTCCGGGAGCACAGTGGTCTCAGTGTGGTTCCTATTGCCAGAGACCTTGCGCTTTCTGTTCAGCCGGAGGGTGGGGCTGCGTGACGCGTCCGGGGCCGCCTGGTCGGCGGGGGACTCTCTGGGGGGCTCCGTGTCCATGTCCTCAGGAAGATCACTGTCTTCTGGGGCTTTGAAGGGGTCAGGTTTGCTTCCATCATAACACTCCCCTAGGGGAGGGGAGACAACCCAGAAAGGCGGGAACAAAGGTCACCAGGAGCAGGCAGGACCCCCATGCCCAAGGCAATCTGCTACCAACAGACCACCCCCCTTTGGAGACCGGGGGCCTCACACGCCGGAAGCACAAAACCCTCAGAAAGACGTCCCAAAGGAAGGACAGCTGGACACAACCAGCAAAGAAAGCAGAAAATGAGGCGTGTAGCCCACTCACAATCCATCCTTCAAGGGTCAAGGTGAGGCATCTACACCATCCGTCTATAGGCATGTGAGATCACTCCCTAACTGCTTAACTCTCCAAGGTGGCTTACTTTTAAAGGGGGGGTGAGTGACCTCACAGTAAGATCCAACCAATCAGGGCGGAGCTACAAATGACTATGGAAACAACTGCTAGTCAACAAAAAAGGCTGATGTCATCAAGAGACCAAATAGCCCCCAACTGCCATCTACACAGACATAGCACCCATGTTCACTTGGGTCAGCAGGGGCGAGGGTGAAGAAAAAGGGTAGGGAAAGAATGGTGGGAGCCTGGGAAGCTGGGGAGACCAAGGCAAGAGGAGCCTGGCAAAGGGAAAGGAAAGGCTTCCTGGTGCACACACAAGGGTCAAGGGCAATTTCAAAGAACTCAACCAGATTGCTACAAGTCCGTCTGTCCTCTTTCCACACCCGTGGGGGGAAAAGCATTTCACTGCCATCGAGGGGCTGCTCCTGTTTCCTGTCTAGGAAGAAGGCCCTCAGTGACACCAGTCACCCACCTGGCATGTCTCCACGCCTTCCTTCCCAGGCAACAAGCATCTAAGGACATTTCAAAGACAAGACTCCAACCCCCTTCATGGGGGGTGGTGGGGTGGCGGGCAGGGCTGAACTGCTCACACCCCAGCTCCGCCTGTGTTGCTCCTGCCCCCTCTGCTCAATCTAGCATCCACTTGGGGCTTTTCCTCCAATCACCCCAGCCTAACATCACTCCTCCCTTTTGCTCTAGCCAAAGAAACAGTTCAACTGCTTAGCTAGTCACATTGTTTCTAACACACAAATAATTCCATAATGATCACTGTGCTGTTAAAGAGTTCCCCGAAGATGACCCTGTGTCCATCACCGGCCGGGGGTGGGGGTGGGTGTATGAGTTTGGTATTTCGTTAACACCTGAGCTAAGCTCCCACAGCCCGTTTTTCTAGATGAAATCATGGACACACCCCTCACATGCTGCTCGCATTCCTCCTCCTCTCCCTAGACCACTTCAAGTATCACTCCCACTTCTGCCCAGCCGGCTGGTCCCCTGATCAGCCTCTCTTGGGGGCATTCCCAGCATTTAATGGCAGTCAGTTGTGGGGATGAACCTCACCCTGACCTGGGCTAGTATGACCTGTGTTCTCAATGGTGGAACACACTTAGCTTTTCTCCAAGGCTATCCCAAGGTGGGAGAGATCCCCATCTACTCTTGCCGGAATGGTGGAATCACCCCAACCGCGAGGGTCTCCTGCCATGGCAGCAGGAAAAACCCCAAACTCCTGGCCTGTGCTTACGGGTGATGCAGCCCAGGCTACCGCAGGCCCGGTGAAGACGGCGTGCTGCAACTCTCACTCCGGCTGCTCTGTGACCCTCTTAAACACTCGGGCAGGAATGGCGCCGCTTTACAACTCGGCCCCCTTCACTTGTAAAGTGGGAATGTTACTGCTAGCCTCCCTCCAGGGTGGGCTTCATAATCACGGGCCGGGCTCAGCACAGAGAAAGGCTGGAAAAATCCCTTTAACCAAAAGATGCCAAGACTTTCAGACCAGCCTGAATCTCAGGCCTGAAATGTAGGAAATTTTAAGAGGTGAGCCCTGCTGGTTACACCATTGGACTTCTCTGGTCCAATCTGGTCCAATCAGCCTTCCCTAAAAGCTCCGTGGGAGGGCATCCATGGAGGAATGGAAGGGCTACCTTAAGAACCCCCATGTCCAATTTGAAAGTTTCTTTTTCCAAACTAGGTCCATCCACCCTTCCCCCAACCCCGGAGCCTTTTAGGGCGAAGATCTGAATTCCCCTCAGCTAAGGCCCCCCAAGACCTTACGCTAGTGTGACCTTACCCAGGCCACTAATAACCCTGAAGGACACCCACCCCGACTGCTCAAGATACCCATGGCCACCAGCTATGGGGTAGAGGCTCCGTGTCACTTGGAGCTTCTCAAAGACTGTTCTAACCACGACCCACAGGAGGATGACCCTTGAGGGCAAAGGAGATGGGGAGATAAATAGATACACGGGGATCCTAACCATCAGGCTTTGCCATCATTGCTACTTTTGGCCCTTCTAAAAGTGGGAAGCCATGTGCCCTTGGTCACCCAGTCTAAGCAAGATGTGAACGTGGTCCCTGCAGCATGGTCCTATGACTCACAACACATATATCCCAAATTCATTATGGTTGTACCATAGCATCACCTCACAGAAGCATCACCTCACAGAAGCATCACTACAGCAACATTTACAAGTCACTGTGGCAGCAAAGCACCCTCACCACTGTTGAGCCATGCCCAGTGAGGCCTAAACAAGGTGAGAGGGTTCTCAGTCGCTGGAAGGCTCCCCAGGATTAAAATACCCTTCTCTGTAGCTTAACTATAATAGCACCTCCAGTCAGGGCTAACCTTGTTCAAAGTTACACCTGCTACACAAGGAGTGCAGGGGATCTCTGTTCCAAAGTAGTTTACAAACGTGCAGGTGCTCAGCTGGAAGAGAAGTTCCCTGAGCAAAGAAGTTTCATGAAGCCCCTCGACTGAGGCTTCCTCCAGCTCCTGGCCAGGCACTGCCACTGAGCAGGTCCTAGGCCTGTCCCAGACAAGTGGTTCGCAAGGGAGATGGTTACTCCAAGTTTGAGAAGGAAGGGACCAATGCCTCCTTGCCCCGCCCCATCTTCAAATGCCACTGAGGGTTCCTAGTGATGAACTTCCAAGTCTGAGGAACCTCCAAACTCATTTGGTGAACTTCCAAAATAAAAATTTCACTCAGCCACCCATGTGATCATAAAGAATAAATGAGTATCTCGGCCACTGTGTTTTCAAGTTAATTCCTTTTTTTAAACAAGCCCCTAGCAACAAGATGCACCCGCACCAGGACAACCAGGGCCGCGCAAACAGCACCCACCACCTTGGAAGCTCCTGGGCCCTCCATGGGTAGGGGCTGCCTCAGAAGGGGGAAGGCATCTTGAAGGCGTCCTGGACCCTCTCTGTGACCCCTGCCCGCCCCAAATCCCCGCCCCAGCTCCCATGTGCTCACAGCTCGGCTCTCGGCCACACCGACACCCATGAGAAGGACCTGAGCCCGTATCAGCTCAAGACGTGATGGCCCAAGAACAAGAAGGCCCGTTCATAACCAGCTGAATGGAATGAACACCTGCTGGGCCTTGGACGTGGAGGCCGCGGTAAGAACAGTGGCCCCTTCAGGTGACCTTTCCTGACCAGCTATTTACAAACCCCACGTCTCTACAAGACAGAGGGAGGGTGGGGAACCCACCTCCATTGCCCCAACCTTTCAAACGGAGCCCCTCACCTTCCCCAACCCTTCTCCTGCCCTCCCATGGTGGCCATTCATGGCTCACTGGGCCATGTCCCGGGTGCTCCAGGAAGAGACCCGTCGGTCGGTCTGAGATTGGAGGCAGGCGGTGGAGGGAGGGGGCTTTCGGAATCATCTGGGGCTCAGGTCCTGCCCCCCATCAGCCACACCGAGTTCTCGTCTCCACGCTCAGCAGGAAAGACTGGGAAGGACGCAGGCAAACGTCTCTGGGAAGAAGGGCGGGTGAGGCCACTGAGACGTGAAGGGCAGCGGCCACCCTGGGTTTGGCCACGTTGCTGGAGAAAAGGGCGAGAAGACTCGAGGCCGGTTAACTGCCCGCTCCCTTCCTCCAGCCTCCCTCACCGTCCACCCACAACAGGCAGATCCCCTCCTCAGAAAAGTGCATCCCCGTGAACTTGGCCTTGCCCACTTTTATCACATCTCTCTGAGAAACTTCCCCAAGAGCTGAGTTATGAGGCCACTCAGGAGGGTAAGGGCTGCGTTTCAGCTGTGAGCACAGGCAAGGAGGGAGGCCTTCTTGCTGCTTCACTCCAGGGTGGCCTGGACCCTCCGTTTTTCATTCCAATCCCGAGGGGGAGGAGCTCGGAATCGTCTACTCCAGGCACATCAAGAGCCCCATCCCTCGGGTCAGGCCGCCACTGACTAGCCCCAGAAATCCCCTTCTACGGGAGCCACGTAAGACACACCGGTCCCGGTGTGGCTTACCCAGAACCCTGGCCACAGGCCTTTGTCTGACCCCAAAGATGAGCTGGGGGAGGGCAGTGCTCCAAGCAGCAGAGAGAAGCACACGCTGCTCCTGACCACAATTTTCCCGAACTGCATCAGCCACCCCCGACCTAAGCGTGCGGGCGAACGCCGACCCTACGACTGGGTCCAAGGGCCTGGGCCTCCCAAACGTGCCCACCACCCCCGACTGACCCGTCTCAGGAGGATTTCACGCCCACCCTGTCCTCGACGTTCACCTAGGTGCCCTCACTCACCATCACCGGTGAGGTTTCTGGGGTCTGGAGCAGGCTGCAGGCCACAGGCCACAAGCACGCACACTGAAGAAAGCGGGAGAAAGACCTCCACTTGCTGCCAACACATCTCATTAGCCCAGGAAGTCTCGAGGGCAAAGCCCGAAGTCAACCCCAGTGGGGGAGCAGCTGATGGGACCGCAGAGTGTGACTCGAGGCAAACACTAGCCTTCTCTCCAGTTTGGCCTCCAAAACCGAATACAGCCCGTCTGGTGGGAAGAACGGCCTCGTTGATCCCACGCCCTCGGAGCGTGCTGTCAACTCCTAGTGACTGCAAACACGCCTCTGCCTCAGAGAACAATTCTGCTCCTCTTTCTGGTGCCTTCATCAGCCCTCATCTCATTTGAACGGAACCTCTGCCTTCGGAGGGAGAATCCGAGGACTCTCCACTCCCTCCCATAGGAGACCGTCACTCTGGAGGGTCTGGCTCTGGCTGCAAGTGTCATTCCACTGCTACCAAAAACCCGTATCCGTACCTGCTACAAAACAGAACACATACCTGCTACGCTGGAGGTCTTGCACTGCCATTGCTCTGCTCTACTGTATCAGACTATTACCAACTACAGGACTAGCATTTCTCCGGAAAAAGGAGATGCGTGCCAGGAAACATTTCATAGGTGCTTCACTCCTGGATGCCGCAACGCTCAAAAGGACAACCAGCCTTGCAATCCACAGCTGGGAAGGGTGCCCAGAGCAGCCCGTTCTCCGAACAGCCAGCACCCAGACGCTGGGCCATCGGAAGCGTATTGTTTCCTCTCACCTCCCTCGGCACTGGGAGTGGAACCGCCCCGTTCCCACCGACGTGGTACCACACGCGAGCCGCCTGGGTTCACTTACATCTCTCACTGTTGTTCTGGTCGGCAATGGCCTCCTCCAGGGCGACCAACTTTGGCTTTTTGTCCTGACTTCCTTTCAGCCTTTTCCAGTCAGCGGGGCTGAATTTGCACACCTCGGAGTCTTTGGTCGTGGGGTGGCCACCTTCTCGCTCTTTCATCTCCAACTCTGAGAAGCGCATCACCGCACGCTAGAAAGAGAACGCAGATGGAAAAAAGACACACCTTACCACCAAAGCTATTTCACTGCCCTTACCTTAAAGGAAAGTATCTTCAAAGAAAAGTTTGCCCAAAACCAACCACAATTTATGATACAACTGAGATATTTTAAAATTGAACGATAAAAATGTAAGAGTGTCTATGTGTAACTAGTCACACACTCTTTCTTCGTAAAGCCATATGTATGTAGAGATATATGTGGTGTGTATGTATAGCCATACATACACTGTGGCATAGAGACAGACATTCTCTTTCGAAGGTAAATAAAACAAAACAAAAACACAACGCAAAGAAAGCAAAACAAAAACACAACAGAAAAGAAAACAAATGCACAGTGAATAAAGACGACCATGGCCCACAAACTTCCCTTTGTATATTTGGAAATGAAATTTAACTCAAAAGGTTTATGGAAGATTCTAGTAATAAAAATTTGAAGAACGGACCTCACAGTAAGCAGCGGGTAGACATAAAATACTGTCCTCTTGTAATCCTTCCATCAATGTCATTAAAATGGGCACTCAATGGATCATTTAGATAACTTCATCCATTTTTATAAGCATAAACCAATTTTTTTCTTAACATTGCAAAACACTTTGGCTTTATTTGTCTTTTAATTAAAAGTAAAATATCTTAAGGAAATTCCTATACAACATCTATCATTCACTAGCAAGTTAAATACATATTCTATCCCTTTAAGCAAGGTTTGTTTTTTTGTTTTGTTTGTTTGTTTGCTTTATGGTGGAAAAAAAATTGCACGAATCTCACAGACATGCGGCCGCTACACACCTCCACCAAGTATCACGTAAGGCATTCTAAGCAGCGCTTTTAGGTATATTTGTTAACGTACAGTAATGGCAGAAAAATCAAAGCGATTGATAGGTAAATGTCATGCAGTCTTTTAGACATCCTTCGCAATAATTAAAACTTCCGTTATCAGCATTCGAGTGGAGTTCGCTTAAAATCTACAGAATAACTTCAAGTATCCACTTACGTCCCCTTACTGGACACATTTCAAACATTTAAATTATCCTAAGCTTCATTAATCAAATCAGCCCGGTGTCCTGCCCTATCATACCCCCGGCCCCCTCCTCTTCACACATTTAAAAAACCTGACAACTGGTCAGGCTCCTGAAATTCGGGTGGGGGGGGCGCTCACCTGCAATGCCCCCTGGTCCCGGCCGAGCTGACTGGAGTCTGCGTACAGTCCGGTAGCGACACGCTTGAACCGGTCACCCACGTAACCAGCGGAGTTTGCGATTCTCTTTGCCAGCTTAGATGGCTTCGGTTTCAGAACTTTGCCATCGGTTGATCCTGCCTCGTCAGCTCCGTCTTTGGTGTAGGTGGGGGTGACGTCCACACTCGGTGGGGCACTGCCCACGCAAAATGGTTTGGGATCCTCTTGGGTTTTCCCGAAAGTGACCGCAGAGCCGTCGCTCCCCAGGGTCGGCTCCAGGAATGGAGTCGAGACCGGCGTCGCCAGGTTCTCCTTGTTGGTTACCGCTGGAACATTCTCCTTGCTTAAGCCGGAAACTGGCTGGCCCGGAGCCTGTTTGAAAGTATAGGCTTCGTGGAAGTCACTGATGCGCCCCAACTCCTCTCTCAGGGCAATGAAATCCCGGTGTGGCTGTAGGGCTACATTTTACTTTTTTATTTTTAATATATGTTCACATGTTTCCATAAAGGATCCAAGGTGGCCCATAACGTAAGGACACACAATATTAGCTTTAAAAAAACATGAAAAAAAAAAAAACAGGGAAATCATGATCCTGGAAATGGGTTGTATCCCTTTAAGGGGTGAGAATAACAGAATGAGTGAGCCAAAGATTTGGGAAAGGATCTCACATTTCCAAATGTCCAAATCTTAAAATTGCACCAAGTGGGAATGTAGCTGTGGCAGTATTAACCTGAGAGAGCTCTATGATCGTTGTCTTTACTCATCACTTGGTAGCAAGGTTATAAATGACAGGGTAAGTGAAAGAGGGCAAGTAGACAGATAAGAGTCATTTCCTGATTCTCAAAAGAAGGGGCATCACCTAGGGAAGGGGACTCCAAAATCCTACAGGAATCCTCTTCATATACTAAATTTTCTAGGTGGCAAAAGTATCTCATTTCACCCTAGCAGCCAGATGGAACTTAGAAAAGTAGTGAAAAGCTACTCAACTGAATGCACGTCATATGACTAGGAGCACGTCAGTGAAAAGTTCAAGGGAAGATGCTGTGGAAGAGCAGTTCACCTTGTGCTTGAGCGTCCTCAGAACGTGCAGTGGGAGGTGCAGGACCTGCTCTGTCTCACAGGGACCCTCCAACCTCTAAACTCATCTTTCCTGGAGAGCTGAATTCAAAAAGTCAATTTAAAAAAAAGATAGGGCTTCCCTGGTGGCGCAGTGGTTGAGAGTCCGCCTGCCGATGCAGGGGACACGGGTTCGTGCCCCGGTCTGGGAAGATCCCACATGCCGCGGAGCAGCTGGGCCCGTGAGCCACGGCCGCCGAGCCTGCGCGTCCGGAGCCTGTGCTCCACAATGGGAGAGGCCACAACAGTGAGAGGCCCGCGTACCACAAAAAATAAATAAATAAATACATAAATTTAAAAAAGATAAAAGTCTCTAGTAGAGAAATTTTATCAGAGCCTAGTATTAAGAGCTGTAGAGCCACAAGTTTCCCACGATACAGCCTTAGCAGAGGCTGTTAAGGCAGTGACAGAAAATTTGTACCGAGGGAAATAGCAGAAGAGTTTGCCTACAATTCACGAAAAGGATCCCTGCACTTGGCCTGAAGGAAATCAGCAAAATTTGTAACAGCTTGTGTATTTGTATGTGGGATTGAGAATGAATTTAATTTTTTAATTTCTCTGAATTATCACATAAGATTCAGAAGATGCTCTCTCTGCCTAGAAGCCACCCCACTGGGATAACTATGCCTACGGAGTTCCTTTGCCTAGGACTCCTACTTGCTAACAGACTGGCAGCCTGGCCCCAGGGCCTGGTCGCTGCTCCCAGTGCAATGGTGGATATGGTGTCAACGCTTGCAAAACCAAAGCCCCTTACCTCCTCTCCATGCCTCTGTCCCACCCACCACCCCACTCACCATTGATGTTCAGGAAGGGGAAGGCGTCCTGGATGGGAACGTGGTGCTGTGACTGGTCCAGCTCATCTTCCTCATCTTCTTCATCCACATCATTATCTTTCTCATCCCAAGGAGCAGATCCAGTGGATCCTACCCGAGAAACACACACACACACACACACACACACACAAAGGTCAAAAGTGAGGCGCTCACGTTGCACTGTCATCCCTGCAGCTGACCCACTGTTCAAGCTAGGCACTGCCAGCACAGAGGTTCCTTGGGTTCAGTGTGCACCCTCAATGCCAAAGAGTGGGAACCAAGGGTGTTCACCCCACTCCCAGCTCCTCCTACGGAGCCCCAGTGCAAGCTCTCATCCCCTCCCCTATCCAGGAGCTGCAGACCCTACTCCCTTCTCCTAGAAATCTTTTAATTCCTACTCTAAACCCCTTTCTACACATTCGCATCCCTTCTAAGGACCCAAGGAGCACAGCTTCTCCCCTTTATAAGCTTACTGTGAAGACAGACCCTTCCCTCATGGCAGGGCCTCACTAGATTCACTGGAGGTCAAGTCTAAATTATCTGGCTCTTAGTCGGAACTGGCTAAACATTGAGTAAATATAGGGATCAGGTGGTATTCTCCTAGGAAAAATACCATACAAATTAAATGATCACTTACCCATCATTTATAAAGAGAACTTAACAGCCTTCATAATGTCATGTCAATGGATTCTAAGAACAGCCTTTGAAATACGCAGGAAAGATGAGAACCCAGATTTTATAGTGGAAGAAGCTGAGGCTCAAAACGTTGAATGACTTGATTCAATGTCCCACAAGTAGTGAAATGGAAAGACCGAGGTTTATAACTCAGGCCTTCTAAGTTTTAAGCCCTCCTTCTTCTAAACTACCTGGCCTCTCTTCTCAGTGTTGAGTCCCAAGAGAAGTTATTTTTTATAGAACTCAATACCCCCTCTTCTTTCTAATGCTTTACTGTTCCACTGGGTGGGCAGGAAGACTGTGCTGAGTTTATATCTTTGTTCTCTGGGTTCTTTCTAGGGACAGCATTTCTTGCTGTATTTACCAGTCTTCAACTTTGTAAGCGAGGCGACTTTCAAGTCGACTATCCCTTTAAGGGTCCAGCCCGGAACCTGGCACACTGTCCACCTTCTCCCCAGCAGCTGGGGCCTCACCTGGGTTAATGATAGAGCCCTGGGGCTGGGGGATGTCACACACTTGATATATCTTCACTAGGTTCATGGGCACCTCCTTGGTGCCGTCGTACATCAGGTTGAATTCCCTGCTCTTGTTGAGCGCACAGCGGAGCTGGGCCTTCCGTATAGCTGGGTTGGGGTCGTCCACCCCTTCCTGGTACTTCCCCTGTCTCCACAGCCCAGGCCTGAGGGATAGGAAACTGCAGTGAGTGCCTGCTTGTTGCCCAGAAACACTGGAAAGTGTGCCCGCCCTCCCTCATACAGACACAGATGCACACAGCCCTGCCTGACCGCCCCATCACCCCAACTCCAATTTACAGAGACTGCAGCAGAAAACACCACGCTGGGGACCAGGCAAGGCAGGGCCTGAGACCAATTAAGCCAAATGCAAATACAGTATTTTAAAAAGAGGAGCCTCATCTCAAGTGCTTGTGCCAGCATCATCTGTCAACACTACAATGGCCTTAATGAAGGGTTGAAAATAAAGAAAAATCTGGAACAAGTATACACCAAAATACTAATGGTAACTTTTGGATAGCAAGACTTCAGGTAATTTTGTTTTGTTTTGCTTGCCTTATTTGTTTTTCACATGAATTGCTTATATAATAAGAAGAGAAAGGGAGGTGGCGTATGATATGAAGAATTTAGGCTTGCTGTTCCCTCTCCCTTCAGTCTTTAATCTGATGCACAAATAACTGTTGAAACCAAGTACCTTTAGGAGTAGCAGCCCATAGGAGGGCAGGAAGCACGCTCTGGGGGTTCAGCTTGCCTCAGTGCGAGGCTGAGGGCCTCAAGTCCTAATAAACTCACACCACCTGCCTTTCCCTGCTTCCTCAAACTCCCACATTGGGAACATTTTGCTGGGAACACCAGTGGCTGGTGGCCTGGGCCAAAACCAGTGTGGCCCCGCCTCTCTGGTTTTCAATTTCCAGGTCTAACAGGCATTTATGTGTCTGTTCACGGGATATCAGCCCTCCCCCACTGTTAGCGTATCTCAGATGTCTACACTTTCTTCAGGGCTGTGACGTATGTGCTGGTGCAGAAAAGGGGGAGGTCTTTGGCAGAGGACTCAAGATCAAGAGAACGAGATGGACCGGCCAGACTGCTCCCACTTGATGTTAGGAAGGTAAGGTGGCCATGTAGTTAGAATTCTGCAGGGGAACATAGCCTATAGAGTCTATGGGTTTGCGGATCCACAACTTTTATTTTTTCAGTAATGCCAACCAAGCTCATAAGAGACTGACATATAATCCAGAATGCCAGTCTACTCGTTTTCAATGGGGGATAAAGCTGGTCAGTGACCAGCATGGTTAAGTCCAATAACCTGGACATAACCATGTATGATCTCAACCAGTAACTCCTGTATCTGGTTTCTAATGACAATTCCAAGAACATAAGACCCACTCAACATTTAAATCCAAATTTTCAGATGACTCCAAAGCTAAATGGAAATGATTTGATATTGAACTCTAAATTTGCATTATCTAGACTATCTCTTACACAGTTGGGTAACCCAGAATCGACAGTAAAAGGCTCCTGCTTTCCCAAAAATCACAGGGCATAAAAATGAAAAGCACTGGAAAGGCAAGACCCCCAGTGAATTTGCAAAGCTGCTCCTGTGTCTTTTTCTTTTTGACCTTGAAGCCAGGAGAAATTCTAAAAATACAAAAGTATTCATTTTTAAAACTTGACTTTACTGAATATTGTTCAGATCCCCAAGCCTACAAAAATAATTTTATTTTTTAAAAAATGCTCCCTGGGGCTCCCCTGGAGGCGCAGTGGTTGAGAGTCCGCCTGCCCATGCAGGGGGCACGGGTTCGTGCCCCGGTCTGGGAGGATCCCGCGTGCCGCGGAGCGGCTGGGCCCGTGGGCCGTGGCCGCCGGGCCTGCGCGTCCGGAGCCTGTGCTCCGTGGCGGGAGGGGCCGCAACGGTGGGAGGCCCATGCACCGCAAAAAAAAAGAAAAAAAAGAAAAAAAAATGCTCCCTGCCCCAAAGGAGTTTACAATCCCTTAAAGGAGACAGATGAGTCAATAGATCAGAAATACAGATACTATGTGAACACCAGTAAAACTGCCTAATCCATAAAGAGTCGGGGGGTAGGTATGGTTGGCCAAGTTTATCAGAATTTATGATTCTAGGGCTGAATCTTCAACATGGGTAGAAGTTAACCAGGTGAGAAGCGTGGGTCACGATACTCTAAGCAGAAGAAGCTTTATGGGCAAAGGCAGAGGCTGAAAAGCACAGTGCTTAGGGGACCTACAAGCAGTTCAGCTTGCGTGGAGGCAGCATGAGATCAAAGTCTGGGCTTGTAAGTAGGAACCATGCCAAGGAGTTTGGACCTGATTCTTAGACCACTGAGAACCAATGAGAGATTTAAGCAGGTTGTGATGTGATAAGATTTAAGTTTTAGAAAGAACCCTCTAGCTGCAGGACTGAAAAGGGTTTGAAGGGAGGCAAGGCATGAAGATAACACATAGTCTCTATATAATCCATATAATAGTGTCACTAGGGTCGGAACTAAGGAGGTGGCCGTAGGGATAGAGGATACAGGTAATGAACGAGCCGTTAAAGACGCTGACGTGACAAAGCTTGATGAGGAACTGATTCCTTGAAGAAGGTGAGAGAGAAATCAAGGATGATTCCCTGGTTTAGGGTTTGGGAGACTGGGTGGGGGGTGATGCTGGCCACTGAGATAGGAGCAGGTTTAGAAAGATGATTTCCCTTTGGAAATGTCGGATTTCAAATGCCTGTGGAAGGCATAGGGGAGAACGCCCGGCATGCCCAGGGCAGTTTTTTATCCCCACTCACCTCTCACATCACCTGAGGGACTCTCCCTGCCTGCCTCCAGCCTGGAAGAAGGTCCACCAGATTACTGACATCTCTGCCCTGTGGGCAAGGACCAATTTCTTTTCATTTCTGTATCCCTGCTCAGGCTTTAGCACACAGTAGGTCAATGTGTATTTGTTGAATTGCCTCAAATTTACAGAAATACACTTCTTGGGGAATGAATAAGTTGCTATTACAGATGCAAGACCAGAAAAACAGCTATGAGCAGAAGGCCAAGGAGACACTGCAGAAAGTGCTGGAGGAGAAAATGCGTGCAGGACAGCAACTGCAGAGCAAACAGGTGTGGGGATGCTCCATAACCCTTGGGGCTGGGAACCCTGGGGCAGTCTGGGTGGCAAGGGAGCCAGCTGCACAACTCCCTGGAACCCCCAAGGCACCACCCTCTCCTCTGATCTCCCTCAGCGGTCCCTGGCCCTGGCCGAGCACAAGTGTGAAGAGTGGAAGAGCCAGTACGAGAGCCACCCCCAGCATGCAACTGTCCCCTACCCTGCCAGCCCAGTAATCATGAACGCCGTCTTCCTTCTCTTTTTTACAATGTGGTACATATGGATTTTTTTTAACTGAGATTTAACCAGCTTTTAAACCTTTCTTCTTTCTAACAATATCAGTACTCTCTGACTCTCCAAATGCGCCTTTTAAAGTAGATTTAATTTATGGTAAAATCACCCTTCATACTTTCCCTTTCTTTTTTAAACCTCCCCATGGTAGTGTAATGTAGTAGAAGGAGATTTGGCCTGGGAGCTTGGACACCAGGGTTCTAGCGGCAGGAACCCACAGTTACACACGTTATATTATTAAAGAAAAAAGTAACTTACAGAAATGTATGAGGCCATTATGCACATACACACAAATATATATTCACTCATATATCCATAAAAAAGTAGTCTGGAAGGTTCTATAAAATGTTAAAGGTGTTCATCCCAGGGTGGAGGAGATATACGTTAACTATATTACCCTCTTACATTTTTACAGTAAATATATATTACTTTTATAATTTAAAAAGCCAAACTTTTCATTTTTAAAAACCTAAAACATGAAAGAAAACTGGAAAACCAACAAAATTAAAACAATCCCTAAGTCTGAGGCAACGATTTTTGTATCCGAGTACAAGTGATGAATGAAAATACTAAGAATGGTGTGTGACACCTTAAAGTATAGAAAAAAATACAGTAAGGCAAGTAGGCATTAAGGTAATAGAATATAAAAAGTTACCCAGATATATTCAGACAATGGACTACTATTCCAGTAATAAAAAGAAATGAATTACTAATATGAGCTACACGGATGAGTCACAACAACATGAGGAGCCAAAGAAGCCACGTGCAAAAGGGTACTTGTTGTATGCTTCCATTCATATGAATTTCTAGAATAGGAAACACTCATACATAGTGAAAGAAAGCATGTCAGTGGTTGCCTGATGCCAGGCCTGGGAAACTGACTGTAAAAGGACAAGAAGGAACTTTTTGCAGGTATTGGAAGTGTTCTGTATCTTGACTTTGGCGATGACAATATAGATATACACATTTGTCAAGACTTATCAAATTACATGCTTAAAACGGGTACACCTTGTTGAATGTAATTCATACCTCAATAAAGTTGATTTTAAAGTTAAATTAAAGTCACCTATGGGGACTTCCCTGGTGGCACAGTGGTTAAGAATTCGCCTGCTAATGCAGGGGACGTGGTTTCAAGCCCTAGTCTGGGGAGATCCCACATGCCGCCGAGCAACTAAGCCCGTGCGCCACAACTACAGAGCCTGTGCTCTAGAGCCCGTGAGCCACAACTACTGAGCCCGTGTGCCACAACTACCGAAGCCCACGTGCCTAGAGCCCATGCTCCACAACAAGAGAAGCCACCACAGTGAGAAGCCGGCGCACTGCAACAAAGACACAATGCAGCCCAAAATAAATAAATTAATAATAATTTTTTAAAAAAATAGTCACCTAGATGTCTGAGTGAGACAGAGTCCCTTTCAGCTTTCAGTCCCAGCTCTTCTCTGAAGCCTCCCCTCATTCACCTTGGCAGCATGTGACCACTTTGCATCTCTTTAACACCTTATATTTATCGGTTCCATTCAGATTTGATGCTTGAAAAGTTTTGTATATTTTATGTCTATCTTCCATTAAACTTGGTCCCTCTAAGGCAGGAACAATAATCTCTTTCATAAATTGAGACCATTACAAAAACAGAATTATGTGCCCTTTCCTCCCAATTAGGGGAATTTGAACTAGGATTGATGAAATCCTGGAAATCATAAGCAAAAATGTCATTTCTGCATTTTTATGGCCAGAGGGTCCTGTGTTTTCATCAGATTCTTGAAGATATCACGGAGCCCAACAATGTTAGGAATCTCTGCTTTGAATCCATGTGCTTTCACCCAGCTCTGTGGTACAAGGCACCCTGCCCCTGGGGCAATCTGTCTGTGGTCCCTGCAAAGATGATAAACCCACATCAGAGACACTCACTCTTCTGCACGTCAGTGGACTCTACTGCCATCTCTTCCTCCACAATGACGTCACTATCGCCATCTTCAAGACTCATTTCTGTCTCATCTAGAACACTGTCTTCTTCCTCTTCCTCCTCCTCATCTTCCTTGGAGACATCCTTTAATGTGGCAAGTAGTCTGTTGTAACCAGAAACTTGTTCTGGTTCACTCTATGCTTCACTTTCAGAACTTGAAGTATCTATAAACTCTCTGACTAAAAGGAAAATGGGGATTTTAAAAACAAAAATTATACTGTTCTTGTTGCTACCCCACGACTATCATCAGGCCCACAGTGGAACCAAGTTCAGACTTTTCTAAATAAAAACTAGCTTTTCTGCAAATATGCAATCCTATCTATTCAACCAGACCTAGCACCAAATTTGTTTAAAACAGCTAATCTAGCTATGATTCTAGAAGCGCTTCCTCTTCTTTGAACTGCTCATGTTCCACATGGGAAGACAGCAAACTAAACACATGGAGCTTTAGGTTATAAGGCGATCTAACCTATGTGTCAGACATCTGGCACCTTTAAAGGAGCAACAGGAAAACTTACAACAAAAAAGTGTACTTTATTTCTGAGTCTGTGGTAATGAAATAAGACCTTTGATGATTTTGCACTCTATTTTATGTTAAGCAAACATGACATTCCCTCTTAGGATTCACCAAGAGCCCTCTGGTAAGCCTCCTTAACAGGTTCTAACAGGCTAATCTCTCAGGACAGTTTCATACTCTATACGATATTAGTTATCACAATGGCATTTTAACAGACATCTGCACTTAAAACTAAGCAATATGACTAAAATATAGCTTACATCTAAAATCAAAGAGAGTGGAAATGTAGCCAAACTTTAGTACCATATATAATCTTAAAAGTAACAGTCCAAAATCTACTATCATAAAGAAGGTATAAAGCATTACCAGTTGACAAGTCTGTGGTTTTGCTTCCTTTCTGGAAACCCTGAGAAGAAACAGGCAATGTTAAACTTTAACTACTAGTATGTAGCAATTAGGAAAAGTCTAATGATACAACTTTCAATGAACGTGGCAGACTATACCGTTATAAATACTTTATATCTATTGTCAAGTAAAAACTCCATATGCATTTGGACAGGTTTTGGAAGGATATGCCAAATAGATAATAAGAGACGAATGAAAAAGTCTAACAAGACCACATGACAAATACTACAGTCACACAGTAACAGGCTCTCATCCAAAAGATGGGAAATTTTGGCAAATAAAAGCCCTCGGGGTTCACCTTTTCTAGCAAATTTCTTAAGTAGACTATCCCTCTAACTGTTGATAAAGCAGCCCAAAGGGGTGGGATGAGCACTAAGATCATAACTGAGAGTCTGGACACTTAGAGAGGAACCCACAACTACCCAAACATTAGTTTCCTCATGGTCATTGAATAGATAGGTGATGTCGAGGGTCCCAAGCAATTCTTTTTTTATTTTTTTTAACTTCTTTAATTTATTTATTTTTGCCTGCTATGGGTCTTCGTTGCTGCGCCCGGGCTTTCTCTAGTTGCGGCGAGAGGTGGCTTCTCTTGTTGCGGAGCAGGGGCTCTAGGCTCGCGGGCATCAGTAGTTGCACCACCCTGGCTCAGTAGTTGTGGCTCGCGGGCTCTAGAGTGCAGGCTCAATAGTTGTGGCGCACGGGCTTACTTGCACCGCGGCATGTGGGATCTTCCCGGACCAGGGCTCGAACCCCTGTCCCCTCCGTTGGCAGGCGGATTCTTAACCACTGCGCCACCAGGGAAGCCCCCAAGCAATTCTTTAAAAACATAGAAAACGAACACAAGCTTATAAAATCTCTGCCCAGTCGCCACACAGGAGGCGTGCCGTCTAGCGTAAAACTACGGGCTCAACAAAGGGTAGGAAGACCGGTGAAGAACCCCATCTCAGGCGGGAAGCCGCCAGGATCCCCGGGCGAGCTAGGCCGGCGCCGGGGCAGCGTGGCACGCGGCGGGAGCTGCCCTGTCACTACCCCCGGGGCACCGGCGGACCAAACGCGGGCACACGCGGGCTCCCACCGGGAAAGGACGCCGGCAGCGCCGGTCCCAGCCTTGCCTCTCCATACCTGTCATAGAAGGGATGCTCCTCGCCGAAATCCCTTAGATGCTTCTTCTGCTTTTTAGTTAGGGAGTTGAGCAGCTGGCTCTGGCTCCGGCTGCGGCTCCCGCGTTGGCCCATGGGGAAGACGTCAAGTCAGCCAACCTCCAAGAATCGCGTTTTTCACCTGGAAGTCGTCTCCTCAACCCACTCACGCGGGATTGCCAACGGCGCTTTACGGCGGAAGCAGGGTGCCATAAAGCAGACCCGCTTTACGTCGCGCTTGTACGACAGGCGTTAGAACTTCCTGTTTCCCATTCCGCCCCCTAGCGAGGCTCTTTGGAAGCACGCGCACGCATGCGCAGCTTTTCTCTGAGCCCCGTAAGGCAGGCAGGCAGGGAGGCTTGGGGCTTCCCCAGGTGGGTAAATGGGTGGGTGTACTTTGTGCGTCTGTTTTGGCTGTGAGAATCAGTCTGCATAAACGTGTAGTAACTGAGATGGTTGAATGCAGAGCCTTTCTATTACGCCATAATACAAATACCAACTAACATTTAAGGCTGCCGGTGCATCTCAACTCATCCTCACAACAGTAAACAAATAGGCCTTGTTAATAAGCCTGATATTGGAGATGAGAAAGCTGATGCTTACAAAAGGTTACATACACACTAGCAAGAGAGGAGATGGAAACCTATTTCTCTCTGATGCGACCACAGGCTTTTCCCACTAGGATCTGCCACATGCGTGTGCTGTGTGAAGAATGAGGACGCAAGGCTGAGATTCCCGCCCTTACCCTACCCCTCATTTTCTGAAAGTATTGCAAGGGCCCTTGGTAACACATCTGTTCTGGCATTTTTCATGTTATAAAAGCAAAAACACATCCAGAGAGGTAAAGTGACTTTCCTAAATCACCCGGAGAGTCGATGTTAGAGAAAGCAATAAAACTCAATAAAGTGTCTCAAAACTGAATTGGGGCAAATTGGGATGGAAAACTTTTAAAGGGTAAGTAACTTTTCTATATCTGGATCGTGGTGGTGGTTACACCTGGTATACAATTACCAAAATTAATCAAACTGTACCTTTGAAATTGGTACATTTTAATGCAAGTAAATAATAATCTCAATAAACAAAGAGGTAAAAACAGCGCAACTGGACTTAATACTCTAGAGACAGGCAGAGTGTGCAGGGATACTTAAAAACCACAGGATAGGGCTTCCCTGGTGGCGCAGTGGTTGAGAGTCCGCCTGCCGATGCAGGGGACGCGGGTTCGTGCCCCAGGTCTGGGAAGATCCCACCTGCCGCGGAGTGGCTAAGCCCGTGAGCCATGGCCACTGAGCCTGCGTGTCCGGAGCCTGGCCTCCGCAACGGGAGAGGCCACAACAGTGAGAGGCCCGCGTACCGCAAAAACAAAAAAAAAAAAAAAAAAAAAGAAGAAGAAAAGGAGAGCTTAGAAGCTTTCCTTCAAATGGGCTCCTGCTACGATACCCTGAGCCATTTGATACAAAACCTCAAGGTACACAGAAGACTTTGGGGGCCAGTCTGATTCTTCCTTCTCCTATTACAGAGAAAGAGGAAAACATCCTTTTCTTTCCAAACATCCATCATCTCTCCCCCTCTCTACCTCCTGAAAGAGTTCAATTCCACATACACTGTTTATTCTAGGCAGTAGGCTGGGAATACGGAACAAAACTCTTTGCATGCTATATTCTATGTCCTGTCTCCTAGAAAGTTGTAGTTTCTGTTGTCTTTAAGTTGGTCCATTGGATATCAGAGGTGAATTTATAAAACTATACTTCCCTTTCCACTTACTTTGTTTTGTTTTGTTTTGTTTTGTTTACTTGAAGTATAGTTGATTGACAATGTTGTGTTTCAGGTGTACAGCCAAGTGATTCAGATATATATATTTCTTTTTCAGATCCCTTTCCATTATAGGTTATTACAAGGCATTGAATATAGTTGCCTGTGCTATACAGTAGGACCTTGTAGTTTATCTACTTTATATATAGTATACACTTACTTTGTGTGATCCAGGCTGGTCAGACCACATGATTATTTTCACTTTTGATATAATTGTTTCAGGTCCAACCTCAAATCTTTGATAAGAAGATATTTTAAAGAAGTTTAGCATCTGCATGCTCTAAATCCAATAGTAGTTATTAGAGATATGGTTTTGCACTAGGTATTCCTCTCTTTTTTGTTCTTGGCCAACCAATTGAAAATTAGCTTTTAGTTTCTGGTTGGTTTGCTAGATGTTTATGACTATAATAAAAGTCTTAAATTTTGTCTCATATCTTAAAACACAATCTGAATTAGCAATGGATATTGTGCTATACATAGGGGCTGTGATATAAATATAGTTTCTAACTTCAAAAACATATAACCTAGAAGGGAACACAGACACATGTTCAGCAATTATGGCAACTGCATTTGTTTACTAAGTGAAATAGTACTGAGATGGATAAAGTGCTAGCAAGCCTTGAACAGCCAAATCAGCTTCAAAAATAGATGTGCAGTTCTTTCAAAATATTTTTAACATTTTTCCAGCTACATGTAGAATATAACAGCATAAAAACGGTATGGGTTTTATTTTAAGTAATTAAGCATTTTGACATCGTCATAATGAAATTAAATCCAGAAGGAGGTTTCTCTCCATGATCTCTTGAAATGGTCCTTGATCATCCACAATATTTCCCATCATCACAAAGGTGATAGCAAGGGCAGGGAACTCCAACATTATTAAAGTTTCATAAAGCAAAGTCAATTTTAAGAATATAATGTCCCCAAACTGATAAAGGTCTTGACAGATAATTTCAAGGGAAGCATAAATTATTTTCTGTTTGTCAGAGGGCAAAAATATTTAGATTGAGTTAATGAATGGTAGAGTTTTTGAGTGGAGAGTGTCCTTCAAATATTATGTAGATCTGTACTGTCAACAGATGCTAGCTATGTGGCATTATTTATATGTAAACAAATTTAAAAATAAGATTAAAAATTCAGTTCCTCAGTTGCATTTGTCATATTTCAAAGATGTTTATTAGCTCCATGTAGCTATTGAATACTGCTTTGCATAGTACAGATATAGAATATTTTCATTATCACCCAAAATTCTATTGAGCAATACTAAAATTATACCCAGATATTCACAGAGAAGGCAACCAAGTCTCAAGGAAATAATCTAACTTCCCCAAGATCACACAGCTATATTTTTAAAGAAAAACAAAATGACACAGAGGAAATAGTAACAGAGGCATTAAAGAAACCCAGTAAGTTTCTAGAGCAGTCAAAGTAGGGTTTAAAAGTGCATACTTAGCTGTTAGCAGGGTTGAAGCTCTTGATGGTTGGTAAGATCTACCTGCCTGAATTTGGACATTAGCATTTTATGCAATGAATTAAAAGCAAAAAATCATTTCAACGTGTGGCTGCCAGCTCCATATTTTTAGCCACTGCCATGCTTCCAGATTATGTTTATCACTTTCATATACAGGGCACCACTGTGAAATGTGATGGTTTATCTGACCCCAGAGAAATCAAGAAATCTTGTGGGGGCTATGGCTGTATTTGAAAAGGTTGATTTTTAAATGCATCATGCAGACTGGCCCTGTTTTAAAAGGGATTCCTGCCATCAATAATCAAAATGTAAACTCTCTTCTCACCTTGCAAAAGTCAAAGATAGTCCCTGCATCTTTATTATTTCCTTGAAATCCAAATAGTATTTTTCCATTCTCTAACTTGTTTTCCTCACAGTGTGATCAACTATTGCCAAGGAAAGAAAGGTTAGATTTATCAATCAAAGTTTGCTAAAGGCCCCCTAGGTAATTGAACGCTCAGGAGAAACAATCCTCATGTATTCTTGTTCTGTTGTTTCAGTAGCTTTGTTTCAGTATGTTTTGTTCTGTAGCAGAGGTTCTGTGACGTGCTTATCTTCCTCAGAGGTCCAGAGAGCCTGCGAGTCTGTGGGTAAAGAAGGGTAAGGAGAGAGAGGGAAGGAGGATAGAGAGCAGCTCAGGGGTGAGATAAGGACAGTGGTCTACAGCCTCCTGGGGGTGAGGCTGGGGTGCACAGACACCCACGACTAATCTAGACAGAAACTGAGGAATCAAGGGCATGACCACTGTGAAGTCATGTGGTCACCTCTCCCTCTAGAAATAAACATTGCCCTCAGTAAGTCTCCTCCCGCCCCAGAAGAGCATTAGGAAGGTCTGGAGCGGGGGATTATTGGCAGAAATGGAAAAATCAGGTTGAAGGGATTAGCCTGGAGCAGAGAGACCAAGAACCCCAAGCCAGTAGGTGGAAGGCAGACTTTTCATGGAAGTCTCCAAGCCCAAGTCAAGTTCTGGGACCACCAAGTACAAGTCAAAGAGTGCTCATTTAGCCCCTTTGGGTCCCCATGGGAGTGGAGGAAGACTGGAAAGAGAGGGAGAATTGAAGGTACAATATTTACTATGGGATTTAACTCCTGAAAGGCCTCCCAGTGGCTTCAGATCTGCTCAAGAATCCTTCATGTCCTGCTGGTTTGCAGTGAGTGGCTCACAGCTTCAAGGCCTCCTCTGCCAGATGGAGAACTATTTCAACCATCCTGCCTCTATTTTGGACTGTAGCAATGCAGACAGGAAACCTGACCCCATTTTCAGGTTGTAAAGAGAAATTCTAAGTACCTGAAGGACTGAGGAACATGGTGGCTTTTATTTAAGATGGGGAGCTAGAGAGCACATACCTGGACTTGGGCCTGCAGCAGCACCAAATTGCACCAAGAGTTCCCTTTAGTTTCTCTCGCATCTCTGTTTCTCCTTTTCTCTCTGCTGGATTAGCCACGGGGACTCCAAGTTCTTCATTGTGTGGTCCTGGTACCAAGATTCTCCTGGGAATTATAAAGCTATTCACCTTCTGCACCGAGCACTTCTTATTTTTTCCCCAGCAACGTTAAGTCATCCTTAAGAGGAGTCAGGTGCCAGCTCTTAAATATATTTTAGTCATCCCTTTGTACATGAAGTGCTCTTTCTTGGAGACTGCTCCTGACGTGGCGTTCACCGTGCTCTCAGCTGGCCTCCTGAAGTTCTGCCCTGCCTTCCCCACCAGGTACAGTCCAGGAGCTGCCTACCTCAGGGTGATAGGTTATCTTCTAGTTGCTTTATTCCTGTCCCTTTTACATTTAGAGAATCTAATTTGAATACATAAACTTCTCTGTGACCACAGCTTTATTTGCAACCTACAGGTTTTGTTATGGCATATTTTCATTATCATTCAATTAATAAAATTCTAATTCCCATTGCAACTTTATCTTTGACCTACATAATGATCAGAAGTATGTTTTTAATATCCAACTATTTGGTAAAATATTGATTATATATTTTTAAATTTCTTGCTTATTCGGAGTCTTGTTTTATAACTGGAATATAGTCAATTTTATAAATGTGCCATGTGCACCTAAAAATTTCTGCATAATGTATGTATTCCATCATTGTTGGTGCAGTGTTTTATGTAAACTTAGGCCAAAGTTATTAATGATGTTATTCAAATCTTCTCTAATCTGCTGATGTGTTGCTGTGGTTCTATGTTACTGATCTAGGTAATTTAGATTTTTCTATTTCTACTTAGTTTTTTGGAATTTCCTTTCATCTATTGCATTGAAGTGTAGATTTATAATATATTGCTTGTAAAGTAACAGTGGGTTTTATGATCCTGCCTTATCACCAGTGATACTTTTTGCTTTCAAATCTATGTGAACATTAAAAAATCTTCTTCAATTTTACTTATTGTTGTTACGACATCATTTTTGAATCCTTTAATTTTCAATCTGACTCTTGTCTCTTGTAGGTGGCATAGAATTAGGTTTTTTGTTTCAATAATCCTTGTCCTTTAATTTGAGTATTTACAGTTAATGTATTTTCTTATAGACCGTTTACTCCTCGTTTACTATTTGTCTCACCTTGTTATGTTCCTTCTGCTCTTCTTTCTTCCTTTTAGATTTCTTCAAATTCCATTTTCCCTTGTATTAGCTTGTTATTTTTACGTAAGTAGCAGTTACACATGTACCATGACTTATTAGCTCTTTTACTGCTTCTCAAGCAATGCTGAGATCTTAAATTTCTTTTACTACTTTTTCCTCTTCCATTTGTTTGAATGCATTCTAATTTTTGATATACTTTTATTACTCTTTTGTGCAGTTAGATTTTATTTAGGTTTATCCACTTATTTATCCTTTCTGTTATACATAATTCTTTATAAAGTCCTTATTTTCGTCTGTGATAATCTTCCTTCTGCCTGCGGGTATCCCTTTATAATTTAATTCAGTCAGTTCTGATGAGAACATATTTTCTAAATATTGTTTGTCTGCAAATTTCCTTATTTCATCTTTCCTTCCAAACAACATTTTCTCTGCCTCTAGAATTCCCAATGGGCAGTTCTTTTCTTTAGCACTTAAAAATGTTATTCCATTATTTTCTAGTATCCAGTCAGTGTCATTGAGAAGAGAGCTGTATTCTTAATCCTATTATTCCTTTGAAAGTAATCTCTCTCTTTTTCCTCAGGCTTCTTTTAAGATGTCATGATTTTCTTTACTATTCATGAATTGTACTGTGGTGATCTTAGGTGTGGTTTTCTTTGTATTTGTTCTTGTTGCATTTTTTAGTGCTTACTGAATTTATGGCTCCATATATTCTTTTTAGTTTTAGAGAACTCTCAGCTGTTAATATTTTTGAAATATTGTTTTCATCCCAATCTCTCTCTCCTTTTTTCTTTGGACTCCAGTTTACACATATGATAAAAATGTTTACTGTGGCCCATATGTCTCAAATGTGCTTTTGTGTACTTTTTATTCTTTTCGTTTCCCATGCTTTAGTCTTAATATTGTTACTATTCTATCTTCAGTTCACTTACCTCTCTTTACCTGTGTCCAATCCACTACCGAGTTTTAAATTTCATATAATTTTTAATTCCATCAGTTCAGCTTCAATCAGTTTATAGTTTCTAGTTGTCAAGTTAAGTTCTCCACCTTGTCATCTATTTTCTTGAACTTGATAATATTTACCAAAATATGTATGAACTTTAATGTTTAGGTCATCTATGATTCTGATTCTGTTTTGTTTTTTATTCTAATTCTCCTTTTCTTGGTAGTCTTGGTGGTTCTTCAGTGAATACCAGACTTGGGATATGACAAGTTGTAGAGAATCTGAATGACATTACAGTTGCCCTTTGAACAACCTGGATTTGAACTGCACAGGTCCACTTATACATGGATTTTTTTTTCAATAAGTAATACAGTACTACATGATCTGTGGTTGGCTGAATCCTCACATTCGGAACCACAGATAAGAAGGGCCGACCATAAAGTTATATGTGGATTTTTGACTGTACAGGGAGTCAGCATCTCTAACCCCTACCTTGTTCAAGGGTCAACTGTATTTTCTTGAGGAGAGAATTTCGTATTCTTAGGTAGGGAGCAGAGGGGAAGATCACCTCAGTCACTGGACCAACTTCATACTCATTTTCCTTCTTTATAAGGTTCAGTGTAGATCTTGCATCAACCTTCCTAACACACAGACACACACACACACACAAACACAGACACACATACACACACACACATATGTAGAGACTTTCAATGTCCTAATTCATGTCATTAGCTTTCCATTGGGCCACAAATCTTTCATAGGTTCTGAACCCCAATTTTGTCTCTTCAGCATTATGAGCCAACTAAGTCTTTGCTTTGACTTCAGTTAGCTTTTGTTTGACTTCTTAGCATCTTGCCTTGTCTACCTATTATGCATGGAAAATACTGCAAGGGAACACTGTTGCTGAATCCAGCTCCGTTCCCTGAATCTTTACTCTCTCTGTGATTTTGGTCCTTAAAATTCTAGCTGCCTTGTTATTTCTCAATTCCAACTCTGGTTTCCTTAGTCCTATGACATTGTCCTAAGATCTACTGGCTTTTCTATCTCTTAGGAGCCACATTTGGTTTCTCAGACTTTTGCTCTTCATCAGTAGTTTCTAAGTGACTGGGCTAGAAAAGCATGTGCAGAATATTGTTCTCACTTCAGTGAGTTTCTTTCTCTATTTTACTTTTCTAGGTCATGGCTACCTCAGTAGCTTTCTAACGCTCACAGTCCAATGTTGCTTATGATTTATCTGGCCTAAGGTAAACTGATATAGTTGGAAACAGAAGTTCATACCCACTATTTTAACAATTCTGTTTTTTCTTTCTATGAATTCTTTTTGTCCCATCTTCTGTCACTTTTTCGTACCCAAAATTCCCATTCTCACAGATAGATTACTTTAAGATTAAAAATTGTTATTAAGCTAATATGTTAATTTTGAAAGGAATTAATTTTGCTTTCAACAAGAACACAGATTGGTGAATGGAATACGGAAGATTCCTTAAGACCTTTTTCATCTCTAAGAGTAGTATCCAACCGTCAGTACCATCATAAGTTTGTCAACTATGGAAGAAAGCAGTCTTTATAAAATCAGCATTATTCAATAATCTCAAAAACTGCTTCACTTTCCTGCTCATGCCACCAATTTCCAAATGTTTGATAGGAGCAGAGAATCATGGGATGGGTCGTGGAGAAATGGTCTGTCATAGTAACTATAAATATTGGAAGAGTGGAATTATAAATAAAGAGGGTTTTCTATGAATATACTTGAAGTGTTTGTTCCTAAAGAACTTTTAGAATAAGACTCAAAAGTTTAACATAGAAACACCTCTTGATAAGTATGAAACTCAGTAAAATTTATCATAATAGTTTTTTCTCTTGTGTTATGTGATTGTCAGAGTCACACAAAACTATGTTTTTCTGGACTTCACAGATCTTCTTATTTTTACTATGGGATCAGTGACACATTTTTGAAAACGTGGCAAAATAGTTAAAATTGGAACATTTCCCCCAAATCCAGGGCATATGACTTAATTTCTGTAGAAGGCAATATTATACTTCTGTCTAGTTCTGGGGTAAACATTTTCATACCTGCCAATCCAATTTGACTAATGTATCATTTTTACAGTGCATTAGTGTAAATTAAATGGTAAATTCAGTCAAACAGTTATTTCATACATCAAAAAGGAAAATCAGTCAACACAAGTCTCTGACTGAAATGAATGAAGAAAACAATTCAAGGCAAACAACTGTCCCAGTAGACTTGTATAAATACAGTAGTGGTGTCATGTGCAGAATTAATCTTCCCTCACACTTAACTGGAGAACACTCTGCCAGCCAATTCAGTCACTCAAATGATACTGAATTATAATATTCCAGTTTCATTTACTCTCACTTACTGGTGACTGCCCTTCCTTCTCCTTCATCTGTCCATCAGTGGAGAATGTCAGAGCAGGAGAATAGTAATATTGGCCTATTGTAATGTACTGTCTTGAATTCTACAGCTTCAAAATTCTTAGGCTAACTCAATGATCTTAAAGAGTCTGGTGCAGAAAGGATATGTGAATTAAATCACAGACCACTGGCTGACCCTTCCAACATTAACACCCCTTATTCCTGGTTCTAATATATCAGAGAATACTCAAGAGGAAGGTTTTGAGTGGTCAACATAAATATGGCTCCAAAGCAGGCACATGGAAAAGAAATGTTGTCATCTCTGATCCACTTTAAAGTTGACTTGTCTTTTACTCATAAACCAGATTCAGTGTGAATTCTGTTCTGCTAAATGTTAGAGAATCTGTTGGAGGAGTGTGGCTAATTCTTTTGAATTTTTTTACTCTCTAACTTTTTGTTTTTTTAACATCTTTATTGGAGTATAATTGCTTTACAATGCTGTGTTAGTTTCTGCTTTATAACAAAGTGAATCAGCTATACATATACATATATTCCCATATCTCCTCCCTCTTGTGTCTCCCTCCCACCCTCCCTACCCCACCCCTCTAGGTGGTCACAAAGCACCGAGCTGATCTCCCTGTGCTATGTGGCTGCTTCCCACTAGTTTGTATTTTACATTTGGGAGTGTATATATGTCCAAGCCACTCTGTCACTTCATCCCAGCTTACCCTTCCCCCTCCCCGTGTCCTCAAGTCCATTCTCTACGTCTGCATCTTTATTCCTGTCCTGCCCCTAGGTTCTTCAGAAGAATTTTTTTTTTAGGATTCCATATATCTGTGTTAGCATACGGTATTTGCTTTTCTCTTTCTGACTTACTTCATTCTGTATGACAGTCTCTAGGTCCATCCACCTCACTGCAAATAACTCAATTGCATTTCTTTTTATGGCTGAGTAAGATTCTACTGTATATATGTGCCACATCTTCTTTATCATTCATCTGTCGATGGACACTTAGGTTGTTTCCATGTCCTGGCGATTGTAAATACTGCCACAATGAACATGGTGGTACATGTCTCTTTTTGAATTATGGTTTTATTAGGGTATATGCCCAGTAGTGGGATTGCTGGGTCATACGGTAGTTCTCTTTTTAGTTTTTTAGGGAACCTCCATACTGTACTCAATAGTGGCTGTATCAATGTACATTCCCACCAACAGTGCAAGAGGGTTCCCTTTTCTCCACACCCTCTCCAGCATTTATTGTTTGTAGATTTTTTGATGCTGGCCATTCTGACTGGTCACAGAAACAACTTTGGCATGGTGTTCATCATCTAACTTATCCTAACATGCAGACATTTATGAGAGTAAAGTCAGGTCTTTGCCAGAGTGGGTTGCTTATTTGGGCAACTGGGTCAAATCAAGAAGGACAAATGTAGGCTGCCAGGGTAAATAAGGAGAGGATAAACAAAAAGAACGAGTCATATCATTCATCAGTGATTTCCCCCCCAATATTCTTAGACTCCACCTATCTCCATCTCACTGGTAACACAGGAACTAGACTGAACAATCAGGTAAAAGGTCTCTACAGAAACTGAGGTAATATAGAAAATTAAAAAAACATAAAATTGTACATTTTCTTCCTAGGGATAATTGAGATGATACTTCAATAATAACATAAGATCAGGTGAAGTCTAAAGAGATTTTAGAAAACCTGGATACAGTAAGAAAACATCTGTTCGCCAGCATCTGAATGTTAGAGAGACACCAAGACATGTGGGCCAAGTTCTGGGGAGAAGGGAAATACAGACGCAAGCTTGACATTTGGTGCAGCTTTTCTCCTTGGGGCATTTGCTGATTCAACTCATACAGCCTAGGAGCTGAAAAGCCAAGGAGTTCAAAAGACTGTAACCACAGAAGCCAAACGGCAAGAGCTCAAGCTAAAAGCAACAACTAATGGAATGACAAGCTACACGTATCCTTAGTCTCAGAGGGCTGGGGGAACTATTACATTTAAAGCCTAACAAATACAAGGGTAGTTGGGAATAGGGAGAATCCAGACTTTCACATGGTAATCCCAAAGGGCAACACCTATAGAGGAAGGACAAGACAGAAATAGAGCACCCTTCACACAGACTGAAAAACAGTTTTGAATGAGCTCAAACTGAGAATGGACTAAGGTTTCCAGTCCCTATGGTAACTGTGTGCCATGGGCAAAAGGACATCTTTTCAAGAGAACGATAACAACATCCAGAATATGGAGGTATCTTTACAGTTTCCTAAAATAAGTTAAGCCCAATTTCAATATAAAAATAATTGGACATACCAGGAAAAAGACTAAATGATCAAAAGCTCAAAAAAAAAAGAAAGAAAGAAAGAAAAAAGACAATATAAATAGAAACAGGAGGACAAGAGTTAGTAGGCGTTGGTTAAAAAACAAAACAGAACACACACATGGCAAATAAGCATATGAAAAGATGCTACACATTCCATGTCATCAGGGAATTTTAAATTAGAACAATAACGAGATACCACTACACACCTATTCAAATGGCTAAAATTCAAATAATGAAATACCAAAGTTGTTGACTATGCAGAAAAACTGAAATTCTCATTTGTTGCTAGCAGGATACTTGGCAGTTTCTTACAAAACGAAACATACTTTTACCGTACAGTGATCTAGTAATCATGCTCTTTGGTATTTACCCATAGGAACTGAAAAGTTATGTCTGCATAAAAACCTGCACATGGATGTTTATAACAGTTTCTTTCATAATTGCCAAAACTTGAAATCAACCAAGATGTTTTTTTTTTTTTTTTTTTTTTTTTTTTGCGGTACACGGGCCTCTCGCTGTTGTGGCCTCTCCCGTTGCGGAGCACAGGCTCCGGATGCGCAGGCTCAGCGCCCATGGCTCACGGGCCCAGCCGCTCCACGGCATGTGGGATCCTCCCAGACCGGGGCACGAACCCGTGTCCCCTGCATCGGCAGGCGGACTCTCAACCACTGCGCCACCAGGGAAGCCCCAACCAAGATGTTTTTCAATAGGTGAATGGATAAACAAACTATGGTATATCGGTACCAAGGAATACCATTGAGCAATAAAGAGAAAAGGCTATGAAGCCATGAAAAGACATAGAAGAAGGTTAAATGCATATTGCTAAGTGAAAAAAAGCCAATCTGCAAAGGCTATATGCATATTATATGATTGCAGCTATATGAACTTTAGGAAAAGGCCAAAGTGTGGAGACAGTCAAAAGATCAGTGGTTGGCAGAGGTTGTGGGGAGGGAGAAAAGGATGGGTGAAGCGTGGAATTTTAAAGGCAAAGAAATTCCTGTGTATGGTTTTGTAATGGTGGATACAGGTTATTGCACATTTGTCAAAAATCATATAATGTACAAAACAAAGAGTGAAGTCTAAAGTAAACCATGGGCATTAATTAGTAATAATGTATCAATATTGGTTCATTAACTATAACAAATGTCTTACGCTAATGTAAGATGTTAATAATAGGGGAAACTGGCTAGAGAGGTAAGGAGGTATGGGAACTCTGTCCTTTCTGCTTAATTTTTCTGTAAACCAGAAACTTCTCCTAAATAGTCTGTTAATTTAAAAAACAAATCTAGACCTGCATACAAAACTTGCACATAAATCCAACCACAGCAGCATTATTATTCATAAGAGCCCCAAAGTGGAAATAACCAAATGGCCATTTACTATGAATGGATAAATGAAACATAGTAATATCCACACCATGGAACATTATTCAGCCATAAAAAGAAATCAAGTACTGATGCATGCTACAACATGGATGAACCTTGAAAACATGCTAAGTAATTGTATGATTCCATTTGTATGCAATGTCCAGTCTAGACAAATCTGAAGAGACAAAGTATATTAGTGGCTGCCTAGGGTTTGGAGAAATGGGGGAGTGAGTGACCTACAATAGATTCTTTTTCTTTTGGGGGGTGGATGAAAGTTCTAAAATTGATTGTGGTGGTAGATGCATAACACATTAAATTGTACACTTTAAATAATATGAAAAGTAAATTGTTTCTAAATGAAACTATTATTTAAAATTATGATTAATGTATTAAAAAAAGGACATGTACAATTTAAGCAAAAAAAATCTGAAATGCAACCAAAAGAAACTTCTAGAATTAAAAAAGTTGAAATTAAGCACTCAGAAGATTGGTTGAAGAGTACCTTAGTCAAACAAAAGAAAGGAATACAAATGTCAATTTAAAAATAACTACACAAAAATTTGGAGGGAAAATGATGGAAAACAGAGAAATAAGTACTTAAGACGTATAGAGTATATGTGAAACACTGTGTCTAGCCAGCCGCAAGTCACACAGCCTAGGGAGGAGACACACAGCCTACCTGAATCACAAGGACTTCTCCAAAGTAAAAATGAGGTTCTGATGCCAGAAGTGGAAGGAATGAATTACAAAGAAAAAGAACAATGGTAAACTATAATGTAGATACACATCGGTAAATACATAGGTTCCCTGGGGTGGTGATCTGGTACAAACAATAAAAAAAAAAGATAAGACTCATAGTAGAGGCTGCTAGATTTTGCTGAGGAAAATGTCCAGGGAGGGAAGAGTTGATTTATTTCATTATTTTTTTAGAGTCCACATATAAGTGACATCATGCACTATTTGTCTTTGTCTTATTTCACTTAGCCTAGTGTCCTCCAGTTTTATCCATGTTGACTTAAATGATAGGATTTTCTTCTTTTTTAAGGTTGAATAATATTCTATTGTATATATATACCATATTTCCTTTATCCATTAATCTACTATGGACACTTAGGTTGTTTCCATACCTTGGCTCTTGTGCATAATGCTACAATGAACATGGGAGTACAGATATCTCTTCAAATCATGATGATGTTTCCTTTGGATATATACTCAGAAGTGGGAGTGAAGAGGAACTTCTGACACAAATCGACCATGTGTAAAAGATGTTGTAGGAATGAAAAAGTCTGAACACCTAGGAAGAGTGTGGAGTATGTGGAAAGGTCATTGTTCCAGGTCATACATAGTTTAAAATTATGACATTTCAGTGAGCCTGTGTGCACGAAGGCTTGCTTATATTTGGGGATTTGAATACAGTGCAAAGAAGTGTTGCTAAATTTTCGATCAACGTCAATAAAAGGGTGGAAATGTTTTTTCTTTGATTATGAAACTGCAGGAAAGGCAAGCCTAGAATTCTAGGCCCACTAGAATTTTCCCTGATGATAGTGCTAATTTAGGAGAAGAAGAAGGATCCAAGGCTATAGAACAATTTTGAAAGCAAAATAAGACTGCTGAGTCTTCACCCCGTGTATGAGGTTAAGTTTTACTGGCGTATGATGAAGTGGCCTTGACACAGCCGGCAGAGCTCGCTGAGTTGTTGAAAATGGCTCTTGAAGCTACAGGAAATGGACAGGAGACATAGGAAAGGAACAAGGTAAATCCCGAAGAGTGGAAGGACAAAATCAGTCAAGAGGAAAGTCAAAAGTAGAGAAGAAAAGCAGTCAACTTGACAAATAAATCCAAAAGCTTGTTCTTTAGAAAGACCAATAAAATAAGCAATATTTGGCAAATATGATAGAGATGGGACTAGCTATAAAACAGAGTGAATTTTTTTTAATTACAAAAGAATACTATCGTAGCTTTATACCAACACATTTGAAAATCTGGACAAAATGGCTGATTATTGATTAGTTACATGCAGCCATTATTTATACCTGTTTTGAGTAGAGAATACAAGAATCTTTATGAAAATAGAAAATATAATCAAATATATACACCTTAGAAAGACATGAGTTACTTTCCAATGTATATAAAAAATTAGAAGAGTCCTGATACAAAAATCAGATATGGGGCTTCCCTGGTGGTGCAGTGGTTGAGAGTCCGCCTTCCGATGTAGGGGACACGGGTTCGTGCCCCGGTCCGGGAAGATCCCACATGCCGTGGAGTGGCTAGGCCCGTGAGCCATGGCCACTGAGTCTGTGCGTCCGGAACCTGTGATCCGCAACGGGAGAGGCCACAACAGTGAGAGGCCCGCGTACCGCAAAAAAAAAAAAGTGGGTGACAACTTAAGTGATATATGGAATATTTTGCTGACTTACAAGAACATGCAGAATTAACTATGACCCAGTTGAAATGTTAATTTTATTTTAATGTGTATGTTGGGGTGGAGTCTTCAAGGTGCCAGAAGACAAGCGTTCACCCTTCCTGTTTGGAACTGCAGCACACAGACACCTTCAGTTACCAGTTCTGTTCATTCCACAGTATCATCTTGAGAAAACATACTGTTTTTTATGGACCTGGTATATATCTTAATTAGTTTGAAGAATTTCCCAAATACCTGTTAATATGTAGTTCTCCAATTCCAATCTTGCCACATCCTGTACCAGTGACACAGCACATACGAGTTTTATTTCTCTTTCTTTCTCTGGGTTGTTCAGAACCCAACGAAATAACTATGGAATGTCATCAACGAGATCAGGGTTCTTGACTCAGATTTACCATAAAATAATAGTGTCCTCTTGGGAAAATTATAGTTATTCTAAGCCCTTTTCCTTTTCTTTCCTTTGACAGAGCTTCACTAGATGACCCCAAGTAACATTGCACTCTTTGCAGTAGTAGCTTAGATGTTATTGGTTTTCTGAAACAAATGAGGACAATGACACATGAAACTGTGCAACATCTGTGTAACTATGTTTTGTTAGAGTTGCCTCCATTTTACAGATGATAAGATGGCTGAGCACAGAAGTAAATGTTTTGACCAGAGGTTCCAGAGTAGATGGAACTGAACCACAAGTTTCCTTCTTTCCTGAAGCTCACTTTGCCAAAACATAGGCTTCTGAATATTAAGCTGTAAAGCATATTATCAGTATGCTTTAAAAGAAGTGGTTCTTCTAGGATTTCCAATTAATAGCAGGAGGTTTTGAAATTCTTCAAAGATCATCTAATTTTGTGAGATTTACAGCTCTATTTTCCTGTCAAGCAAGTTGTATTAGTGCCAATCATCTGAGCTTCTGGATGCTTCTCTGAACCTCTTGAAGTTTTCTTCTTGCTATCTGAAATTCATGCCAGATAAGCCTTTTTCTAGAGCGTGTATACAGACTTGTGTATTTTTATACAGAAAAGCGATGCAGTGAGTGAGGATGGGGGTTAAGCCCTCATTCTCAGAGTGGTATTGAGCTCCTGGTGAAATATAATCATCATTTCCTCAGAGTCGAAAAGCAGTTATCTCTAGTTTTCAATCCAATTAACTATTTATACATTTATGTATGATACATGTATTTATTGTACCTACTGTACCTACTAGGTGTGTTCTCTTTGGGAAGTACAAAGCTCTTTGAGACATAGGTTGTTCATTTTTTTGTTTTCCCACAAATACTGCGACCTTTTCAGCAGGAAGGTCTATATTTTACTAACATCTAGAACCAGCAGTTAACAAGGTGTCTAAGATGTAGTCAATAAATATGAAATACATAAATGAACACATTTTTAAGGAAGGGCCAGGACATGAACAAATAGAAATTTTTCATTTTCAGTCACAAAGCAACCAGAGACATAAAGATGATACAGACAACAAATGCTACGGTCATTCAAAGAAGGTGTAGAATAGATACAACAAGGATCTCCTCTATGGCACAGGGAACTCTACTCAATATTTTGTAATAACTTATAAGGGAAAAGAATGTGAAAAAGGAATCACTGTGCTGTACACCTGAAAGTAACACAACATTGTAAATCAACTATACTTAAATTAAAAAACAAACAGACAACAACAACAACAAAAAACCAAAGAAGTCATAGAATTTTTTATGAGATTCCATAAGAGAAGCCATATGAGGACGGGAGAGACGGCTTTTGAATCAATTCAGAGGAGAAGTCACAGAGAAACTTGTCTTTGACCTGAACTTGAGTTTCCATTAAGATTGCAACGTAGGGATATTACAGATGAAGGTAATCACATAAACTTACTATACTGAAACTTGCAGAGGTTATGAGCGTTGTTCAAGATCCCAAAGCAAGTGCATTGTGGAATCAGAATTTTAAGTGAGGCCTAATGAACTAAAAACAAACAAACAAAAGAACAAGCCCTTTCTGTGATACCATGTTGCCTTTGAAGTCGTTCTATTGGTGGGTTGGTAGAAACTGGTTCCAGTGTTTCTGGCAGGAATGACTAGCTCTGTCCCCCCACTGTCCCCCGCCCCCGAGTTGATCCTCAAAGTTTCCTTTAGAATGGACTTGCTAAAATGCAGACCTGCAAGTATTCATGACGCCTGTGTCCAATCATTTCTCCTGCCATTGCCTACTTCACTTCTGGATTATATGAACAATTCACTGTCTTCTTTTATGCTTTTCCCTCCTCCAGGAATTCCTTTCTCCCTATGGGGCACCTGGGAAACCCACTTCAGTTTTCAAACCTCAGTTTACATATTATGTCTTTTGTGCAGTCTTCTTTTTAGTGTTGTGATCACATGCTCCTTTTTGCTACCCTTGCACTTCTGCATGCCTGATTGCTGCACTCGCTACACTGTATTATAATTGTATTTTTTACATATCTCTGTCTTCTCCTGGGCAACCTTCCTTGGGGCCAGGGACTACCTTTTTTCATCTATTGATGTTGCCTTAGCATGTTACTTGTTGTGAAGTAGTTAGTTATAAAAATGAGATTTGATTAAATTGAAAATTGTTATGTACATATTAGTTATTATCATTTACAGATATAACAGGAAAAAATATTAATGTTGGTGCTGAAAGTTCACTGCTAGTAAATGGTGGTGGTACTTGACTTCACATATTATTTTCCCCACTGTTTTATATCTTTCTACCTGATATGTCTTCTTTATTTCCATCTATGTTTCTTTATTACTACACCAAGAAAAACAGGGATAAGGGTAGGGCTAGGCCATACTTGGCTGGAATAGTAAACAAATTGTGTGGGGTTTTGGTGAGAAAATCCTGAAGCATACAGGTCTGCATCTTCCTTTTGCTGCATGTGGAGGGTTCTGCTTCTAAAGACTTATTAGCAACTAATCAAGATGGGCTTTTTGGGGTTTTTTTTTGTGTGTGTGTGGTACGTGGGCCTCTCACTGTTGTGGCCTCTCCCGTTGCGGAGCACAGGCTCCGGACGTGCAGGCTTAGCAACCATGGCTCACGGGCCCAGCCGCTCCGAGTCATGTGGGATCTTCCCGGACCACTGCGCCACCAGAGAAGCCCAATCAAGGTGCTTTTGCACAAGGCTCCTGATAAGCTTTTGGTATACTAAGAGTAAATCAGAGTTAACGTAGCTTCTGATTTCTTTTACATTGTCAATGTGGATGATCATTTTTTACTGCTGGGGGTGGTGGTGGTGGGGAGTGAGGGAATGTTCCTTTCCTGCTCCTGATGTTTTAGTCCTGTCAAGAGAGCTCGTAGGGTCCTATCAGTGCTGCTTCTTTACTGACTCTGCCCCAGGGTGATCAAGTGACTTATATAGAAAGCTTGAAAAGAATTAAGCGTGCATGCTTGCCTTGACTAATTCTGTTCTCTCCCTTGAGAGTGTGAGTGAGTGTCTTCTGTTTCTCTCATTCTGTGTATTACTAGTTAGTAAATCTGCCCCATTCTGGGGTTCAGTTATGTGATCATTTCATTCCAACTGGATTCTCAAGCCAGGGTTATCAACAGTAACAGGAATATTCGGCCCTCCATCTTTTCTCTTATTTTCTAATTTATGCCAAACCAAATGGAATTAAGGCATTGTAGCTGCTGAAAGGTAATTAAAAGACCCGAACATTTGGTGCATTACCTGGGAACACTGAGAAATAAAAAGAAAGGAGCAGACATTTTGGAGAGGTAAATGCCCACGTGGAAAATACTTTGGTACTGCCAAGGAAGGTATTCCAGTGCCTTGGTCTTTAATGTATGGTGGGATGTTGGGACCTTTGACTGTTTGAAAATATTTAAGTTTGTGCAGTAAACTGCTGAAGCCTAGAAAAGGTTTAAGACATGCTGTATTATTCTCCCGTGCTTATTGTAACATACTACCACAAACTTGGACGCTTAACACAATAGAAATTTACTATCTCACAGTTGTAGAGGCCAGAAGTCTGATATCAAGGTGTCAGCAAGGCTGCTCTCCCTACAGATGCTTTAGGGGAGATTCTATCCCTTGCCTCTTTCAGCTTCTGGTGGTTGCCAGCTTCCTTGGCTTGAGGCCACATCACTCAGTTTTTGTCTCTGTCTTCACATCACCCCCTTTCTGTGTCTGTATCTTCTCTTTTGTCTGTCTCAAATGTCCCTCTGCCCTTCTTGTATAATAAGGACAATTGTCATCCTATTTAGGACCCATCCAGATAATATAGGATGGAAATCCCATGTCAAGATCCTTAATGACATTTGCAAAAACATTTTTTTTCAAATGAGGTAACCGTCAAAGATGAGGACATGGATATATCCTTTTGGGGGCCACCATCCAACCCACTCTACCAGCCGTAAGATACTTTGATTTTGGCTGATGGCTGCAGCTTATGGTGTGGGAAAGTGGCTGTTTCTTTCGAGCCACTTAAGTAAAGTTCTGACATAAAGAAAAGGGGCATTAGGGAGTTGCAGGTGACTGAGCAATACCTGGAGTGGAATGAATAAGGCACCTGGAGGGTCTTTAGTATACCTGGCACTTGACTTGAGAGTGTGCAGGAGTTTACAGGGCAGAAAAGTCTCAGGCAGCTGTCCATCAGCCAGCTGCTGCAATAGCAGCCACAGCCAACTGTACCCTTCAGGTACAGTTTTTCCCAAGCAGGCTTGACTGAGACAAAGACTCAATTGTAAGGAAAACATGTTTTATAGAACTTGTCGGCATTGACACATATGGTCTACCGTAGGCTCAAGTGACTCCCCTTACATGTGGACCCAAGCTGACACTGGATTTGTCAATTATGTTGGAGAAAGAAATGTTCTCTTCAAGGCAGCTGCCTTTGGTCTAGGCAGTTCCATAGCAGAAGGCAGTGAAAATGGCCATGGCGGCATAGGACTGTCTAATCTACGCCTCAGAACTGGAGGTGTAATGTCACTCGACAGAACCCATAATTCGTTCAGTACTGCAGTATGAACCACAAGGTCATCAAACAGGAAGGATAGCTCAAGAGTCCACGTGTGATAGATGCTCAGGGCTGTGCACTGCACATGGCAAATTCATAGTGACAAATCAACGTCAGGCTAAAAGATTCCTCCTGGTTCGAAGTTCGCAGGTCAGAAATTTCAAAGAAATGGCATAGACTAATGGACATCCTAGTGAGGCTAAAACCAAAGAGACTTTCTCTTTCTCTCAAATGCCATTGAGTTTCTGCTGTGTTCTTTGGTTAAATTCTGTACTGGATTCTGGGAACAAAAATGTGCCTAGTTTCACTCTTCTAGGAGTGGGGGATTGGCTTGCTTCTGAGATTGTTTTTAAATTTTGGGGATAGTGCTGTAAAATCAAATTGTATCGTAGTAACTCTTCAGACTCAGCATGGTTCATGAGAGGCTTGATAAACTGGTAAAACAGCCAAGGCCCTGAGAGACCCAAACCCGTATCAGTCTGTTCTCTGTGTCTGTGAGTCTGTTTTTGTTTCGTAGACAAGTTCATTTGTGCCATATTTTAGATTTCACATATAAGTGAGATCATATATTTGTCTTTCTCTTCTGACTTACTTCACTTAGTATGATAATCTCTAGTCCATCCACGACGTTGCTGCAAATAGCGTTATTTCATTCTTTTTATGGCTGAATAATATTCCATGGTATATATGTACCACATCTTCTTTATCCATTCATCCATCAGTGGACATTTAGGTAGCTTCCATGTCTTGGCTATTGTAAATAGTGCTGCAGTGAACATTGGGGTGCATGTATCTTTTCTTTCTTTCTTTCTTTTTTTTCTTTCTTTCTCTCTTTCTTTTTTTCTTGTCACAAGGCATGTGGGATATTAGTTCCCTGGCCAGAGATGGAACCCATGCTCCCTGCACTGGAAGCACGGAGTCTTAACCACTGGACCACTAGGGAAATCCCAGGGTTGTATGTATATTTTTGAATTAGAGTTTTCTCCGGGTCTATGCCCAGGAGTGGAATTGCCGGACCCTATGGCAGCTGTATCTGTTCTCTGCACGTCTCACATCAACCTCCTGCACTCCAATCCTTGCTCTCAACGTCATCTTCGGGGAACCCAACCTGTGACAGGGACCTTGACAAGAAGAAATGGCTCAGGGAAAAGCTACCTGGACAGGGAGGAGATAGAGGCCATCGACCCTGGGGTGTGGCGGGGAGAGTGGGCACAGAGATTTGTCATTTCACCCCCGATACTCAGCCCTCCTGGCTGCCCCACTCTAGGTCACCTCGGGATACAGAGGTGACCCGGTTAGAGTCCCTGCCTGTGCAGGAATCTAGGGGCACCAGCGGGTCTGAATAATATTAGTGCAGGGTCTCCTCCACGGCACTGGGGTTATTTGGAGCAGGTCATCCTCTGCTGGGGGCCCCTCCTGGGCACTGTGTGGGGTTCAGCAGCATCCCTGGCCCCACCCATTTGATTCCAGGGGCCTCTGCACCCCAGTAGTGACCACCACAGATTTTCCCAGACATCACCAAAAAACTGGGGGAGGCGGGGGCAGGATGACCCTGGGTGAGGACAGCTGTGTTGAAGCAACCAGCCTGGCCCAGGGCAAGGTCTGCCCCAATCCCGTCAGAGCCTGCATTTAGAACTGCCCCTTCCCTCTCACACGTCCCCTGCCCTGCAGTGGTCTCCGAGACATCATCCCCATGTAATCCATCACACCTTCTCAGTTTACTGTCCCCAGCACCTAGAGGAGTGTCTGATGTGTAGTAGATGCTTCATAAATACTTGCTGAATAAAGGAGTTGAATAAAGGGATGAGTGGATGAATGAATGAAGGTTACCATGGAAGGAGGGGGGAGATTCCCTTTCTGGCTCTCGGGGGTTGGGAGATCAAGTGAGAGATCCGTGCTAAATAGGCTGACCAGCCTTCTGGGTTTCCCCGGGAATGAGGGTTTCCCCACAGTTCCAGCGCTCAAACCTGAGCGGTCCTGGGCAAACTGGGGGTGGGTGTTGGTCACCCTATGTAAACAGTAACAATTCCAACTGCAATAGCAATGGCCAAGGACCTCTAGGGTCTTACTGACCAGGCAGAGTTCTTTACCTGGCAGGGAAAGTGACACAGGAGGGAGGGAGGAGTCTAAGGAAGAACATCCCACACGACAATGTGTGCCAATGGCCCTGGGCCCAAGGTCACACCTGACCAGGGCTTGCTTTTTTTTTTTCTACTTTACTTTTTCCCACGTGGGTATGCAATTGTCCAAATGCCATTTATTGAAAACTCCTTAATTTCCCCACTTTCTGTCATATCAAGTTCTCATATATCTCTTTCTGGACCTTTATTCTATACCATAGAGCTTTACGTCCCATCCTTGCACCACTAGGGCTGTTTCATCACCCTAACTTTATTTTTTATTCATTTATTTTTTTGGCCGTGCCGTGCGGCATGTGGGATTTTATTTCCCTGACCAGGGATCGAACCCGCGCCCCCTGCAGTGGAAACTCGGAGTCTTAATCGCTGGACCTCCAGGGAAGTCCCCAGGGCTTGCTCTAACATCCATCGAATGGTGGCGGGTGGACTCGGGGAGCAGCTGTCTGTGAGCCATCCTGTGTAGAAATGCAGGGTGGAGGGCAGGACAGCTGGAGCGGGAGGGGAAGAGGCGGAGGAGGGAGGGAGGGAGGGCGGACGAGAGACAGACAGAGAGTTTCCGGAGACAATAGCTCTGGCCATGTCCTAGGGCATGAAAGCTGAAAATAGCTCCTAGTGCCAGGAGCCTTGGAGCCGCAGCCTGTGAGCCAGGGTGACTGACTCTCCTCCCTGGTGTGTGTGTGGGGGGGTAGCTCTGGGCTTCTCAGGCTGGGAATGGGATGCACGGAGCAGGGACGGAGTAGGGACCCTTCTCTCTGGGACCTCGCGGGCCATCCTTAGCTCACAAAGCTGAGCCACTCCTGGCCCTACGAGTGGGGGGCTTATCCTCCCTGTCCCCTGGATCACACCCCCTCACACACAACTTCCCCATGTGTGCTCCCAGCAGCCAAGAGAATCTGTTTTTAAAAGATTTGGGGGAGGGGGGTAAACATACAAACAAGAGCAGAATGGATACTTTTTCAGAATGGGAATGGCTCTGTGTAACCCCACCCCCAGGGAAACCACAGTCCTGACCTCTAACACCCTTGACGAGTCAGCCTTGGTCTGGGCTTGCGGACCCATGGAAGCTTCCTCATCCCCTCTTTCAGACCCTGTCTCTCCCTCGGCATCTTTGTGAGAAGCACCTGGGGAAGTGGCACTGCTAGGCTGTACTGCTGCTAGAACTCCACCTGGGCTCCACCAGGCTCCAGCCCCCCGCCCTGTGCACCTCTCTGACCCTGAGGCACCTCAACTGGTAGGAGCGGCATCACCTTCCCTCCCGGGACTTGTGACACTTAAGGGAGACACCGAAAAGACAAGCGTTTGGCTCCCTGGCTGGCAAAGGGCAGGTGCTCAATTGTCATAGGTGTCCGTATCAGTGAGGCTTCTCCAGACAAACAGAATCCATAGGGTGTGTGTGTGTATATACACACACACACGTACATATGTACACGCATACAAAACTATACAGCTGTGTATATATGCAGTATGCATACAGACATATACACATATAGTATATGCAATACACACATACATATATAGACACATATATAAAATGCATCGTTTGTATATATACAGTATGTATACACACATACAATACACATACACATATACACTATACATACACACATATAAAATGCATAGTTTGTATATATACAGTATGTACACATGCATATAACATATGCAATAGACACACCTAGTACATATATATCATACATATATACACACATACAAAGATATTTAGATGTGTATGTATACAGTATACATACATATATAATATATGCAATACACGTACATACATATAGACACATATATACACCTACATATAAAAGCATGTAGCATAAAAATATATATGTACTGTACATATAAATTCATCATATATATCATATATATAAGATATATACACATATATATACACAATGTATACACACACATACACACCTATATGTAAATATGCGCATGTACATACACATATAAATACATATGCAAGTGTGTCTATATATAGTATATACATATATACATATAATACCTATGCAACATATACACATACAGGTATACAACATATATACACACCTATATATAAATATACACTGTATACATACATACGTACAGCGTACATATACTGTATATATACACACACCCATATATCAATATATGGGTGTGTGTATATATACAGCATGTTCACATTTATAATATGTATACTATATATATACACATACATACATGTATACAATATATACACCCACATATATAGGCTTGTATGTATACTGTATATAGTACTTACACATATAATACAAACGCACGCACATATAAACATGTGTATACATATATATAATATGTATACACACATATAAAAATTAATGGGCTTGTATATATTCAGTATTTTTACATATATAGTTTTGTTTTAAGGAGTTGACTCATGTGACTGTGAGGCAGGCAAGTCCGGGCAGGACTCCGGGCTGGAGACACAGGGAAGAGCTGATGTCCCAAGGCCACTGGAGGAACAGTTCCCTCTTTCTGGGGAACCTCATTTTTCTCTCCAGTCCTTCAACTGATGGACGAGGCCCACCCACGCCGCGGCATTGACAGTCTCCTTTACGCAAAGTGGACCAATTTCAGTGTTAATCTCTTCTGAAAAATACCTTCCTGGCCACATCTGGAATAATGTTTGTGGTTGCCGGGGCCCCACGCAGTGCGCACATGAGATTAACCATCCCCGTGGCGATGATGACACTTTATTTTCTCCCTTGACCATTGTCCCTACTATTCCAATTAAAATGGCAGTGCCAGGAGGGCAGGGCATTTCCTTTTTTGCCAGTACTGAGCGTCCGCGGTCTGGTGCCTAGCATAGGCTAAATACACGGCATTTTTGTGAACAGAAGCCGGGATTCCAGCTGTCATATTTAATGAGGAATTATAGTCTTCTTATTGGGGGGGAGGGGGGGGTGTCACGGTACGTCAAGGGCGGGAGTCGAACCCGCCACCCCAGGCCCCGAGGGGTCTCCTCGGGTCCCCACTTCGGGCCGGTGGGTGTGGCTGGGAGCAGCCGAAGACGTGCGTGCGTGCGTGCGTGCGTGAGAGCGGGCGTGTCCACAGGGTGGGCCGCGCGCGCCGCGAGTGGTTCGGCCTGTTCCCCGGCTCATTGTGCTCGCCTCACGCAGGCCTGAGTTCGCAGCAGCGCTGGAGGCCCGGGGCCTGTGACCACAAAGAGGGAGCCGCGGGCCGGACAGGAGCGCGGCGGCGGCGGCTGAGGCCCAGGCCAGGCCCCCTCCCCTCACTGCCCGGCTGCCTGTTTGCTCCGCCCCCGCCGGCGGCGCCGCGCCCCTCCCCCAACCGCCAGACTAGCACGGTGCGGGGGCGGCGCGCGAAGACATGGGGGAGAAGCTGGAGCTGAGGCTGGAATCGCTCGTGGGGGCCGAGCCCGCCGTCTGCCCGTGGCCGCTGCCGTTCTACGTAAGTGCCACCCGTCCCCTCCTCCCGGACCCCCGCCCCTCTTCCCCCACGGCGCGCGCTGAGCCCACCGAGAAACGGAGCGACTCGAGTCGCCAGACCTTCTTTGGAGCCCCCCTTCCCGCCCCGCCGTGGTTCTCCGCGGCCTTTTCCAGCCCCCGCGCGCAGGGTGGGCAGAGGGGAGCCGGCGCCGGCCGGGGGCGCAGACTCGGCCGCGGGGACCCCGGGCTTCTGAGGGGCGTCCGAGCCGGTCTGCGGTTGGCTCTGCAGGGCTGGGGACCTCGGTCTCCCCGGGCCTGGACTGCCGGCGGGCTTGCCCTTCTGTACTTTAGGATTTGACATGTAGGGTTTCTTTTGCCTGGTAGTTTATTCTTAGCGCTGTCAACGTGCTTAGGTTTTTTGTTTTTTTTTTTGAGGGCACCCTTTCCTCCTTCTCTCCAGTTTTTTGTGTTTCTGTTTTGTTTTGTTTTAGTTAGGCATTTTGTCCCTCTGATCTTGAGTGGGTGGGCTGGCAGGACACTTGGAGAGGAGGCGTGATCTTGAGTGGCCTTTGGAAAATGACACGCCAAAGGGAAATTTACACACAAGTCCGGTGATTCCAGAAATGCAGGGTGTCCGGCCAGGTGGGCGCCCGGCCCCTCGTCCCCTGTGGCGGCGTGGTGCGCGTGTACCTTGTCTCAGGGTTTACGCTTGGGCCCCGCAGCCCACCTTCCGGAGGGAAAGCGCAGCGGGCGGCTTGGGCCGGCGCCTTTGGGGCGCCCTTTCGTGCGCTCAGCTTGCGGGGGACCGGCCTCCAGGCGACCCGGCGGGGAAGCCCGCGCGACTCGCGCGTGTGTGTCAGTTTTGTGGAAAGTGTGCCGCGGCCGGGGTCGGGACGCTGGGACCGCCTGGAGCCGATGTTGACTCCGAGTCCCGGTTCTCCGCAGTTATCTGAGGTCCGAGGGTTTCCAGCCCTCCACTGCGCACTGGCGCTTTCTATTTTTGCCCTTCCTGTGCGTGGAGGCGCGGCTGAGCCTGGGCTCTGGCTTTTCCGGTTGGGTAACTCCAGGCGGCCCGGGTGGGCGGCCTGAGCAGCAGCGGGCCGGGCGGGGAGACATGCCAGGGGAGGGAAACTGAAAGTGGGGAGAACCTTCAGAACTCCAGCTGATCCACTTGCCTCGCCTCCCCGCCCCTCTTACTGCATTTGTCATGCCGGGGATGGCTGGTCGGCACATTTTTCAAAATGTAATAACTTGTGTATCCTTAGTAGCCGTGAAGCATAGTTCACTTGTAGTGCACAGCTGTAGGAGTTTTGATCGCCATCAGGCGGCAGAGCAATCCTGTCATCCTATTTGCTGCCCTTTGGCGCCAGGGTGCCTCTAGCCTCTTGGCCACTAATCTCCTCTCCGTCCCTAAGGTTTTGGCTTTTCCAGAAAGTCAGATAAACGGAACAACAGCATGTAGCTTTTTGATTCTGGCTGCTTTGGCTCAGCAAAACCTATGCGAGATTCCTCCCGGGTTTGTTTTTTTTGTTGTTGTTGTTTTAAATATTTATTTAGGTAGTTATTTACTTGGCTGTGCTGGGTCTTGTTGCGGCACATGGGATCGTCATTGCCGTGTGCAGTATGTTTTAGTTGCGGCGTGGGGGATCTAGTTCCCTGAGCAGGGATGGACCCCGGGCCCCTTGCATTGGGAGTGTGGAGTCTTAGCCACTGGACCACCAGGGAAGTCCGTCATCCCTGTTGTTGCGGGTATGAGAAGCCACTCCTTTTTCTGGCTGTGTTGTATTCCCTTTTCCGTTTGTCCATTCGCCTGCGGGTGGCAGGACTTGTGGGATGTTTCCAGTTTTGAGGGGATCAGGAATAAAGCTGCTGTAAACATCCCAGGGCAGGTTTCCATGTGAACTTGGGTTTTTACCTCACTTGAGAAAATACTCAGGAGTGGGACTGGGGTCTGTGCTAAGTGTATGTTTAACAATCCTTCTGCATCTTAGAAATTGGTATTTTTGAATATTGGAAGAGTTGAGAAATCCACTGTGACCCAGCACCCAGGCACTTGAAACGAAGTTGAAAGTTCCTCTGGAGATGGTCACGTTGTCGCCGTCACTGTCTTTTATTCGAGGCAGAGCGAGGCCACAGATGTGTAACCCTTGTAAGGAAGGCCTCGTGTGTCCAGGCCCTGGCGGGACCTGGCTTTCTAGTGGTGGGCGGTTCTGCAGTGGAGAGCGTCTTTCCCTTGCTGGCCAGACCTCGCTTGGCAGGGTGCGGGGTGTGCTGCCTGCCTGGCCGGGCGCTCTTTCTGCCGGTCAGCAGCCGTTCCTGGTGTGTCTGTCCTACTACCAGGCAGGCGGTCAGGGGCCCTAGTGACGTGCTCAGCGAGCCGCAGCTTTCCTAAAGCTTTGCGGGTAATGTCTGCTACCCTCCCATTTCCCTGCTGAGGAATTTTGCTTTCTCATGGGAAGTGAGGGGCAGTACTTTATAAGAGTTCATATTTTGTGATGACTCGATGCTGAATACATTAAGAAAATGGGCTCCTTCCAGAAGCTTAACTTCTCAGAAGGTCACATTTCGCATGTGACTGCACGTTTGAAATGAGTGAGCTTGTTTGTTCATTGATTCATTGATTCTGCAAGCACCTCCTGGATATTTACAGTGAGTGTTCCAGGGGGCGTGGAGGACAGTAGACAGTATTCTTTTTTTTTTTGATTTTTGAATTTTATTTTATTTTTTTATACAGCATGCTCTTATTAGTCATCAATTTTATACACATCAGTGTATACACGTCAATCCGAGTCGCCCAGTTCAGCACACCACCATCCCCACCCCCCACGGCTTTCCTCCCTTGGTGTCCATACGTTTGTTCTCTACATCCGTGTCTCAACTTCTGCCCTGCAAACTGGTTCATCTGTTTGAGACAGCTTTGTACTTCCCGCTTCCAGGGGCTCTTGTGTGGGAGCTGCGAAGCGGGGTTTTAGATGGTGCAAGGTGGAGGGTGGGCACTAGAACCGGTGCCCAGTGTCCGGGTGTGCGTGCGCTAGATGGGGCGTGTGGCCTAGGACTCCTGCCGGCTCGGTGACCCCGGCCGAGTGCTCTAAGGCTTCTAGGTCTCAGTATTCTCATCTGTAGCATGGGCTGAACAGGACTCACTCTCTCTGAAGGTTACAAGGTCGAACTGTGTTAATGCTTGTAGACCCTACAATGTAGAACACTTAGGACAGTTTGGAGCATCGTTAATTGTTCCACAGATATTACCTGGTCTGTTGAACGACTTTGCCTGGTACACGCCAAAGCGATTAGGAAATTGGTATATCCCAGCTTCATTTCCTTTCCATTAAAACAGGGCTCAGGAAAAAAAAATCTGTTTTTCAGTAGTCGTATCATATAGTGGAAAGAGCACTGGTGTGAAGGCAGCCTAGGGTTTGAATTCCAGGGCTTATGCTGTCTGTGGCCTGGGCAGGTTACTTTTGAACTGCAATCCCCACACTTGTAAAATGACATTAATAACCACTCTTTCTGTGGGTTCTTAGAATTAATTAAGCAGGTTATGTGTGTAAAGTATCCTGGCACTTGAATGAGTTGTCAGAACCAAGGGCTGCTGGAGACGATGCTTCCGCCCTAGGTAATCTCCCCTTCTACTGGGCGGCAGGTAAGCACAAGCACAGTAGTCAGTGCTCTGGAAGAAGTGAGTTCTGGTGCTACAGAGCACAGAATCTTTCTTTTTAATTTAATTATTATTTTATATTGGAGGATAGTTGATGTACAATATTGTGTTAGTTTCAGGCGTACAGTAAAGTGATTCCGTTATACATATATCCATTCCTTTTCAGATTCTTTTCCCGTACAGTTTGTTCCAGGCCATGGTGTAGAGTTCCCTGTGCTGTGCAGTAGGTGCTTGTAGATGATCTGTTTGATATAGAGTCATGTGTCTATGTTAACGCCAAAGTCCTAATGTACCCCTCCCCCCCCCAACCTTTCCCCTTTGCAGAGCACAGAATCTTGGAAGGGAAAGTTCAGGGTAGGCTTCTTGGAGGAGGTGCCATCCTTTCTAAGGATATGTAGAAGCTCCTGGGGTGGCAGGAGGGAGCAGTGTGTGTCAAAGTTTGAGAAATATAAGAAAATATGGCAAAACTAATGTACAGGACTCGAACTCAGGGTTTGGGAAAGAAATGAGAGTTGATACTGGAAACCTAGTGGGGCCCAACAGAACGGGGCCTTGTTTGTCCTGTCAGAAGTTTAGATGTTTATCCTGAAGGCTGTGGGAAACCCTAAAGAACAGTGAGATGGACTTCTGGTTTAGAGACTCACTTGGACCTCCATGTGCAAGGCACTTGATTGGGTGCAGGGTGAATTGTAATCTAAGGTTCCCACTTAAGTTATAAAAGGTTGGACTGGATTTTGCAGATCTGAGAGAGAATGGGTGGGGCCTGGTGACCAGTTAGAAAAGGGAGGGCAGCAAGCGTGGGTGACAGTTTACAGCTGCATCTTTTTGAGAGATACAGAGCACAGTAGGAAGGGATTGGGGGTGGGGAGAGGATCTTACTTCATCTTCAGTGCTTTAGAGGGGCCTGGTAGACAGGTCTGGGCCCAAGGTTCAGATCTGGGCTTTTGGGGAGGAGAGGTGTTTGAAGGCATGGGAGAGACTTAGGTTACCCACAAGAAGATCCAAAGAATCATAGGTCTGAGGGCTTTTTAAGTGGGTATACTGAGGAAGTTTATAAGCTGAAAGAAAGCAGCCAGCAGAGAAAGGGTGTGAAGATCTAGGAGAGGAAATGATTGTTCATTTGTTTTCAAAAAGCTGAATACTTATCGTGTGCCTGGCCCTTTTCTAGGATCTGGGGTTCTCACCATGTGTTACCTCTTCTGCAAGGACAGTTCAACTCATTCCCTGGTGAAGAGAAGTCAGATTATTCTTTGCATCCCATTCAGGTGTAGCAACTATTCTGTACCTCTGAAGGGACTTGACTTAACCAGAGTAATAAGTTAGAAATCAAAAGAAGTTAGAGCTGGAAGGGACCTTAAAAGCCACTGTACTTAATTTTGCCTAATATTTTACATTGATTGTAAGAAAAATGCAGAGCCCATTCTCTTCAGAATTCCTTCACTGAACTTTCTTTATGACTTTCATCCAGTGGGTCTAGCTTGTAAATTTTGGCCTCCTCCTAAATTTGCTTCTTCATCCACGTTACATTTTGCCCCGACTATGGCAGAAACTCCTGGGTGGTTTCGCGGCCCCTGGTCTCAGTTCCTCTAAGTTGATCTGCCTACTCGGGTTGAGTGATCTTCTAACATGACAAGATATGCCTAAAATAATGCTGCTAATGGCTTGCCCACACAGAGTTAGTGCATACTAGCCGCCCAGCGTGTGCTCTGCACAGAGGCCTGTAGTCTGAACTGTGCTTTGCCAAGCCTCCTGGGGCTCTTTGGCCCTGAGGAAGGGGAGCTTTTTGTGATCACTCTCTTTATCTAATTGGTCCTTCAGCTGCGGGGCGCCTTTTTCTAATCAGCGGAGGCATCCTTACTAAGCCAGTGGTAGCCCCAGGCCTCATCACTTGTGGGATACAAGCCATGCTCTCTCCCAGGCTTGCTTGGGCCAACATCTCTATTTTTATTTCTGTGTCTTCTCACACTTGGACCCCTGTTCTTTAGTCATCCCCACCTGCAGTATTTACAGTGCCCAGCAGGTGTCAGGCTTGAGTGTCTTTGCACAGGTGCTCCCTGTGCAGTTAATGCACCTCCTACTCCACCTCTGCATAGCCTCATCTTTCTAGACTGTACTTCAGGGTTATCATGAAGCCGTCACTTAGATACAACTTTGGCCTCCATAGGCACTTCTGTGCTTTATCTCATGTGATTGAAATTTTGACTTTATAGATCTTCCTCCTTAATGAGGCTTTAAGGACAGGAGTCATTTCTAATCCTTAGCACAGAGCAGATGCTTTTTAAAGGTGATAAAATGTATGGTTTAAATGACTCATTTTACAATAATTTTGCTTTAGCTTCTGATAGAAATAAAGTTTCCGGATGTTGTGTTCTTGCAATAAGAAATAAAGATGTGACCTTTCAGTTGTGTAAAGCTCATCAAAGCTGTGTAAGTGCGTCAGGTGCGCTAAGGAACGTGGAGCCAAGTGGGCTAGTTGTGAGAGAGAGAGACTTAACTATGTTAACAAAGGTAAGCCTTCATTGTGTCCTGCCAACATTTGACAGTTGCTTTTGGGCAAACTAAATTTATAAAATTTTAAACTGTTCCTCCCCATGAAAGGGATTGAATATTTGGCCACTTTGGTGCACCTGTGTCTTGCGAATTGTCCAATTGGAGATGGAGGTTTAGAAAGTGAGTTTCAGTCTTGTTTAAGTCTCTTCCCATCAGACTGGTCTCGTGATTTCCTACACACCATGTTACTTCCTGTCTACCTTTCCTTGGTGGTGTTCATGCGTGGATTGTCTCCTGTACCTGCTCAAACCTTGGTCCATTCTCATTTGTACCATGGAAGTTTGTCATGCCGGATACTGTCAGAACTCATTTTACTTCAGTTTGTGTTAAGGTGCAAAGCACACGTTTTGTATATTATCTGTTTTTTGTGTTTGCTTATATTTTTATGGTTTCTCTTCAAGAAATATTATGAGTAGGGAAATAACAAGACGTAAAGAGAAAAAACTCATCATTCTCTTTTAAGTTGTTAGAACACCTACCTGCAATCATAATGCACTGTGGTATGTGTTAAAATAGGAAATATATGTCATGTCCCGTAGGAGCAGGAAAGTCAGTGGTGTTAGTTAGCGTGTGTCATAGAAGTAATCACATGGCAGGTGACTGCTGGTTGGGGTCCTGAAACATTAGTGTGTGTTCCCTGTGTCCAGTAGTGGTCTGGAGAGGTCAGGAAGCGTGCCTTTCAATTTGAGGGAACAGAGGGTTTGAGGTCCTCTCTGTTCTATTGCTCTAGTATAGTACACTGCATAGCAGCTCATAAAATACTGTGTTTACAGTTGATATTTAAATCGCTGATTGATCATCAAGATTGGGATGTATCATTGGAAATGAAAATAGGAAGAGTCTTATGCTTTTTAGGTTTTTCCTTTTTTTCCAATGTCTCAGAAGGCTCTTTGATGGGGGACTTTTTATTCTCCCATACAATTGCACGAATACTTATACCCTGGCACTTATTTTAATGGCATTTTCAATTTATAAATGTCTCTGAAACACATACTGTAAACTATTTGAGGGTAATGACCATGGCCGTTGATGGCACATCTTAAATGTGCATCGTGTTAATGTTTGAGTGTCAGGTGGTCTACCATCAGTGCTTCCTTCTTTCACCCAGTTTTCTTCCTCATTTCCTTCTCCAAATTTGTCTCATTTTTCTACTCTCCTTTTGCTTCTCTATTCTTGCTTTCTCTTTCCCATTGCATGTGTCATTCTTCTTCTTTTTCTTCTTCTCCTTCTGACTTCATTATTATGGCCAACCAAAACCTTTTCTAGGATTGTCTCTATCTTCCTTTCCTCTTCATTGCCATCCACAAACTCTTAGAGAATATTCTTGCTTGACTCCCTTACTTCCTAGCATACCCATGTACTTCCTGGCCACTTTAGAACATTGAAAAGGGTTGGAATTTTTAAAAATAGGTAATTATAATCAGTCTTCTTTCACCTCTGGCATAAGACTCTTCTTCCTCAATCTGACTATTCTTAAATCTAGAAGTACTCCAGCTCATTGGTCTCCCTTACCCCCATGTTTAGGCCAAAGAACTTGTGAAACCTTAGCCCTGTTTAATACTTGAATTTATCAAAACAAAAGAGGGCTAATTCTGCCTAAGGGCACCAAAGAAGAATAAAGATGCCACAAAGAAATGTTTAGTCCAGATTTATAATGGACTCTTAAGTGCCTAGTTGAGTGCTAACAGTTAACTCACTTGAACAACAGGGAGGTCATGACCCAAACTAACATGTTAATTGTAAAGACACTTCACTTCACCATTCCTCAATGTAGCTGATAAACTGCATCCAGTTAGCTTAAATAACATGAATGATGAATTTCCCTGTGTATATAAATTGGGAGTTTCTAAAGTTTTCTTTTTCCCTTTGTACAACTACTGACTGGCACCTCGCTTGGTCAGTGCAATAGGAAATGATGACTAAGAAACACATTGTCTCAATATCAGTGGACATAATGTCCTAGTAGTCTATAAAAATCTCAAAATTCTTAATCTAAAAGGTAGGTCTGCCAATCTTATATCCTTTTCCTTTGTTAATATAAGTATCCAATCTATGAAGGTCTCAGTTTCCTTACTTAGAATATGAGGTGGATAGATTTGCTAATATCTAGGGACCTTTCCAATTTTAATATTCCCTAGTTATAAGGGCTGAGCCAAATACAATGGCTCCCTTAATCATTAACCTCGCTCATGATGAAAGTTATCAGCAAGTTCTACTTGTAAGAGATCAAACATTCATATCCATGTATATTGTAGCACATTGACTTTTACAGAACTCAAAGTAACATAACATAGTGACATTCATAGACTTAAGGTCACTGAGGTATACTTTACAATTTTTCTTTTCCCTAGGAAGGAAATGTAGATCCCTAGGAAGGGATTTCTTTCTCTGCCTTTCAGTAATGTAAGCCTTTTATTATCTCTTGGATCCTAAAAATGGGTAGGGTTTTGGCAGGTGGAGCTTAGGACAGACATTCCAGGTGACAGGGACAACAGGAGAAAGGGCAGAAGGAAGAATGGATTTTCAGAAAGACTTGATAGCTTACATGATGAGAGCAGCGTTTCACAATCTCTGTCCTGCAGAACACTGGTTTTAGATGATGTTAATGTAGTTACAAGACAGAAGCATTTGGGAAGAGCTGTACTCTACATCCCGACACGAAATTCAAGTTTCACTTTGTTACATTACATACTCTGAAAAGTTTTGGAGGAAGGAATTGATTTATTTTTGTTTAATTCAGTCTTACTCACAGTTACTTGACAAACCTATATTCAGCTGATGGGACTGTATTTTGTGAAAGGCCAATCGGAGAAATGGTGAGATGGAGCTTAGGCTATTTCTCTGTTGGGACAGGCATGTGATTATTTTTCTTATAATTCTTTACTGTTTGTCGTAACAATTGTTACTTTGCAGGAGTCAGTTTTTTTTTTTTACATCTTTATTGGAGTATAATTGCTTTACAGTGTTGTGTTAGTTTCTGCTGTGTAACAAAGTGAATCAGCTATATGCATACATATATCCCCAGGATTCAGTTTTAAGCCCTCTGTTTTTACCTGAGTTATTGGGAATCTTAGAAAGCTCAACAGTCCTGGAGTCTTCATCTCTGATGTAGTTTCCAGAAGCTCCTGGCACTTACCACTATTTCCTCTTGATTCTTTTCTTCCGACTTCAGACTTCTTATGATTATGAGCTGATGGTTTTCTCAGCCTCTAGTGTCAAAACCAGCTACCTCACTCATCTTCATTGTCTCAGTTACAAGGTGCAATATTTCCCATGTTTATATGTGTCAAAATATAAGTCAGGGATTGATACATAGCATATACATAATAAAAATTGTATTTCTTTTTTTTTCTTTGTTCAGAGGTATCCAAACACTGGCCAAGTTCTTAAATTGAAAGTAGAGTGATCTAACTTATTCAGCTCATCCAACCATCAATGTTGAATATTTGTCTTTTTTCTTACACATATTTCTTGTATTCCAATTGTGACATTCTAGAGCACAGTGAGTACATTTATAACTTATTACTGCATTACTACCTTGGCTATTCCTTGACCAAAATTTACTTCATACAACTGACAGCCTAATTAACCTACTAGAGTTTTTTTTAATGTACGCATACATTAAAAAAAAAAACTCTAGTAGGTTAACTGCATTGCTAATAACTGAATTTTTACATCTCTATGCACCCATGTATGCAACACCAGATCAAGATATTATAAAATATTTCTAACACCCTACACGGTTCTCTGTTACTTCTTTCTGTTCCATACTCTCCCAGGGCAACACCTAAGCTGACCTCTATCACCATATATGAGATACATGGAAAGACACAGTGTGTATTCTTTGGTATCTGGCCTCTGGTTACATATCATTATATCAGTAGTTTATTGTTTTATTGTGTTTTCCTGATTTTTTAAACCTAGACATTCATACAGTGTCAAAGTACCACTGAGTTCTTCATATTATTATGCTGACCTCCATCTTCAGGGGCTTTCCACAGTCTTCCATGTGTCTTTCCACCTACTTTCTCTTCCATCTAATTATGTTTCATTTAACCAACCTCAGCCAGCCTTCCCCCATATTCCCCAACATGTAGCACTCCTGTGTTCAGCCAGTTTTGTCCCCTATTCCATAAGCCCTTTGTGCCATTCCTGACACTGTGCCTGTTCCCTGCCCGGAAGGCCTGTTCCCTACCCTCTATATACTTGTTCAAGACTCAGTTTAAATGCTACCTGTTCTGAGAAGTCTTCTCAGAAGAAGCCAGTACTTTTTGGAATCCTTCTTTAATGAAATCCCATAGCAAGTGTAATCTGTCCTCCCTGATCTGGTAATTAATTATCCATTGTTCCTATCATATAGTGTTTGTTTTCCTTGTGTGCTGTTATTATTTATTGAAGCAGATTACAGTGACTTGAACCAGGAACTGGGTCATTTTCCTCTTCCTTTTAGTGCAAGTTTCTGTGATATGAAGTTAAACTCTTTTTCCCTCACTTCCCATTCACCCTCAGCAGTTGTTAAACATGAAGTACAAGTGAAACTTATTGGTTAACAGGTTTTTGTGGTCCTTGGTTCTGGTCCCTAGGTCTAAGCTGCACTTCTGTAGTGTTAATTTGACTGATTTCTTATTGTCACATAACTCAGGCATTAACTAAATCATTACAAATTTAGCTACATATAAGATAGTATAAGAAAAACCCAGTGGATATCAAAAGTTTTGGCCTGGAGGAGAGTGTTGCATGAGTCCTAGTTTGGTGGGACTCACACTTAATGATCGAGCCTTCCAGTATTCCACTGTAAGTAAGAAAGGGGTATGCAAATATATGGTTAATATTTAACAGTGTTGATAGAAAAGAGAAGAGAGAAAGGGACGACAGATACTTTGAGGGCCTTTTAGAATTCATGAACGATTATGATTGGATGGGGAAACAGAAGAACCGAGGGCTAACCTCCCACAAGTGAGGTCAGGAAAGAGAGAAGGGCTCATCTGGTATGCAGGTAGAGAGGTTTGACCTACAGAATCTTAGAAAACCTCAACAATCTGAGCAGCGTTGGCAAGAGGCAAACTAAAGGGCTAACAAAAGTCTGCAAAAGTCTCACACAAAGAACTCTGGCATGGTGTTCATCATCTAGCTAATCCTAACATGCAGACATTTATGAGAGTAAAGTCAGGTCCTTACCAGAGTGGGTTTCTTATTTGGGCAACTGGGTCAAATGAAGAAAGGCAGGTGTAGGCTGCCAGAGTAATAAATAAGGAGAGGAAAAACAAAAAGAATGAGACATATCATTCATCAGTGATTTCCCCCCAGTATTCTTAGCCTCCAGCTTATCTCTATCTTACTGCTAACACAGGAACTAGACTGAACAGTGAGGTAAAAGGTCTCTACAGAAACTGAGGTAATATAGAAAATAAAAAATAAAACATAAAATTGTAAATTTTCTTCCTAGGGGTAATTGAGATGATAGTTCAATAATAACATAAGATCAGGTGAAGTCTACAGCTTTTAGAAAAGCTGGATAAAGTAAGAAAACATCTGTTTGCTGGCATCTGAATGTTAGAGAGACACCAAGACATGTGGGCCAAGTTGTGGAGAGAAGGGAAACACAGACGCAAGCTTGACATTTGGTGCAGCTTTTCTCCTTTGGGCATTTGCTGATTCAAATCTTACAGCCTAGGAACTGAAAAGCCAAGGAGTTCAAAAGACTCTAACCACAGAAGCCAAAGGGCAACAGCTCAAGCTAAAGGCAACAACTAATGGAATGAGAAGCTAAGTGTATCTTTAGTCTCACAGGGCTGTGGGAACCATTACATTTAAAGCCTAACAAATACAAGGGTAGTTGGGAATAGGGAGAATCCGAACTTTCACATGGTAATCCCAAATGGCAACACCCGTAGGGAAGGACAAGACAGAAATAGACCAACCTTCACACAGACTGAAAAATGGCTTTGAATGAGCTCAAACTGAGAATGGACTAAGGTTACCAGTCCGTATAGTAAGTGTCTGCCTTGGGCCAAAGTAAATCTTTTCAAGAGAAAGATAACAACATCCAGAATGTGGAGGTATCTTTATAGTTTCTAAAATAAGTTAAGCCCAATTTTAGTATAAAAAATAATTGGACATAACCAGGAAAAAGACTAAATGATCAAAAGTTCAAAAAAAGAAGAAAGAAAGAAAAAAGACAACATAAATAGACACAGGAGGACAAGAGTTAGCAGGCCTTGGTTTAAAAAAAAAACAACAAAACTACTATGGTTAAACAAAGAAAATAGACACATGGCAAATAAGCATATGAAAAGATGCTACACATTCCATGTCATCAGTGAATTTTGAGTTAGAACAATAATGAGATACCACTACACACCTATTTAAATGGCTAAAATCCCCAAACTGAAATACCGAAGTTGGTGATGATGCAGAACAATTGGAATTCTCATTTGTGGCTAGTGGGATACTTGGCAGTTTCTTACAAAATAAACGTACTTTTACCATACAGTGATCTAGTAATCCTGCTCTTTGGTATTTACCCATAGGAACGGAAAAGTTCTGAAAAGTTATGAAAGTAAGAGCCTTTACAGTGAGAAAATTCTATGATTCTATGGTTTTTCAACTCATTAATTTGTGTAGTTCATCCATTTTACTCATTGTATACACTTAAGTATATTGTTCCTTGAAATGGCCATTCAAAGTTGTTTCCTGTGCCACACACTATTATTGTTAGGGTTGGTCCTGTGTAAATCTTACCCCCATTGAATTAGTATTAACCCTAAACAAGCAGCTTTCTTCCATAAGGAAACAAAAAAGAGGTTCAGAAATGTCCAAACTAAGGTTTTATAAAACTGTGTTATCAAATCTTATTTATCAAAAAACTTCAAACATAGCAGTATGAGTTCCCATATACCCTTTACTCAGCTTCCCCAAATGTTAACATTTTCTATTACTAGAGTATAATTATTGAAAGCAGAAAGTTTACATTGTCACAATGCTACTAACGATTTATAGACTGGTATTCAAATATTGCCTATTGTCTTGTGGTCCAGATTCAAATCTAGGATCCCTTATTGCATTTGCTTGTCATATCTCCCCATTCTTCTCTAATCTAGGATAGTTCCTCAGTCTTTTTTTGTCTGTTATGACCTTGAACTAATGGAAACTCCTAGCCAGTCATTTTGTAGAATTTTTCTCAAATAGGGTTTGTTTGATATTTTCTCATGGTTAGACTGAGGATATGTATTTCTTGACAAGAACACTTCAGGAGAGATATGCCATTTTCAGTACATATTAGAGGTACAAACAAATCTGTATGTCTCACTACTGGGGATATTAACTTTGATGACTTCGTTATAATGATAGCTGCAAAATCACTATTTTTCCCTTTGTAATTATTTGAGATTGTTCAAATATTCTGCTTCTTGTTTAATTTTCCCATACTAATTTTAGCATCCATCAATAATTTTTGACTCCACCCATTACTGTGGTGTTTGATGATTGTTCATTTTCTATTCCCATCATTCCCTCTACCTTTATTAACTATTATTTGAGTATAAGAAAGAGCTATTCTTCTCCTTCATTTATGTATTTATCTGGTTATTTGTTCATATATATACATACATCAGTGTGAACTTGTGGATATTTATTTTATTCTACGGGTTAAAATTTATTACTATCATTAATAGTTTTGTTTCTCAAAGTGTTCCATATTTGGTCACTGGTACTCCTTCCAGCTGTCTCCTATATTTTTCCTACATGGCCATACAATTTTTGAAGTAATATCTTATTTTCTGACACCACAAAATGCTCCAGACCCATCTTTTACTTTCCTCTGTCTCAGCCTTGAATCAGTCATTTCTCCATGGAGTTCTTGTTCCTTGCATTAATAATGGTATTCAGAAACCAGAATCTTGGTATGAGGTGGATTTATCACTATCCAAGCTACCTCATTGTGTTTTCATCAGAGAGAGCTAAAAATATATATACGAATACATAAAAATATACAAGTATCTCTATTTTCATATTATCTATCTGGGTGTGTGTGTATACACACACACGTGTGCACACACACACATTATCTATCATCTGTCTATCTACATATATATATAACTTCAAATTGATACATAAATTCAAATTGATACCTTGATTCCAATCCAACACCACAGGGTTTATTCTAGCCTCCCTTACCCTTTCCTTATTTGTAACTCTTTTCTTTAACAATTAGAAACCTAGGGCCTCCCTGGTGGCGCAAGTGGTTGAGAGTCCGCCTGCCGATGCAGGGGACGCGGGTTCGTGCCCCGGTCTGGGAGGATCCCATATGCCGCGGAGCGGCTGGGCCCGTGAGCCATGGCCGCTGAGCCTGCGCGTCCGGAGCCTGTGCTCCGCAACGGGGGAGGCCACAACAGTGAGAGGCCCGCGTACCACACACAAAAAAAAACAAAAAAACAAAAAAACAATTAGAAACCTGATTCTCATTATTTGCAGTCTATTTATTCATTTGCTCAATTCTGGAATACACATAAAATATTTAAAAATCATTAACCTGTACACGTGTGAAAAATAAATTTACTAAGAAGTTCAATATTTTTGTAATTTCTTTTTTTTTATTAGTTGCTGCTTTATAACAAAGTGAATCAGTCATACATATACATCTGTTCCCACATCCCTTCCCTCATGCATCTCCCTCTCTCCCACCCTCCCCATCCCACCCCTCCAGGCGGTCACAAAGCACCGAGCTGATCTCCCTGTGCTCTGCGGCTGCTTCCCACTATCTATCTACCTTACGTTTGGTAGTGTATATATGTCCATGCCTCTCTTTCGCTTTGTCACAGCTTACCCTTCCCCCTCCCCATATCCTCAAGTCCATTCTCAAGTAGGTCTGTGTCTTTATTCCCGTTTTACCCCTAGGTTCTTCATGACACTTTTTAAAAATTCCATATATATGTGTTAGCATACTGTATTTGTCTTTCTCTTTCTGACTTACTTCACTCTGTATGACAGACTCTAGGTCTATCCACCTCATTACAAATAGCTCAGTTTCGTTTCTTTTTATGGCTGAGTAATATTCCATTGTATATATGTGCCACATCTTCTTTACCCATTCATCCGATGATGGACACTTAGGTTGTTTCCATCTCCGGGCTATTGTGAATAGAGCTGCAATGAACATTTTGGTACATGTCTCTTTTTGAATTATGGTTTTCTCAGGGTATATGCCTAGTAGTGGGATTGCTGGGTCATATGGTAGTTCTATTTGTAGTTTTTTAAGGAACCTCCATACTGTTCTCCATAGTGGCTGTACCAATTCACATTCCCACCAGCAGTGCAAGAGTGTTCCCTTTTCTCCACACCCTCTCCAGCATTTATTGTTTCTAGATTTCTTGATGATGTCCATTCTGACTGGTGTGAGATGATATCTCATTGTAGTTTTGATTTGCATTTCTCTAATGATTAATGATGCTGAGCATTCTTTCATGTGTTTGTTGGCAGTCTGTATATCTTCTTTGGAGAAATGCCTATATAAGTCTTCTGCCCATTTTTGGATTGGGTTGTTTGTTTTTTTGCTATTGAGCTGCATGAGCTGTTTATAAATTTTGGAGATTAATCCTTTGTCCGTTGCTTCATTTGCAAATATTTTCTCCCATTCTGAGGGTTGTCTTTTGGTCTTGTTTATGGTTTCCTTTGCTGTGCAAAAGCTTTGAAGTTTCATTAGGTCCCATTTGTTTATCTTTGTTTTGATTTCCATTTCTCTAGGAGGTGGGTCCAAAAGGATCTGGCTGTGATTTATGTCATAGAGTGTTCTGCCTATGTTTTCCTCTAAGAGTTTGATAGTGTCTGGCCTTACATTTAGGTCTTTAATCCATTTTGAGCTTAGTTTTGTGTATGGTGTTAGGGAATGATCTAATCTCATACTTTTACATGTCCCTGTCCAGTTTTCCCAGCACCACTTATTGAAGAGGCTTTCCTTTCTCCACTGTACATTCCTGCCTCCTTTATCAAAGATAAGTTGAGCATATGTGCGTGGGTTTATCTCTGGGCTTTCTATCCTGTTCCATTGATCTATCTTTCTGTTTTTGTGCCAGTACCACACTGTCTTGATTACTGTAGCTTTGTAGTATAGTCTGAAGTCAGGGAGCCTGATTCCTCCAGCTCCGTTTTTCGTTCTCAAGATTGCTTTGGCTATTCGGGGTCTTTTGTTTTTCCAAACAAATTTTGAAATTTTTTGTTCTAGTTCTGTGAAAAATGCCAGTGGTAGTTTGATAGGGATTGCATTGAATCTGTAGATTGCTTTGGGTAGTAGAGTCATTTTCACAATATTGATTCTTCCAATCCAGGAGCATGGTATATCTCTCCATCTATTTGTATCATCTTTAATTTCTTTCATCGGTGTCTTATAATTTTCTGCATACAGGTCTTTTGTCTCCTTAGGTAGGTTTATTCCTAGATATTTTATTCTTTTTGTTGCGATGGTAAATGGGAGTGTTTTCTTGATTTCACTTTCAGATTTTTCATCATTAGTATATAGGAATGCCAGAGATTTCTGTGCATTAATTTTGTATCCTGCTACTTTACCAAATTCATTGATTAGCTGTAGTAGTTTTCTGGTAGCCTCTTTAGGATTCTCTATGGATAGTATCTTGTCATCTGCAAACAGTGACAGCTTTACTTTTTCTTTTCCAATTTGGATTCCTTTTATTTCCTTTTCTTCTCTGATTGCTGTGGCTAAAACTTCCAAAACTAAGTTGAATAAGAGTGGTGAGAGTGGGCAGCCTTGTCTTGTTCCTGATCTTAGTGGAAATGGTTTCAGTTTTTCACCATTGAGGACAATGTTGGCTGTGGTTTTGTCATATATGGCCTTTATTATGTTGAGGAAAGTTCCCTCTATGCCTACTTTCTGCAAGGTTTTTATCATAAATGGGTGTTGAATTTTGTTGAAAGCTTTCTCTGCATCTATTGAGATGATCATATGGTTTTTCTTCTTCAGTTTGTTAATATGGTGTATCACATTGATTGATTTGCGTATATTGAAGAATCCTTGCATTGCTGGAATAAACCCCACTTGATCATGGTGTATGATCCTTTTAATGTGCTGTTGGATTCTGTTTGCTAGTATTTTGTTGAGGATTTTTGCATCTATGTTCATCAGTGATATTGGCCTGTAGTTTTCTTTCTTTGTGACATCCTTGCCTGGTTTTGGTATCAGGGTGATGGTGGCCTCGTAGAATGAGTTTGGGAGTGTTCCTTCCTCTGAAATTGTTCGGAAGAATTTGAGAAAGATGGGTGTTAGCTCTTCTCTAAATGTTTGATAGAATTTGCCTGTGAAGCCATCTGGTCCTGGGCTTTTGTTTGTTGGAAGATTTTTAATCACAGTTTCAATTTCAGTGCTTGTGATTGGTCTGTTCATATTTTCTATTTCTTCCTGATTCAGTCTTGGCAGGTTGTGCATTTCTAAGAATTTGTCCATTTCTTCCAGGTTGTCCATTTTATTGGCATAGAGTTGCTTGTAGTAATCTCTCCTGATCTTTTGTATTTCTGCAGTGTCAGTTGTTACTTCTCCTTTTTCATTTCTAATTCTATTGATTTGAGTCTTCTCCCTTTTTTTCTTGATGAGTCTGGCTAATGGTTTATCAATTTTGTTTATCTTCGCAAAGAACCAGCTTTTAGTTTTATTGATCTTTGCTATCGTTTCCTTCATTTCTTTTTCGTTTATTTCTGATCTGATCTTTATGATTTCTTTCCTTCTGCTAACTTTGGTGGTTTTTTGTTCTTCTTTCTCTAATTGCTTTAGGTGCAGGGTCAGGTTGTTTACTTGATGTTTCCTGTTTCTTAAGGTGGGATTGTATTGCTATAAACTTCCCTCTTAGAACTGCTTTTGCTGCGTCCCATAGGTTTTGGGTCGTCCTTTCTTCATTGTCATTTGTTTCTAGGTATTGTTTTATTTCCTCTTTGATTTCTTCAGTGATCACTTCGTTATTGAGTAGTGTATTGTTTAGCCTCCATGTGTTTGTACTTTTTACAGATCTTTTCCTGTAATTGTTGTCTAGTCTCATAGCATTGTGGTCGGAAAAGATACTTGATACAATTTCAATTTTCTTAAATTTACCAAGGCTTGATTTGTGACCCAAGATATGATCTATCCTGGAGAATGTTCCATGAGCACTTGAGAAAAATGTGTGTTCTGTTGTTTTTCGATGGAATGTCCTATAAATATCCATTAAGTCCATCTTGTTTAATGTATCATTTAAAGCTTGTGTTTCCTTATTTATTTTCATTTTGGATGATCTGTCCATTGGTGAAAGTGGGGTGTTAAAGTCCCCTACTATGAGTGTGTTACTGTCGATTTCCCCTTTTATGGCTGTTAGTATTTGCCTTATGTATTGAGGTGCTCCTATGTTGGGTGCATAAATATTTACAATTGTTATATCTTCTTCTTGGATCGATCCCTTTATCATTATGTAGTTTCCTTCTTTGTCTCTTCTAATAGTCTTTATTTTAAAGTCTATTTTGTCTGATATAAGAATTGCTACTCCAGCTTTCTTTTGATTTCCATTTGCATGGAATATCTTATTCCATCCCCTTACTTTCAATCTGTATGTGTCTCTAGGTCTGAAGTGGGTCTCTTGTAGACAGCATATATATGGGTCTTGTTTTTGTATCCATTCAGCCAATCTGTATCTTTTGGTGGGAGCATTTAGTCCATTTACATTTAAGGTAATTATTGATATGTATGTTCCTATTCCCATTTCCTTAATTGCTTTGGGTTCGTTATTGTAGGTATATTCCTTCTGTTGTGTTTCTTGCCTAGAGAAGTTCCTTTAGCATTTGTTGTAAAGCTGGTTTGGTGGTGCTGAACTCTCTCAGCTTTTGCTTGTCTGTAAAGTTTTTAATTTCTCCATCAAATCTGAATGAGATCCTTGCTGGGTAGAGTAATCTTGGTTGCAGGTTTGTCTCCTTCATCACTTTAATTATGTCCTGCCTCTCCCTTCTGGCTTGTAGAGTTTCTGCTGAGAGATCAGCTGTTAACCTGATGGGGATTCCCTTGTGTGTTATTTGTTGTTTTTCCCTTGCTGCTTTTAATATGTTTTCTTTGTGTTTAATTTTTGACAGTTTGATTAATATGTGTCTTGGCGTATTTCTCCTTGGATTTATTCTGTATGGGACTCTCTGTGCCTCCTGGACTTGATGAACTATTTCCTTTCCCATATTAGGGAAGTTTTCAACTATAATCTCTTCAAATATTTTCTCAGTCCCTTTCTTTTTCTCTTCTTCTTCTGGAACCCCTATAATTCGAATGTTGGTGCGTTTAATGTTGTCCCAGAGGTCTCTGAGACTGTCCTCTGTTCTTTTCATTCTTTTTTCTTTATTTTGCTGTGCATCAGTTATTTCCACTATTTTATCTTCCACCTCACTTATCCCTTCTTCTGCCTCAGTTATTCTGCTATTGATCCCATCTAGAGTATTTTTCATTTCATTTATTGTGTTTTTAATCGATGCTTGATTCATCTTTAGTTCTTCTAGGTCCTTGTTAACTGTTTCTTGCATTTTGTCTATTCTGTTTCCAAGATTTTGGATCTTGGAAATAGAATCTTGGATCATCTTTACTATCATTATTCTGAATTCTTTTTCAGGTAGACTGCCTATTACCTCTTCATTTGTTAGGTCTGGTAGGTTTTTATCTTGCTCCTTCACCTGCTGTGTGTTTTTCTGTCTTCTCATTTTGCTTCTCTTACTGTGTTTGGGGTCTCCTTTTTGCAGGCTGCAGATTCGTAGTTCCCGTTGTTTTTGGTGTCTGTCCCCAGTGGCTAAGGTTGTTTCAGTAGGTTGTGTAGGCTTCCTGGTGGGGGGGACTGGTGCCTGTGTTCTGGTGGTTGAGGCTCGATCTTGTCTTTCTGGTGGACAGGTCCATGTCTGGTGGTGTGTTTTGGGGTGCCTGTGGCCTTATTATGTTTTTAGGCAGCCTTTCTGCTAATGGTTGGGGTTGTGTTCCTGCCTTGCTAGTTGCTTGGCATAGGGTGACCAGCACTGTAGCCTGCTGGTCGTTGACTGAAGGTGGGTGCTGGTGTTGAAATGGAGATCTCTGGGAAATTTTCGCCGCTTGATATTATGTGGAGCTGGGAGGTCTCTTGTGGACCCGTGTCCTGAAGTTGGCTCTCCCACTTCAGAGGCACAGCACTGACTCCTGGCTGCAGCACCAAGAGCTTTTCATCTACCCGGCTCAGAATAAAAGGGAGAAAAAGTAGAAAGAAAGAATTAGTAGAAGAAAGAAAGAGAGAGAGAAAGAAAGGAAGGAAGAAAGAAAGGAGGGAGGGAGGGAGGAAGCACGGAAAGAAAGAAAAGGGAGGGAGGGAGGAAGGAAAGAAAAAGAAAGAGTGAATGGAAGAAGGGAGGGAGGAAGGAAAGAAAGACAGACAGGCGGGAGGGAGGGAGGAAGGAAAGAGAAAGAGTGAAAGGAAGAAGGGTGGGAGGGAGGGAGGAAGGAAAGACAGACAGGAGGGAGGGAGGGAGGGAGGAAGGAAAGAAAAAGAGTGAAAGGAAGAAGGGAGGGAGGGAGGAAGGAAAGAAAGAGAGAAAGAAGGGGCGGAGGGAGGGAGGGAGGAAGGGAAGGTAGGAAAAAAAGAGCAGGTAAAGTAAAATAGAATAAAGTATAAAATATAGTAGCGTTATTAAAATTAAAAAGTAATTATTGAAAAAAAAACGGACAGATAGAACCCTGGGACATATGGTGGAAGCAAAGCTATACAGAGAAAATCTCACACAGAAGCATACACATACACCTTCACAAAAAGAGATCAGGGGGAAAAATCGAAAATCTTCCTCTCAAAGTCCACCTCCTCAATTTGGGATAATTCGTTGTAAAAAGAGGAAAAGGGGGAAAAGTCTGAAATCTTGCTCTCAAAGTCCACCTCCTTAATTTGGGATAATTCGTTGTAAAAAGAGGAAAAGGGGGAAAAGTCTGAAATCTTGTCCTCAAAGTCCACCTCCTCAATTTGGGATGATTCGCTGTCCATTCATGCACTCCACAGACGCAGGGCACATCAAGTGGACCGTGGAGCTTTAATCCGCTGCCTCCGAGGCTGCACAGAGAGATTTCCCTGTCTCTTCTCTGCTCTCACAGCTCCCGGGTCTAAGCCTTGGACCTGGCCCCGCCTCTGCGCGTAGGTCGCTGGAGGGCGTCCGTTCTTCGCTCAGACAGGACGGGTTTAAAGGAGCCGCTGATTCGGGGGCTCTGGCTCACTCAGGCAGAGGGGAGGGAGGGGCGCGCAGTGTAGGGCGGGCCTTCGGCGGCAGAGGCCGGCGTGACGTTGCACCAGCCCGAGGCGCTGCGTGCGCTTTCCCGGGAAAGCCATCCCTGGGTCCCGGGACCCCGGCAGTGACGGGGTGCACAGGCTCCCCGGAAGGCGGGGTGGACAGTGACCTGCGCTCACACACAGGCCTTGTGGCGGCGGCAGCAGCAGCCCCAGCGTCCCACGCCCGTCTCCGGGGTCCGCGCCTTTAGCCGCGGCTCGCGCCCGTCTCTGGTGCTTCTTTAAGCAGTTCTCTTAATGCCCTCTCCTCGCGCACCAGGAAACAAAAGGGAAGAAAAAGTCTCTTGCCTCTTCGGCAGCTCCAGACTTTTTCCCCCGGACTCCCTCCGGGCTAGCCATGGTGCACCAACCCCTTCAGGCTCTCTTCCTGCCGCCAGCCCCAGTCCTCTCCCTGCGCTTCGACTGAAACCCGATACCCGAGCCTCAGCTCCCAGCCCCGCCCCCCCCCCCCCCCCCCCCCCCCCGCGGTGGCCGAGCAGACAAGCCTCTCGGGCTGGTGTGTGCCTGAGGGCACCGATCCTCTGTGCCGGAATCTCTCCGCTTTGCCCTCCACACCCCTGTTGCTGTGCTCTCCTCCGCTACTCCGAAGCTTTCCCCCTCCGCCACCTGCAGTCTCCGCCCGCGAAGGGGCTTGTAGTGTGTGGAAACCTTTCCTCCTTCACGGCTCCCTCCCACTGGTGCAGGTCCCGTCCCTGTCCTTTTGTCTCTGTTTATTCTTTTTTCTTTTGTCCTACCCAGGTATGTGGGGAGTTTCTTGCCTTTTGGGGGGTCTGAGGTCTTCTGTCAGCGTTCAGTAGGTGTTCTGTAGGAGTTGTTCCACGTGTAGATGAATTTCTGATGTATCTGTGGGGAGGAAGGTGATCTCCGTGTCTTACTCTTCCGCCATCTTCCTCCGGGTTCTGTGTACATTTCTTCTTGTCTTTAGCCTTTCAGTATATATTGGGCATGGTTAATTACAGTATATTAAAATACTATTTTCCAAAGTTACTTAGGTTAGCTCTTTCCCACCTCCTTCAGTGTGTTTTTTTTTTCTTCTGCAGTGTGAGAAAATCCAGTACTTTGTATTCAACTCAGACTACCAAACCAGAAGTTCTAGCAGAAAAGGTGATAATCCATATGTGCAATAAGATCCTCAGGTGATTCTTTTCATTGGAGAAATATGAGGAACACTGCTTGACGTCTCTACAACTAAGATGTCTAAAATGAAACTTCAATTATTCCTTCTTCCAAACTGTCCCATCCTGCAAATCTTTTCTTCCTCAGTGAATGGTGCCATGATTCACACAAAAAGTAACTCAATGCAAAAACCTGGGAATGGTCCTCAATTCCTTCCTTTTCTTCACTTTCTGCATAGAGTGCATCATTAGGTCCTCTGGAATCTCATCTCTCTCTCTCATCACTTATATAATGTTTCTCTTCATCTTCATTGCCACCATCTTAGCCACTACCATTTCTCCTTTGCTCTACTTGAACAGCCTAGTATCTACACAACTATCTTTTCATTTAATTGCTTTCTCTTGCATCTAAGATAAAGTCAAAATCCTTAGCCTTATAGATTCTGGCCTTGCCTTTGCTTGTAAGTTGTATTTTCATACTTATAAGTACAGGCACACTCACACACACACACACACGTATAGTTGGTATTGTTAGTTTAGGTTTTGTTTGCCCTCCCATCCTAGCATGAGAAAACTAAGAAACAAAGTCAAACCAAAAAAAAAAACTTTAAAAATAAATTTGAATAATATCCTTTCCCTCCAGAACATTTCTCTAAGGCAGTATTACCATTAATGGCAGTACAGACCAGAATTTTTTCCCTTAGACATAAAGGCATGGTGAAGAAGTCTCATTAAAAACTGGAATCTAAGCTTTCAATGTCAAATTCTGTCTCTGATCTTCTGCAGTAAGCCATAATGATTAAAGTATAGGAATCTGAATCAGAGGTCTGGTTTAGTATAATCTTTTTTGTAATAAGCTTTGTACCTTAGACAAGTCATTTATCTCTCCATTCCTTAATTTCTTCATTTATAAACGGAGTTGTTAAGAGTATTGATATTCAAGGCTGATGAAAAAAGAATGCATCTAAGTACTGTATCGAACACTTTAAAAAGTGACCAGTTCAGGTTCTCTGCCCATTTTTAAATTGGAATATCTGGGTTTTTTTGATATTAAATTGTATGATTTCTTTAGATAATTTGGATATTAACTCCTTATCAGATATATCATTTGAAAAACTCTTTCATTCAGTAAGTTACCTTTTCATTTTGTGATGGTTTTCTCCTCTCTGCAAAAGCTTTTCAGTTTGATATAATGACACTTGTTTAATTTTACTTCTGTGGGCCATGCCTGAGGAGATAGACCCCCAAAAAATATTGCTAAGATCGATGTCAATGTATTTTTCCTAGGGGTTTTATGGTTTCAGGTCTTAAATGTGAGTCTTTAATCCATTTTAAGTTTATTTTTATGTATGGTATAAGGAAATAATTCAGTTTCACTCTATTGCAAGTAGTTGTCCAATTTTCCTAATACCATTTATTGTCTTTATTTCATTGTATGTTCTTGCCTCCTTTGTTGTAGATTAATTGATCACATAACTGTGGGTTCATTTCTGGGCTCTCTATTCTATTCCACTGACCTATGTGTCTGTTGTTATGCTAATACCATACTGTTTTGATTACTATAGCTTTGTAGTATAGTCTGAGATCAGTGCATGTCATACCACCAGCTTTGTTTTCCTTTCTCAATATAGCTTTGGTTATTGGAGGTTTTTTGTTTGTTTGGATGATTCTATACAAATTTTAGGATTATTTGTTCTAATTCTGTGAAAAATGCCATTGGTATTTTGATAGGGGTTACATTGCTTTGGGAATACATACAAATGACCAAAAGACACACGAAAAGATGCTCAATATCACTAATCATCTGGGAAATGCAAATCAAAACCACAGTGAGCTATCACCTTACACCTGTCAGAATGGCCATCATCCACAAGGGAACCCTTGTGCACTGTTAGTGGGAATGTCAATTGGTGCAGCCACTATGGAAAACAGTACAGAGGATCCCCCAAATGTTAAAAATAGAATTACCATATGATCCAACAATTCAACTTCTGAGTATCTATCCAAAGAAAACAAAAACACTAATAAGAAAGGATGTATGCACCCCTCTGTTCATTGGAGCATTACTTATACTAGCCAAGATATGGAAGAAACTAGTGTCCATAAATAGATGAATGGATAAAGAAGATGTGGTATATATATACACACATATATAATGAAATAGTACTTAGTCCTAAAAAAGAATGAAATATTTTCACTTGCAGCAACATGGATTGACCTAGAGTACTAGGTGTGCTAAGTGAAATAAGTCAGACAGAGAAGAACAAATACTGTATGATTTCAATCATATGTGAAATCTAAAAACTAAAACAAAGAAAACAAAAGAGAAACAAACTTGTAGATACAGAGAACAAACTGGTGATTACTAGAGGGGAAGGGGGATAGGGGACTGAGAGAAATAGGTGAAGGGGATTAAGTGGTACAAATTTCCAGTTATAAAATAAATGTCTTGGGGATGCAATCTACCGCATAAGGAATATAGTCAATAATACTGTAATAATTTTGTATGGTGATATATGGTTACTAGACTTATCATGGTGACCAATTCAAATATATTTAGATGTTGGATCACTATATTGAACACTTGAAACTAACATAATATTGTATGTCAAATCTACTTCAATAAAAAGTGACCAGTTAACATTAATTGGTATTATAATTACATTTTCTCTGCATAAAGGCACATTTTATTGATTTTTTCATTATAAAGTATAAAAGTACCTTTTACTTTCAAGATGAGTTCTAAGATTACTTGCTAATGTTAATGTGGTCATTTAAAATACGTCTAGATATAATTTAATTTTAATTGCCTAACACAAATATGTCTGATATTCACCATTATGAATTCAAACCGTTTAGTAAAGATGTCAAATGAGTCCCCAAAACATTTTTGTGTACTGCCTCTCATTGAACCCTAAATGCTAACAAGACTTTTTTTTGGAATGAGGGATCAAAGTTTTATACTCTTTAAGAACTAATGCTATAGCTGTTTTATTTTTATAAATAAAGCTCTTTCCGTTTACTTTGTAGTGTACAATTTTTGAATGGCCTGGAAAGAGAAAAATTATTCTTTGGGCTGACAAAAATGATAAAGAGGCTCATTGCTGATGAAGGGAAGAAGACAAAGAAGAATAGAGAAAGCAGGATTAGTTCCTCTTTCAAAAGGGGGGCAAGATACTAGAGCTTTCTGCAGGGAAACTGAAGCACACCTTTCTTTCTGAGATTTGAAAGGAAGAGATGCCCTACATTTAAATATCTAGAGTATATCTTCCATTTAAAAATGAACCTAGCTAATCATCCAGTGAGGAAGAAAAGAGTAAAATAGCCTTTGACCAAGTCTTTTCTGTGGTGTTAAATGCAACGAATTATAATGAATATCACATATCTAATGAGTTCAAGAATTCCCCTTGGAAGAATTGGTCTGTTCTTTACAAAAAAGAGAGTTCAAGTGAGTTATTTGCATTTGGTAGGGAAGCTCTACTGTCTAAATCATACTCATTTAAAGGTGAAGTTCAGGGCTTCCCTGGTGGTGCAGTGGCTGAGAGTCCACCTGCCGATGCAGAGGACACAGGTTCGTCCCCCGGTTTGGGAAGATCCCACATGCCGCAGAGCGGGTAGGCCCGTGAGCCATGGCCGCTGAGCCTGCGCGTCCGGAGCCTGTGCTCTGCAACGGGAGAGGCCACAACAGTGAGAGGCCCGCGTATCGAAAAAAATAAAAGGTCCAGTTCAAAGTCTGCCATAATTTGTTATTATATATGTAATTTTTGAATGTAATATACATTTACATATGTATATAACATCAACAAGAAAGTGACCTACTTTAGAGTCAAAAAAATATATAAGTGAAGTGTAAAAGGGTTGGAATAGATATACCATAACAGTAACAACAAAACAAAACAAGACAGCAACAACAAAACTGGAGTGGCTAAGAAAATATCAGAAAAATATATATTTTAAGACGAAAATTTTTACTAGAGACAAAGATATTTTATTTTATTTATTTATTTATTTTTCACTATTTTATTTTTTAAACAAATTTAATCAGTTATGCATATACATATGTTCCCATATCCCCTCCCTTTTGCGTCTCCCTCCCACCCTCCCTATCCCACCCCTCCAGGCGGTCACAGAGCACCGAGCTGATCTCCCTGTGCTGTGCGGCTGCTTCCCACTAGCTATCTACCTACGTTTGGTAGTGTATATATGTCCATGCCGCTCTTTCGCTTTGTCACAGCTTACCCTTCCCCCTCCCCATATCCTCAAGTCCATGAGACAAAGATATTTTAAACTGCTAAAATGATTATACCATCTTGAATGTATAATAATTATAAACTTATATGCACCTAACAACAGAACTTCAAAATACAATGAAGCAAAATCGACACAACGGAAAAGAGAAACAGACAGTTCTACAATAATAGTTGGATACTTGAATACCTTTCTTTCAATAGCAGAACAGACAGAAAATCAACAAGAAAATTAAAAAAACTTGAACAACATTATCAATCAACTAGACCTAACAGCCATCTATAAAACATTCCACCCAACAGCATCAGAATATACATTCTTTTCAAATGCATATGGATATACTATATGCTAGGCCATAAAACAAATTTCAGTATATTTTAAAGGATATAAACAATACAAAGAGTGCTCTCAGATGACAACAGAATGCAATAAGAAATCGTTAACAGAAAAAAATGTGTTGAAAATCACAAATGGAAATTAAACAATATATTCCTAAATAATTCATGGGTCAAGTAAGAACTCATAAGGGGAATTAGAAATAATTTGAGATGAATTAAAATGAAAGTATAACATATTAATACTTGATTGGTCGCACATAGTCTTTTGAAAAGCAGAGAGGTTAGACAAAGAGATCTAAATTAATTAAAAAATCATTTATTATTCTGGGAATAAAAAGAACTGGGCTTAGTCTCAGTTTTGCCTTTCTTTATCTTTGTGTCTGTTGATCATCTTGGAATAGTCATTACATAGTCAGAATACAGTTGCCATCTCAGGAATCAAATACTGTTATCTCTAGGGCTACCATAACAAGATACCACACACTTGTTAGCTTAAAAGAACAGAAATGTATTTTATCACAGCTCTAGAGGCCAGAAGATCAAACTCAGAGTGTTGAGAGGGCCATGTTCTTTCTGACGCCTCAAGGGGAGGATCCTTCTTTGTCTTAACCAGATTCTGGTGGGTGGTGGCCATCAATCACTGGTGTTGGCATTTTTTGATTTGCAGCTGCATCACTCTGGTCTCTTCCACTGTTGTCACATGGAATTGTCTCTGTGTGTTCCTGTCTCTGGAAACAATTTAAATAGAAATGTCAATTTTAAAAAAACAAACTGTTGATTACTATGCTCTATTTAGATATTTCCTCTAACCCACACCCACCTCCATTTCCCCATATGTATTTGAGAAGGAAAGAGGAACTCCTGTGAGCTCTCATTTTGGAAAAAATCAATGATACAGTGTTTTACTAGAGATGCCTCTTATCTAAAATATTTGAATTAAATATAAAATCTGGGGAAATGATCACCCAGTTTCCCTCTTCTAGAGGCATGATCTAAATGATAGGCAGCAGAATATTTTATAGCCATGAGGTTTGCTGACATTATTGATTTGATCCAGAATCTGTATTTTCTCACTAAAGAAAACAGTATTCTCTCTTTCCTTTCTTTAATTTATAATGTTGATGTCTTAAGATTATTGTCAGAGAGGATGCTTGTAGTTCAAATGATTTGGCTGTATTTCACCAGTATTATTACAAGCTAGTCAAACAATGGCTGGGCTCCAGTATAGACCTCGGTCCCTTTGTTCCACTGGGATACGGATGTGAAAGCCACTGTTTCCTTATATTCCAAAGACCAAATAAATAAAACAAATAAATAAACACACAAAAAAAACAAGTAAATGAAACTATCTTAAAACCAACTTTCTTTTCTTCCTCATCCATGTTAATTCTCTTCTACCTAAAATTACTTCCTGGAAGTGATTTTTATGTTTCTTAGAGCCTCTTTATGTATATATCCACACTAATGCATATAAAACTGTTCCTTGTAGATCTTTTACTTTTTCCATTTGAAGAATTATTTTCACATGTCATATAGAGTTTATCCATTGTCCTAGATATGCATTTTTCCTGTGTATTTGAGAATCATAGGAAGATAAATTCTACTCTTGAAAATGTTAACTGGTGACTGAGACACAGAAAGCTATTCTTCTTACCATTTTTCAATAGTGAGTAGTAGATTCTGTAGGGGTGGAATTTTAAGATGTAAGTATACTGTTTTTCTACACTCCAATTATGTTCCCCTTATCATAGAAATTGACCAGTGAAGTGTGCTGCTGACTTTTCAGAATCCATGTACATACAATCCATTAAGTTATTAGCTATAACGTTGGTCAGAAAAGCATACTGTGAAATGTTGCTTTTATTTAAACTCCCACTATTTTCACTCCATGGTTTCAAGATTTGACTTCTTTATTGCCCTCTGGTGGTGGACTCTGTGAACTGCATATTTACGGGTCTGGAGCACATATCTTTCCGGAGGTATTCAACTCCTCAGGTACAAGCTAAAGAGTAGATGATAAGAAGCATTCATATTTATTAAAACTAATTAAGAATATCAGTAGCCTAACTGTTGTTTCTAAAAATATAAAATATTTATCCTTCTGTTGTCAAACAACCATATTTCATGAAAAGAAGTATAAATCCTTTTTTGCTTGCAATAAAAGAACAATGATTGAAGGTATTCTTCATTTGGACCAAATACCTTCTCTGAAAATATAAGTTAAAATAGGAGTTGAACTTTGCAAAATATTCTTTAGTAAATAATACTCCACATATAATTTCAAATTATCATTGAATTTTACCTTAAATTTAAATATCTATATTGACTTAAATGGTGTACTCTGTAATTTCGGATGATTCCCTCCTTTATATCTTCTTCCTCTCTTCAACAAATAAAATACATATGAATGCCTAACATGAGGTAGGGTATTCTCTGTGAAATAATGATGTTGGTATACTTGATTTTGACTTAGCAGAGGGATTGAGCCTCTATGTTGGTGAATTCTCCCCAGATGGTGCGTGGGGAGAGGGTCAGGCATGTCTCTGTGCTCCTGAAGTTTTCTCTGTGAAACTGTCAACCTCCAATATCAGAAATAACTTCCTTCGTCAGAAGGGCTTTTCAGACATTAAAAGTTTTCTCTTAAAGTGCAAGTATTTTTAAAATCTATAAAATATAGGGCATTATACATTTTCTTTAGTTACTACAATCTGAATTTTAACTGAGAAGACTGGGGACTCCATGTATGTGTACACGCATGCATGCATGCATGTTTGTGTGCTACACACATGTCTCTGTGTGTGTGTGTGTGTAGGTCTACTGAGGATACAGAACATATTCTGGACATGAACGAGCAGTGGTGTATCAGAAGGGAAAAGAATAAAAAGGACCAGCTTCACCTGCTTAATTTGTCCCCTGACCTGGTGTCGTCTTATTTTCCACCATCCTTTGCTGATCTGTATACTAAATACCCAGGGTTCCTGGGTACCCCCAGGTACCTCTGTAAGTTTTACAAGCCTATCAATATCCCATGTACAGTGGATGGAACCTGGACTTTTTGCCCATATAGTTTTCCTTTCCCTCAGAGTTTTTGTCTGAGTTATGTCATGGGGTAGGTACTGTTGTGAAAATTTGTGCTCACTTGTTCAATAGAAACTACTTATTTAACTGTTTAAACAAATAAACAGCATCTTGAGTCAGTTGCACGGCACCTCCAGTCTCCGCAAAGCAGAGTTACTTTGGGACAGGAAGTTCTTTTAGTTTCCCCTTAAATCAAAATACAAAGTTATTGAGCAATTCTAGGACCAACCCTATAGTTGCAAACTTGGGAAGAGATCACAGGATTCTGTAATCGTCTGCTTATCCCCTTACTGGGACAGCAAATAGCTCAATAGTTCTTATACTGAAGTTAAAAGGAAGAATAATACCGGAACAAAGTCTGCATTTAAAGTCTGTGTCTTATTTTTATTTTCTCTTGGCACATAGTAGGTAACCGTTAAATGTTCTCTTGATAAATATTAAAAACACACAAGATACTTCCTATACTAGGGGTCATAAAATTTCAACTTTTCTTTTGGTGTAGGGGTTGAGGATGAAAAGTTTGGAAACTTCTGGTCCATGTTAATGTTCCTGCTTTGAGAACTGCAGGGCGCAGCTTTTAGATGGAAAAGGTTGCCAAGAGGACCAGAAGTAGAATAAAGGCATTTATGTAATTCTTCCTTATAATTTCATTTATTGGTTTTCAGCATCTAACTTAGAAAAGTTGCCTGAGGCTGCCTAGGGTCTGCAATAAGGATCACAGCTGTGCTGTCCTACCCCCTCCCCACACGTGGGAACAGAGCCTCCCCAGCAGTGCTAATGGAGCCCCATGGCTTTCCGCCCACCTCGGTACTGCTCAAGGCAGTGGCTTTTTTCTACCAGCCTCACCCTTCTCCATGTGAATCTTTTTCTTCTTTCCAGTTTTATTGAGATGTAATTGACATGTAACACTGTATAAGTTTAAGGTGTACAGCATCATAATTTGATACATGTATATATTGCAAAATGATTACCACAATAAGGTTAGTTAACACATCCATGACCTTACACAATTAATTTACCTGTGTGTGTGTGTTATGAGAACATGTAAGATCTACTATCTCAGAAACTTTTGAGTATGCAATAGTGTTGTTAACTGTAGTCACCATGCTGTACATCAGACTCCCAGGATTTATTCATCTTATAACTGGAAGGTTATACCCTTTGACCAACAACTCCCCATTTCCTCCACTCCCCAGCCCTTGACGGCCACCATTCTACTCGGTTTCTGTGAGAGCAGCGTATTTAGATTACACGTAAAAGTGAGATTATGCAGTGTTTGTCTTTCTCTCTCTGAGTATTTCACTTAGCATAATGCCCTCAAGGTTCATCCAAGTTGTTGCAAATGGCAAGATTCCCTTATTTTTTAAGGCTGAATAACATTCCATTCTACATATGTGCCATATTTTCTTTATTCATTTGTCTGTCAATGGACACTATAGAAACAGAAACTCACTCAGTTCCTACAAGTGTCCAAGGTAACAATAGACAAAATATGGATGTTGGTGGGTGTAGATCCAGGCAGTAGGTTAGACTACATCCCACAGGCAGGAAGGCCACTATTTTAGGAGGAGCTGCTTTGAATATGAATCAAATAATAATTGATTTATATATCACCAGTTCAGAACTAACTCATCTGTTTTAGACACCTCACCACAGATATGAAATGAGAATGAGTGGAAAAGGAGGCTTCTGAAGGCAAACAGTCATAAAACCCATTATTATTCTGTAAAAAGGAGACTATACAGTCTTACCTTTAGAACCTCAAATCAAACAAAGAGATGTAGCAGCCTCAGTAGGATATAATCACAACAGAAAAAATACAAGCAGAAGGCAGAGGAAAAAGAAGTGCCATTTGGTATGGGAATAACTAGCTCTGTATGTCTCAAAAGCCTCCTATAAACATGTCTGGGTGTCAATATAGTGTGATAATTAATATCCATAAACCCTGAGTCTTAAGAAAAAAGAACTGTATCTTTTGCTTTCTTTTAGAAAGGGACAGAAAGGTAACTATATTTGCTTTAATAAATACAGAGACTTAGTGCACTTAAATATTTGATCAAATAATTAAAAAAATGTTTCTTACAGCATACATCATTTTCTGATGAAACAGGGGTAAAATAAGGTTCTAGGGTGTGAGGAGGGCATGAGGTATTATACACATTTTCTTTTCTGTCCTTTTGTAGCTGAATATCCTTTTCCAGGCCTAAAGAAGTAGTAAAATTATGGATCTAAGATTGAATAAAAGGTTTCATAGACATATTTTACATATATGCCATTAGATTTCCACAGAGTTATTTCAGGCTGCTGACAGGCTGCTTGCTTGAGCTGAGACCCCTCTAAACAAAGCCCAGGAAGAAACTAACAACTGTGAAAGCCAACTTATTTCTTCTGTGAGTAACTTGGCTGCAGAGCAGACTAATTACCCGTTTAACCACACTGTTTGAACTCATTGTACTTATCTGGGAATCACTATTCTGAAAGTAGAGAAGGGGACTAGGGAAGTTAAAAGAGACAAAAGATGTAAATATGGTCTCTTTGCAGAATCTCAAAGGTCAGGCAACAGGCTTATTTCTGATGGTTTTAAAAAGAGAAGCTGAGCTGTGGTTTAAAGGTCCACTTTGGAATTCAAGTTCTACCTCAGGTGCAGCCTGAATGCTAGTCTCCACCTGGAGTGAATCACTGAAGGATCATTTCTCAGCACATAGTCAGTGTTTGTTAAATTTTCATATTATTTTATCCCAGTGAATAATACTGATGAGGGATTTTGAAACTATTAAATTCCGCCAAAGGACTTGATTTTGTAATGATACCAAACCTTGGAAAATAAAGGAAGTAGAGATTGGTGAATCCTTGACAAATTATTAGAGTTATAACTGATTGTTTCATAAGGAAAGGTAGGGAATGGATCATTTAGGAACCTGAATGAATACTTTGAATCTCATCTATTTCTGTTAAAACTACAGGTTAGTTGAGTTCAAAAATTGTAGGTATAAAAATTGTGTTTTTTGGTAATAAAATTTGTTTTAACCCTTCTCTCAATTATGCATTTAAACGTTGACCAATTCACAAGTAACTGTTTACAGTCAATGGATTGGCAAGTGGCTTTGGGATCATTCATTTTATAGTCTGGGATTTCCAGTGTTATCTTTATTTTCCCATGTATACTCTATTTCATACATTTTATTAGCAGTAGTAGTAGAAATAGTAGTAGTAGTAGTATTATTTAGTTAGAGTAGAATTGTTTCTATAACTTCTTATGGTCAGACATATACTAAGCAACACACATTTTGAAAGCACTGGTGTTGGAGTAAATTCGATGTTGATGAGACTAGTCACTGCCCTTAAAGGAGCTTGTCTTCTAGTTGGAAAGATGTGACATATACAGTAATCTGAGGCATTAAGTAAATACATGGGTCTGAGGGCAGAAGATCCTGAAGGAAGCAAGCTGCAAAGAACTCATTTTGAATCCTGGCATTAATATTGGCAGATCTCCTCACACCTTTTTAGGACAGTTATAGACAAAGCAAGTAGGACTGGAGAATACACTACAATGGCCAAAATAAGATTTAATGTCATTTCAGCCTAGGGGATTCTTTCTAGGCTTTGAGCATAAGATAATTTAAATGCCACCTAAATAGTAAATTTACTTTAATGCTGACAATGTAGAAAAGGTATTTTGCTGCAAAAGTATACACAGTAGTAACAAGTGGATTTTGGAAGAAACTAATATTTTGCCTTATGCTGATACTACACTATTGCCCTAGACCTAGCAGCAGCCTTTACTCTTTGTTGTTTTCTTCTAAGACTAAAGAGTTTCTTTATTTTCTTCCACCAACAGATCTCAGAGCACTCTGAGTGCACTGGCCAGTTGGGACACAATTATCATTAGAATTCTTGGCTAGAGAAGAAAGCTCCTAATTTAAGAATGGCTTTTTGCCTTCTGAGAGCTCAGAAGAGCAAATTGCAAGCCATCTACATTTATAAAACATGTTTTAGTATGGAAGATTTCAAACATCTACAGAAGTAAAAAGAAAGAAGTAGAAGCTTTCATCAGTTGTTCTCATCAAATGTCAATTTCAGGCCAATATATTTTCCCTACATCCTCTCTGACTACTACCGCCATAATCCCCAGCAATTTTAAAGCAAATCCCAGGTTTCTTTTTCCCAGTGAAAACGTCAGTATACATATTTCTAAAATGCAAGAACTGCCCTTTTTAAGCTCAACTGTGTCATTATCACACATCCGCAAATAATAATAATTCCTTAATATCAACAAATAGCCAGTCAGTTCATGTTTCCTTGATTGTCCTATAAATGTATTTTTATTTTAATAACCATTATTTATTTGATTGCTGATCCAAACACAATTTCTTTTAAAGTATAGGTTTAAAAGAACTCAATTTGCTCATTTTTCTTGCAAGTGTTTGTCATTGAATTCAAAGCATTCATCCAGTAGGGTTCCCAACTGTCTGGATTATGCTGATTGCATCCCCTTTATGCTTATATATTTATCATGCTCCTTTGGCCCATGTATTTACTGTCAGTTGGTAGATAGATCTAGAGCACTGACATAATTCAGGTGTGATTTTTTGTCAAGTTTACTTCATAGATAATATTGATGAATTCCAAAAGGAACTATAAAGTGTCTGTCTTACTGTGACGTTGCAGCCATTAATGATCAATGTCTAGATCCATTAATTTCTTAAGGGTACCAAATGGTGATATTCTACTAATGAGATTATTATTCATTTACTAGCTAGAACATTATTTCATCAACTACTTGGTTGCCCTGAGTTACAGTTTAATTAGGAAAGGAAGAATAAATGTTTCTTTTATTTTATTTACCAGTTTTACAAAAAAAGAAAAAACAGGAGAGAGAAAGGTTGACTGCAAAGTAGCTTCCGAAGATGACTAATGAGGTATTTTCTTTCTTTGTTGTTGTTTTCAGTGAGGTTGTTATAAATATCGATGCAGAGATGGTCCCCTCTTAGGTTCACGGATCCTGTTCATGTTGGCTCCTGAGTCCTTTCCACACAACCACAGTAGTCTTTGAAGTCTTCCCAGCTCTCTTGTACGACAAGGTGTAACAGGAACATGTAGTTCGTTTCTTATGCTGGATTTGAAATCAGCTATTTCTCCAAGGAGGCATTATCCACTGTGTTTATTCAAACTTGTGTTCCTTCTAGTTTAACCTTCTCTCGAGACATGATTTTTTTTAAACAAATTACTTACTGAATTTTTTCACCTTTTCAAATCTTGCTATTCTCCAATCACTTCATTTCTGATTTTTTCTAATTTCTTTTATGTTTTTCTTAAAACCAGTTTCTATTCCTTTTAAAATTTCTTTTACTTTTTCCGCAATATCAGGCAATAAATTTCATTTGTTCTGTGGACGTGTCTTTCTGTCACGTTTTCAGGATTTGCTGGAACTTTCTTTTCACCCTTCTTTTTTCTTTTTTTTTCTCACTGATTTTCTACAGGATGTGAGTGGAATACTCTTCTGTCACTCCTTTTTAAATGAAATAAGTTTCCACTTTAGGAGGGAATCATAGATCAGAATATAATTTCTAGCTTCAGAACTCCAGGGCTCACTATCTTCTATTATTTTCACAACATAATTTTTAAAAATGACCTTAAAATTTCTAAAATCTTCCTCCTTGGCCCTCCTCTGCCCATTTACCCAGGGCTCCTCTTTCTTGTCCTTGTTGAGTATGGGGGTTTGTTCTGGAATGGTGCTTTGGTTTGATAGGTGTCAAGGTTTCACAGACCCCAGAACACTTGGCATCCTCAGAACATTTCAAAGTTCTTGCACTCAGCTGCAAAGTGGAGCCTGCAACGTTCACTCCTGGTTTCTGTCGCTCTTCTCAGTGTTTTTCAATCTCAGTGAGTTCTTGAACCATAGTAACCTTTGGCTCTCCTGAAAGAGAGAGAGAGTCCTTCCCTCATCTTCCTCCCACACACCTTGGGATACACATATGTAGGTCTTTTTCCTGTTGTTGATTTGTTCCTACCTGTCTGTATGTTGCAGTTCATGTGGACACCTTGTTGTAGATGTTGTCTGTGGGTTTTTGATCTTGCTATTCTAGATGCTTTTCTTTCTTCTTTGTGGGGGTGGGGGCTTGTGTATTGAGGGGAGGGGTGGCATATTCAGGAATAAAAATCTTCTCTGTAGCCACCATCATTTCCCCAGAATCCTCTGCCATTAATATTTAAAAGAAAATCATAGGACTCATTATCCGGATCCTTAGGATAATCATTACATTGTATCTGTCTTTTTTCCAGGCTTCAAGCTGCCTGTGGCTCCCCACGTTAGTATACTGACAGGACTGGGCAATGCCTAATTTGACAGGCTCTTTCTGTACTACCTTCCTCCTAATCATGACAGTCTTGTACGCTATACGTAGTCTTCTTTACTGATAGGGAATTTAGAAAATACAGGAAGCCATGGGTTTAATAGCTGAAAGTGGAATTAATGTATTATTTTTCTCAGGTAAAATATCATAAGACTCCTTAGGCCAAAGTTGTAAAATGAAATCGCAAATTTCCTGGAATCATTTTGCAAACGTGAATGCCCACATAAAGTACACTAGGACTTGAATCCAAGGAATAACACATTTTTAGAGCCTCCAGATTTATAAACTTAGTGCAATTCTGCATTACTTCTTAAGGCAACTGAAGAAAATAATTTTGTGATCAAATAAATATTGATTTTTTTAACATAGTTATTTTAAAAGTTTATAAAGCTTTTAAAAAATGTTAAGGCTCTGTCAGCCTCATCAGTTGTTATTTCTTTTCTAGAATCTTGGATAAAGGAACAGTCGTTTGAGGGGAAACATGGTATAAAATGGGAAGATAATCTAACAGTGAAGATAGTTATATCTCTTCCTGTGTGATGAACTACTCCTAAGCTTGGTGGTTTAAAACAGCAGGCACTTTATCTCCTCACAATTTGTGAATCAGCAGAATGGGCTGGGATCCCCTGGGTGGATCTGTCTTGCTTTCACCTGAGGTGACTCCTGAGGCTGCCATCATCTGGTTGCTGGACTGGGGCTGGTTGCTTTCACATGTCTGGCCATTGGTGCTGGCTGTGGCCTGGGCCTATTCTCCACTAGGTTAGCCAGGCTTCCTAACATGTCAGGTTTCCATGAGGACAAGCCCTAAAGCACGAGTACTCTCCAAGCTTCAGCTCTTGATATGCCATTGGGCCAAAGCAAGTCATGTGACCAAACCCAGGTCAAGGTGGAACAAAACTACACAGGGTGAGAAAACGGGGGAGAGGGGCATTTTCACTGGGGGTCAGTAGTCTAACAAACTGCTGCAATAACTATATAAAGCCCCCCGGAGGACAACGGGCAAAAAATAAATGTGTGCAGGGTGGGGTGGGGGTTTGGCATGGGGGGGCAAAGGCAGTAAACAGGGGCTACCAAAATCTGAAGATTCTGGAATTTTTGGAAAATCCACTGGGATTACAGGAGTTACACAACCATGTTCTGACACCAGAAGAAAGGTCCCAGTTGAGCATCAGGGAAGTCTAGCGCTCTTCCTCCATCGCATCAATTTCCACATTTCTTTGACTCAGCATATTTGTAGAATGAATCATGACTTTCTATAAATTTTTAGTTCAGTTTTTCAAAGAAATAGTGACCTCGCTTCTATCTGCCGTGCCACAAAAATGCCGTAGAAAAAAATTCCTTCTGTTAAATCGCTCACTAGGTGAAATTGTATGTGTAACCTAGTACCAAAGAGGTATTAAGAATCGCCACAGCCGAGCCGGCCCTCCGCACCACACACCCTATAGCAGCCAGTGGGTGAGCCGGGAGTCGAGGAGGTCACCGTGGGAAGGAGGGGCGCGGGCAACGTGTCAGCCTCCTTCCGTCTCCGTGGAGCCACCTCCTGCCTCTGGTACAGGGAGTCGTCCACAGCAGCCGTCGGTGGCCAGCCTTGAAGCGCTGTGTTCTATCTAGGTCAGTAGCTTCCAAGACTCCAGTTGGATTCATTGGAGTAGGCAACGTGGGGAATCCAATGGCAAAAGAGCTCTTGAAACATGGCTAGCCACTCACTATTGCTGATGTGTTCCCTGATGCATGCAAAGAGCTGCTAGATGCAAGTGAACCCGGTAGTGTCTTCTGCAGCGGATGTAGCCGAAAAAGGTGACAGAATTATTACAGTGCATCAGTGCGCTAGAAGCTTATACTGGAGCAAATGGAATTCAAAAAAAAGTGAAGAAAGACTATTAATAGATTCCAGTACTGTTGATCCTATGGTTTTGAGAGAATTGGCCAAAGAAGTTGAGAAAATGGGAGCAGTTTTCTCGGATGCCCCTGTTTCTGGTGGTGTGGGAACGGCTCGGTCTGGCAACCTCACACTTAGGATGGGAGGGGTTGAGCTGCTGTGGTGCATGGGCTCCCATGTGGTGCATCGTGGAGCTGTCGGGACTGGCCAGGCTTTGAAGATCTGCAAACACTTGCTGTTAGCTATTAGTAGGATTGGAACTGCTGAAGCTATGAATCTGGGACTCAGGTTAGGGCTTGACCCAAAACTCTTGGCTAAAATCCTAAATAAGAGCTTAGGATGATGTTGGTCAAGTTACACTTACAATCCTGTACCTGGGGTGATGGATGGAGTTCACCTGGCTAATTACTATCAGGGCGGATTTGGAGCAACACTCATGGCTAAGGATCTGGGATTAGCATGAGGCTCTGCTACCAGCACGAAGAGCCCAATCCTTCTGGGCAGTCAAGCCCATCAGATCTGCAGGGATGTTGTGCGTGAAGGGCTACTTCTCATTCGTGGTCCAGTTTTTGCAAGAGGAGGAGACATTCTGAGTTTGCCCTCTGGCTGTGAACACTGAAACATTGAAACCAAACTGTGTCTTGGAGCCCCTTATGGCTCACTCCACAGGAAAATGGGCTTAATCAAAGGTCAACTGTCTGCTTTTGAGTGTCTAGGTCAGGGGTCCCCAACCCCTTGGCCTCGGACGGGTACCAGTCCACAGCCTCTTAGGAACTGGGCTGCACAGCAGGAGGTGAGTCGCAAGCAAGCCAGCTATAAGCTTCATCTGCCGCTCCCTATGGCTCACATTACCGCCTGAACCCCACACACCCCGCCTCCCCTCCCTGGAAAAATTTGCTTCCAGGAAACCGGTCCCTGGTTCCAAAAAGGTTAGGGACCTCTGGTCTAGGTCACAATAGATCCTGGGATTTTTCACCCATTTTAAACTGCTTATTCTTTTTATCTATTTAACAAACATCATCTGTAATTTTTTTTTCTGCAAGCCACTGATGGTAACTGCTAGCTAGCTAGCTGATTGGCCTTTTTCAAAAGTTTGATTCCTGAGCATCTTCAGCTAAAACGCTGCCTACTTCACTCAGGATATTATTTACTCCACTTTACAAATAAAACTAAAATTGTTTTCAACAGGATAAAATCTATCCTCGAGGAAAGAAAAGAAATTGGTGTGAGAAAAGGTATTAGAGAAAGGGGAAGTATAGTGAATTACTACCTGTGTGCCTCAGAAAATTTGTCCTGTTATCCCAGTGGTGATATTCTTGCATTGAGATTACTGGTTTATTTTCTAGGAGTTGTTAAAGCAAGAGAACTCCTTGCTGCATGTTATGTAATTTGGACTCTGTTACAATTATCTTGGTGTGCCCCTCTTGTAACAACTTCCCATACTCAGCAAACTGTTTTTTTTCATATTTTTGCTTCCTTGTACATTTTTACTGCATATTTTTTACTTCAAAAGAATGACATCTTTAGAACTGTTTCAGAGCCAGCGATGATACGTGCTTTAGATCATTATTACACTATGCTAAATATAACCATATTCTTTTGAATTCCAATAAATTTCTATGCTGATAAAAAAAGAGAGGCACATTTCATCAATGTTTAAATAGTATCCTTCCTCCTCTAAAACTTAAAATAGGATTCAGTCTGATTCCTAAAGGGTTATTTTCTTCAACAACAAGAGCTGACTTAGGCCATTTCTTGGCAGTGGAATCTGAGCGTAGAGGTCTCTGACTGCCCTTTGATTCTCACTCACGGTATCCTGGGTGAATGTAATGGATGGGCGTGCCCTTATGACTTAGCCCACTGCTACTGCTCCTGATGAGGGTTAGTGGTGTGGGCCACTTTAAATCTTGCCCAGCAAAGTGCTGACATCTGGGGTTTCCTATCAAGTTTACCAGATATTCCACAGTAATTTCATAATTTACACAACATAAAAACACTGATCTTGAGCTTAGGAAAGCATTTCATTTAAACAGATACAGAACACTACTCTACAAAATGGTTTAAAATTTGTGAGCAATTACATTAAATAAACTCTAATATAAATTAATCTAATACAAGTAAACTAATAGTTGCAAAGCTACTGGTCGCTTCAGAAGCGGTGGCTACGGATAACTTCAAAGTTGTTTCCTCAGTGCATTAAGAGGCGAAACTATTTGCTGTCAACTTCTTCTTGGGGAAGCTTTTTTCCTTAGTTTGATGCTGATTCGCGTTATGAATGTATAGGAACCATTACTGGTTCTTCCTTTCCATATTCAGTGCACCATTATACTTCTATCCTCTTAAGATCTGGATATCTGTTACTGCTACTGTTAGCTGGAGCCTGGCAGGAGGAAAGCTATCAAGAAAAAAGGTCAACAAGTGTTAAAGAGTTTTAGCATACTACTGAGACTTTTTATCTACCATAATCATAAGAAATAATAATTAAAATTACAGCCTGGTCAGTGAGACTTTGAGTAAATTGTGGAAGCATCCATGTTTCCTACAGTTTCAGGGGATGGATATTTCCTGTTATTAACTCTATATCCTCGTCAACTGGAACAGAGAGACCTTTCTCTGTTGAAGCAGTTTTGTCTTTTTCCTGGGCATTTTCAGTTTTCTCTTATGAGAGACTTGTAAAGCTTACCTACACAAACTTACACATACACGTATAAAGCAAAGAAGGGATAGAGTAGTCTTGAGAGGACACTGTTTTGTAGCAGGCACACAAGACAGAGGTAATACTCCCTGATTGCATTTGCCTCCCTAGCCCCATCTCCTTTGTGGAAAGCATCAGCATTCTGAGTGGTCTCTGCACCCCACTAACTGGACGGAACACTGCATTGGCATTCTTAGGGAGCACTGATGGTCCCTACGGAAACTGTGGTTAGAGCTTGTGCAGCCAAAGTGCACAGGAAAGAATCAAATATACTTCATATAACATGCTTACTCTGTTTTGCTTAATTAGCACTTACTCCCTGTAAAAGGCTGATTTCTGCTTTGACAGGGAGTAATCGAACTCTGTATTCACCCAAACCATAAAATTAAAGTTAACATACCTCAGCTTTTCATCCTACTGGAAGAAATGTATGAAATCTAAAGTTATTTTTTAACTGCTGCTGTTTAGAATGCCTGAGGCCCATTTGCTGAACTTGTTAAAGAGCAGTGTTAATGAGGGTATTTTTCGTTTCTTTCTTTTCCGACCACAGCATGAATGCTCAGCCCAAAGTGTGCCCTGTTTCCCACAATAGAGACGGGGAAAAGTGCGAGTCTTTCACCACAAAGCATGAGACAACTACAAGTACTTCTCTCCCAGAGTTAACATTGATGAGAGTCTTTGTGGAAAAGGACTTCCTCTTTTTGCGGGAATACAGTAGAAATGCAAGTCATATTCTCCATAATTTCACTACTGGAAAAATAATTTTATAGTCCATATATATATATGTTTGTGTGTATATATATATATATATACACACATAAATATATATATAATATATATATATATATATATTTTGCGGTACACGTGCCTGTCACTGCTGTGGCACTTCCAGTTGCAGAGCACAGCCTCCGCACGCGCAGGCTCAGCGGCCCTGGCTCACGGGCCCAGCCGCTCCGTGGCATGTGGGATCTTCCTGGACTGGGGCACGAACCCATGTCCCCTGCATCGGCAGGCGGACTCTCAACCACTGCGCCACCAGGGAAGCCCCATAGTCCATAGTTTTTTATTGGTCTTCTTAAAAACATACACAGTGTTTACAATAAGGAGTAAAAGAGAAGATTTTCAATGCGATATTTCAAGGAGTATTTTGTAAAGGCGGGATCCAGTCCCAACTTTGGAAAATTAACACACACCTATGAGATCAAAGAGTCACCTGCAAAAAATTTTATTATGTTTTTCTTTCATACTAGTTTCCTAAAGGTGCATTGTTACTTCTTGGTAATGTAATAGTCAGAAATGACTATATGGTGGCCATTTGAGGAAGAAGTAGCTCTTACATAAGTGTCTAGTGACCTTATCTCTTTTGATACAATACCTCTTGGTTTCAGAGGCTTGCACAGATTTCCTCTAAATGAATAAACTTAGTAAGATTTTTCTAACTATCAATTAATCTAAAAGTAGATTTAGAAATCTACTTCTGAAGCAGTTAAGTAATTATTGGTCAGTTCTCTTTCTGATTGGTACTTCTTTCTGCAAAACAAATCCCTGTACTTAGAACAATGAATACCACCATCCCTGGCTCCTTGATTATTACACAGTGATGTTTCTTGAGAAAAAAGCTTACCCTTTTTTGGGGGAAACTTCAGTCCATGAAGTAAAACTTCATTAAAACTAGATCTGCTTCTAATGCCAGTGTGATGAAGATCAGTATCCCCTTTCTTTTGACTTTCCAGGCTGTGTGAAGAGAATGGTATGGTTTGGTTTAGGAAGGGTTGTAGCTTAAGAGGATTGCATTATGTTTCTGTGTCACTTTGGGGGTTTTTATTTCAATATTATATCCTGTTCTGTAAAAACACCATAGTCATTCTCTTACTTATTATTAAATAATTAAACGCTGCCCTTTGTTTACTTTCCCCTTCTGATCAGAAGACTCCTCTCCACTCTAGGCCTTGATCTGAGTTCCAATTCATCAGCTTGTAGTAGCTACACTTCTGGTTTCTTTCTTTTTTTTTTTTTTTGCTGTATGCGGGCCTCTCACTGTTGTGGCCTCTCCCGTTGCGGAGCACAGGCTCCGGACGCGCAGGCTCAGCGGCCATGGCTCACGTGCCTTGCCGCTCCATGGCATGTGGGATCTTCCCGGACCAGGGCACGAACCCGTGTCCCCTGCATCGGCAGGCGGACTCTCAACCACTGCACCACCAGGGAAGCCCTACACTTCTGGTTTCTGAAGTCAGACAGATATGGGTCCCATTTCTGTCTTCATCAGTTATAATTTATTCTCTGATATATGCATACCAGAGCTGGCAGTGACAAACATTTTGCTTCTCCTTATTTTCCCAGGGTTCTGTGCATTTTAATAGAGGAGCACAATATTTTAAGTAGAGCTGGGATGGGGTGGAAAGAAAGAGCAGGAAAACATGCTTTTAGGAAGGTCTGAAATACAAATCACATGGAGGTAACTGCTTGAGAGAAAACCACCCCTACCTGAGTATTGTCAATAAAGTAGCACAGGGAGGCAAACGAATCAATTGTTCACTAAAAATATTTTTCTTTAGAAGAATAAAATTCACAAGAAAGCCTCATTGCAAATAAAATATATTTGTTTTCCTAAAGGAAGATATTTGAAAAGTCATAGTAAATACCTGCTTTGACCTTCTGTGTCCCTAGTGTTCTATCTCCACTAAGTTTTATGAACACTACATAGAGGAGGAGCCTGAGTCTCAAAGACCATAAGTAAGAGATGGATTCCAGAGCCTTTGCAAGGTCCATTATGCCCCATGACTTCCCATTGCTTGTGCTGTTCATCCAGATAGGTGCTTAGGATACCAGAATGAATACATCTCTTTTGAGAGGTTTTTAACAGACATTAGATACTAAACCAGTACAACACCTAACAAATAGAACAGAATGCTTTATTTAAAGCAGAAACAGAATAAATGCTCACCTAGTATCGTTTAAATCCCCTTTAAATTATTTTTTGAATGAACATGTTTATATTTGAGGGTATTTTCTTATTTTTTCCTAGTTCCCTTTACTTGCACCTCCTTTCTTTTTCTCTTTTCCCAACTGAAGCGTTTATGGTTTCAAAAGTAATTACTTCTTGAAGAAAGTTTTTGTGTATACTAAGTGCTACCTAATGGAAGCCATAAGCATAGAGTCTGCTAGCATTTAGAGTGGTATAATACATAGCCAGGTTGAGTCAAGTGGGAGAGAAGGTTAATCATTCTTTTAAACTGGCAGTGTTGCCGGAGGTGGATTAATATGCTTTTTGAATCTCTTATGTGCTGTAAGTCTCCTTGATCACAATCACTAGGTTAATGGTTGAGGTTTTGAATTAGAGGTGTCTCCTGGGCTCAGCTGGGCCAAGTCCCTTCATCTCTCTGGCCATATTAGGTGATAGTTTTCTCATTTCAATACACGATCTATGTTAGAGGGAGTGTTGACTACACCAGACTTTTAACGTGGGCACCCAGAAAGTGGAAGAATCTCTCTATTGGTGATTAATCATAACTCTTTTCATTGTGAATATAGTCCTTCCCTTAGGTAAGGCAGGAAGACCATGAAAAATAGAAAGTTCTCGGGTGTCTGTGGAAGCTGGAGTGCTCTCGACCTGTCAGCTCACTGGCAGAGCAGGCTTCGTCCGGACACTAGAGAACAAAATGTGAAATTGGCACCAGCCAGCCTCTCCATTGCACAGGATATCCCTATTTAAATTTGACAACCAGGATATTTTACAATTTGAAATTCTTGTCATCTGGTTTTCTTTAGTTTTTTCTTTGGGTTGAAAAGACTGAGAAGCTTGTTAAAAAATCTGGAATTCTGATGGTGAGGCTTAACCAGATTTATTGAGTCATCAATCAGCAAACATTGACCAACGCTTACCATTCCCCCAGTTACTATACTAAGGACCCAGACACGTCTCAGATAGTGGCCTTGCTCATTCACTGTATTTACAGTACTTTTTTCTAAATGTAACCAGAGCTCAGGTAAAGACAAGACATTGATTTGAGTCTGAAGTAAACAAAGCTGACTGGTCTGATCCCTTCAGTTTCCAGAATTATTTTGTTTCAGGTAGTAATTTTCCCAGACCAATAGAACAAAGTTCTATCGTCTGTTTATTTAATATTTTATCACAATAGTCCTTGCCCCTTTGACCTCTAGTGAGGAAACTTGCATAAGAAACTGAAATATGCTTAGGTTCAATGGTTAAGTGCAGATAATGATATGAATGAAATTGAAAATGAAAAGCCAAAGGTGGAAAAGGCAGTTCTGAATAGATTAAGTAAGACAGAGGTATTTGAAAAATCAAGTAGAAAAGATACCATAAGGAATGGAGAGCTTCTGGAAGTCTTCTAATAGGTGAGGGGTTGGTACATCTTTTTTTTTTTTTTTTTTTTAATAACATGTCTGGCAGTTGTATGCCAGAGAAAGTTATAAGGGGGTTGACTATATGCATGAAGTCCAGTGAGAACACTGTTTCTGTAGGCCACTGACGATGTTCTGAGTGTACATTCTATAGTATAGTACTAGAAATTAAGTTAGGAAACAAAGGGTAATCTGATGTCATTTTAAATGAAATTTCACAAATGATTAGAGCTAAAAGGTGTCTTTTTTCACTCAGCCAACACGTTGAGCACGTACTATGGGGCAAGCACGGTGCTTATGGGTAAGAGATAAAAGAAAAAATAAAGGCCAGAGGAACTCAAAAGAGAGTGTGAGAGATCCATGAACAACTCATTACAATCGAATAGGGATAGGCTATTAAATAAATAGATCATAAAAATATAAATTTGTAAAACAGAACTTGGAGTCAGTAACCCTTCTAGGGGATATTAAAGAGAATGCCAACAATGAGGGGGTCTTGGAATTAGGTTTTGAACGTCAGTAGGAATGTTCCACGTGGAGAGAAGGTCAGGGGCATACCAGGCAGAAGGAACATCCTGGACTTGAGAACCAACACAATATATTTAAGTGACTGTAAATGAGATTCTTTTTGACTAGAGCGTAGGGTATAAGTTGCCAAATGGTAGAAAATAGAGTATAAAAGTTAGGCTGGAATGAAAGTATAAAGTGTCATAATTCTTATGATGAAAGATAGGTGTTTTCTACAAAATGGGTTACTTATAAATATTTTAAAAATAGAGACCCCGGAAGAGGAGCGTGCCCGAGGAGCAGCCCCCGGACCGGAGCCTCGGGAGCGCGGGGCCGGTGAGCGAGTCCCCACGGGGTAGGTGTTGCGTCTGCAGGCCTGTAGTTGGTTGTGGAGCCTGCGGCCCTTGAAGAGCAGGGCTTGGGGTAGCCCGCCCTGGGCCCCGCGGTAGAGCCACCTGGAGGGTTTGACCGCTTCCCGGAGGTGGAGGGGCCGGGCTGGAGGACAGGGCTGGCTGCTCCGGATGGGGCTCCCCTGGGACTTGTGAGCTCCGGGTGTCCTGGGGGAGCAGGGTCCACAGGCTCGACCGGGACGTGCCGCGTCCTCCCCTCCGTCCAACCCCGATCCTCCACCTCCTCCTCGTCCTCCCCCTCCTGTCGCCGTCTCGGCATCTCGCGCGTGTGTCTCGAGGCGCGTCAGCACCTTGGTTGTCTAATGTAAGCGTCCGCCGCCCCCCTGGGTTGTGCCCTGTGGAGTCGCCCAGTGTAATCGGTGCAGGACGAGTCTGCAGGGCTTCTGTCCTGCTGCCTCGGGTGAGGAGGGAAGCGATGGGGCCTGAGAAGGGAGATGACGTGTCCTGGATCCTCACCGGGTGTGCACGTGGGGTCGCTCACAGGACTCCAAACTCCTAGGGCAGGTGTTCTGTCCACTTAAAGTCAGTTTTAATAAAAGATGTTTTTGAGCGTCGCACTTAAGTTTGTAAAGTTTGTACAAATCATGGCAAGACTGAAACGCACCTGAGTGTGTCCCTTTATTCTGGGTATCCTGTGGATGTTCTGATCTAAGTTGTTAACAGACTTGGAAGAGATAAACTATAAGCGTTTTTAAATTTCATATTTAATGACGGAGGTTTATTTTAATAGGATTCAATGTACACTCGCTACGGAAAAATAAAGTATCCCCTCAGGTACCACAGTCACGTGGGAGTTACAGACCTGAGGGTGGTTGCTCCCTCCTTATTCTCACAGGCCCTTCTGAAGGTGAAAGGACGGGTCTCCCACAGGGGTCTCTTGTGGAGCGCGGGGCGGGTGCTCGTGCACCCCGAGCCGCTTCAGTCGTAGCTTCACTGCCTGCGTTTTCCTTCTCCAGGTCCGCTTCCACTGTCACAGTCCTGCACGTTGTTCCAAGAGCAGCGGAAAATGAATCAGCCTCTGGTGAGTTTTGCTGTTTATGTGTTTACCTGCTGCTGTTCTTTTGTGATAACACCTTGGGAGGCGAATAGTTCAAAGGTTAAAATGGGAAAGTAGGAGTAGGTAAAAGATGTGGTTAGACAAAGCGTAGAGGAGCAGGTTAGCACCAAGTGTTTCTGGCAAGTTCTACGTGTAGATCCCAGGATCCTCTTAGAGCCACAGTACAAGCCTCGTGTTCTTGACATTTGTGGCAAAACACCATCCCTTGCTTGACTTACATTGTCCTGCCGAAGCACTTTTGTTCTCGAGCGTTAAAAGGTTTCCTTGAGGGGCCTCCCTGGTGGCGCAGTGGTTGAGAGTCCGCCTGCCGATGCAGGGGATACGGGTTCGTGCCCCGGTCTGGGAGGATCCCACATGCCGCGGAGCGGCTGGGCCCGTGAGCCATGGCCGCTGGGCCTGCGCATCCGGAGCCTGTGCTCCGCAACGGGAGAGGCCACAACAGTGAGAGGCCCGCATACCGCAAAAAGAAAAAAAAAAAAAAAGGTTTCCTTGAGGATCCCGCTGTAGGCCGCGAGACTTCCTGAGTGACAGCCCCTAACGTGTTGACATTGGTGCCTTCCTTGTGCTTCCTGTAAGACGAGAGCATGCTGTCCAGGGAGCACTCAGTGCATATAACTTGTCTGTTCAGTAGAACACCGTTGTCACATAGGTACATTGTTTTCAGTGCTCAGTCGAGGGATGCAATGAGGATCATCTGGAAGAACAGCCTTGTCACCCTTCCAGTAAATTTCGCTCTTTGTCTCTTACAATCTCAGAGGGTAGCGTTACACACCATGCAGTGCGGTCTCTGGCAAAGATTCTTGTTTCCCAGCTGAATTGTATAGTGCAGCCTGCGGTCTTGGTTCTGCCCCTCCACGGAACCTGATCCGGTTGAGGTGACCTGGCATCCAGCATACAAAGCAGTGGAGATTTGCCAGTCGTCACCTCAGACTACTGTCGCCTTGCCATCTGCAGAGTCTGCTCTGTTGGTTTCTGTGACAGATCTCTCCTTGCTGTCTTCCTGACTGATTCTTTCTTCCGCCCTCTTTGTGTGTTGTCTTTTCACCCTTGGTTCATGACTCTTCAACCCGTCTGATCTCACCCTCTGGTGCTTTTCACCTCCAACTCTGTCAGTTCTCCCACCTGGACCAGATAGATGCCTCTGTCCAGCCACTTGCCAGCATCTCTATGGTGTCCAAAGGGCACCTCGGATTACTAGATCCAGTAGATCCAGAAATGATTATTTACAGCTCCCCTGCCCCTTGCCTTGTCCTGTTGTCCCTGGTGGCTCATCGTTGCATCATCCAGCCTGTCACCTGCCCAGAAAAATGAGTTCATTCTAAAGTCGTTCTCCATCCTCTGTTACCACGTTGTAGTGTGAGCCTTGTTAATGTCGTCTTCTAAGTGGTTTTTATTCGTTCTCCTTCATCCCATACTTGCTACCATTAAAACAGCTCATCTGTTCATTCCTGTAGTTACAGAAACTTTTCTTCTGTGCCGCTACCTCTTTCCTCCAGCAGCTCAAGTGTATTCTCCACGCTGAGTATTTCTCCTAAAATATTAATCACAGCGTTTTGTCTGCATGTGGGAAGCACTTTAGAGGTTCCCTGGGTGACTGGACAAACGAGGTTGCCGTTCCGCGGAGCCATTAACCATCGAGCCCAGCACTGGGGGGAGGTCGTACCTCGCTGATGATGCGTTTGGATGGATCTGTGGGGTAAAATCCTGATCGGAGAGGCTTAGGAGAGAGGAGTGGGAGAACTGGGTTTGTTCTGGTCCCAACTTTTTCAAGACATTTTGCTGTGACGGGGAAAATAGAAACTGGACAGTAGCTGAGGTAGGAGCTGAGGTCCGGGGAGGATGTTGTGTTGTGTTGTGTTGTGTTGTGATGGGAGAAATAACAGTGGGAATGATCCAGTAGATGCGTGTGGGGGAGGGGAGAGCTGCTGCCCGTGGTCCTGGAGTGGGGAGGGGATGGCTGAGCAGGGTTGCAGGTGGGGAAGCCCTCCGATGGCTTCTCTGTTCTCAGGGAAGCAGCTCCTCAGCTGAGGGTGAGGGTGAGGTTGGGGGTTTGAGGGGAGAGCAGAGCTCTGGGGCCCAGCTCCATCGTGACCATCAGCACACACAGTGCATCCAGCTGGGAAGACTGTACTTGCCTTCCCTGCCTGGAAAGCCATCTCCTTTCTTAAATGTGGGAGTAATTACTCTTTGGGGAGCCTATGTAATTACATGGGTGCTTCTCAGCTCAAAGCGAATTGAGTGCCAGTTCTGGCCACGGACATTTTCTTCTCTGCTGATGGAAGGGTCCCCAGAGGAAGTGTCCTGCTTGCCTGGCTCTTGGCCTCAAGGACCCTTCACACCATCTAGTGTTCTGTCTTTTATCTTTGCCATAAGCATCAAATGTCTTCAGGTTGTGCATGTGATCTTAAGAAGCAATTCCCTGCTTCCAGGAGCTTCTATGCTCCTCGGGAAAGGCACTTCACAGACGTAATTACAGGAGAGGATGGGAATCCTGCCCGTCGATACGTAGGGAACTCCAGAGTGCTGACAAAGCAGAGCCTGCTTTTAGTTATTTATTTACTCATTCATTTTAATTTTTTATTTGTTTACTATTTAACTTATTCAGTTTCAGCTGCGTTGGGTCTCTGTTGCTGCGCGCGGGCTTTGTTCTCTAGTTGCGGCGAGCGGGGGCTACTCTTCGTGGCAGTGCGCGGGCTTCTCATTGTGGTGGCTTCTCTTATTGTGGAGCACAGCTTCTAGGCATGCGGGCCTCAGTAGTTGCGGGTCGTGGGCTCAGTAGTTGTGGCACGCAGGCTCTAGAGCGCAGGCTCAGTAGTTGTGGTGAACGGGCTTAGTTGCTCCGCAGCGTGTGGCATCTTCCCGGACCAGTGTTCGAACCCGTGTGCCCACCATTGGCAGGCAGATTCTTAACCAGTGTGCGACCAGGGAAGTCCGCGAGCCTGGTTTTAAATGCATTGTCAGAGCACGTGGCTCAGTGACTCGGGGAAGGGGGACGGCCCTGAAGTGACCAGGACTTGGGTAGCTGCAGAGGTTGGCGAGGCTCTCAGAGCAGCGTGAGGTGGACTGGATGAGGCTCCTGAGGTGCTGGTAAGGACCTCCTTCCTTAGGATGTGGGCCTCCCGTCAGGAAGAGCGGGACGTGAAGGCAGGCAGACCCTGAGGTTGACTGAAGAGCCTCCCCTCTGTGCTGGTTTTGGTTTCTTCCTGTGGAGAAACTGAAACATTGTAATTGGGACAGTGAGTCATCTGATCAAAAGATGTCATGTGTAGAGACTGTGGACGGCGTGAAACGTGGGGTGGGGTGCGGTGGGTCAAGTCAGGGGGACTCTGGGCTCCAGCGCGATGCCCGACAGGAAGGGGCGAGGCCGCGGCGTGTTCCCGCTCATCCTAGGCCCCGGTAAGCAGTATGGACGTTCCCTTGGGGTTTTTCTGAATCGTGAATGAGGTTGAGAGTATTTTCACGTGCTTAGAAGCTGTTTCTTCTTTTTAATTGGTAGACAGTCATTAGGGCAGTTTTAGGGTTAGGGGAGACTCAGAATCGAGCAGACAGCGCTTTCCTATACCCGTCCCTCTGGGTTCCCTCCCTTGGTAACATCTCTGCCCTGTGTGGTGCGTCATCTCAGTGACGGATCGGCATTGACACCTAATTCTCCCCTGGAGTCTGTAGTTTATATCAAGGCTCACTCTCTGTGTCCTACTGTTCAGGTTTGGACAGGTGTGATGACCTGCAGCCACCACTGCAGTGCCACCCAGAACCATTTCACTGCCCGAAACATCCCTGGGGGCCACCTTCCCTACCAGTGCCCCTAAGCCCCTGACAGCTGCTGGTCTTGTTACTGTCTGTGTTTTTTTGCCCTTTCGAGAATGTCACGTAGTTGGAGTCCTTCATTCTGTGGTCTTTTCAGACTGGTGTCTTTCTGTTTTTAAATGAAGGGCCTGTTCATGTCCACTGCCCGTCTTCCTGCCCCAATACTGTCTTGTTTTGTTTTGTTTTGTTCTGTTTTGTTTTCCTTGTCTTATTGGCTTTCAGAGGCGTCTTAAATGTTTCTAAATTTTTCCAGTTGGGGTCCTGTTAGTAAACATTGTTTTCCAAGGTTTATTGTCATTTTCCTGTATTTTCCCGCGTTGCTGTATAATTCATTACTTTTTTTTACTTTGAGAGGTTGAATACCATGCATTTCAAAAGCTTCTCAAAATCAGCACATTTGTGTGGATAAGATTCCTAGTTGAAGAGCACCCTCCTTGGTCAGGACTGGGGTGCAGCTTCTTTGCGGGGGGAGGAATGCATCGGTCTCGTGGTTCCCTTTCTGTTGGGTCTCAGGTCCCCTTTCTGGTTCTGGGCACTGCATCAGACACTCTCCTGGGATAGGCCAGGCAGGTGGGGTCCTCACTTCCTGGCTCCAGAAGTTGTGTGTGTCTGAGAACACCTTTGTTTTCCCCTGAGGAGCAGGAGGACTCTGGTGGTTGGGGAGCGGCGTCCTAGGACCGCGGCCCTTGGGCCCCCCCTGTTCTGTGTTATTTGGGCCCCGGCCATGCGTGGGAGGTCTCTGACACAGGGACGCAGCTGTGAAAGTCCTCTTGGGGTTGTGTCATTTACAATCCTCTGAGGAATACTCCTTTTCTTTAATGAAATTCCAGTGCTTAAGCTTTCTAGCCCCTCATGAAAGGAATCTCGGAAAGGAAAGGAGACGGGTCCTCTCTGCCCCCAAGCAGGGGAGTGAGCCGACACTGTTCACCGAACACTGAGAAAGTGGCCTGTGGGAAACGTGCAACCAGTTCTGAGCTCTGTGATGACAAGGCTGTCCGTGGAATCTCACTGTACCAAGGGGTCTGTTAAGACACATACCTCATGGGTTGTTCCCTTGTGTTTTGACACTAACCTAAAACCCCTAAATATGTGCAGTTCTCATTGCTTTCTTAATTTGTTATCCAGGTTCCCCGAAATCCATTTTCTTAAAGTTTAAAGTGCGAGAAGAGTGCAATGTTCTCATCTTCCCTTTACATAAAAGTGAATGTGGTCAAGCCGCTTAACCCATCACCAAATAGAAAATCATCTGGAACGTTCACATTAATGCTCTTTTCAAGCAGGAACAGTGCGTATATTTTTATGCCCATTACCAGTGAAAACTATAATGTTTTCTTATTGTGCTGTTTTTTTCGCATCGGGCAAAATGACAAGCAATTAGAAAAGCCCCACAAATTACACATTCTGTGAAATGACAAATGCAAAACCGGAAAGTAGAATAAGGTGCGCGTGATTCTACTTAGGCATTAAAATTAGAGTAGTTCATGGTCTGATCCCTCACTCTCTTGCATTTGGTAGTAACTTTCAGTGTGTGAACGAGTGGGCCCCCAGTCTTCATCCGGGCAGCCACAGATGTGACCAGCGACACCTGAATGGAATATGCTCAGAGCTTCTGGAAGACTTGCTGTCGATTTCTGAGCCAGGCTTCTCGAGGCTGAGCCGAGGCAGTTCTGCACAGACGCTCGTCTGCCTTGGGCGGCAACCAGCTCTTTCCCCCGGCCCCCCTCATCCCCCCACCTCGTGTGTCCTGTCAGCAGCTGGGCACCCTCAGCCTTCCCAGGCCAGCAAAGCCTGGGTCCCGGACATCTCTGCATCTGGAGCTGGGGGTCGGGTGACCTGGCATCTCAGGGGACCTTGCTAACAGGACCCATCCTGCCTCTTTGATTGTTCCACATAAAGAACTTTGATTTGCAGTCAATGTCAGGAGTTTGTTGCCATCTGAAACGGCCTCTGAGCTTGGCATGGTCTTTTCCTTAACCTCCTCCACACCATTCCTTAGTTACACTGTGGCACGTGGGGTCTCAGTGTCCTGACCAGGGATTGAACCCAGGTACCCTGCATTGTAAGGCAGATTCTTTAACCCTGGACCACCAGGGAAGTCCCTACCCTTATGTTTTAACAGTTTTGGAGGTCTTCACAGAGATCTTGGATGGATTCACCTAACATCACCAGGTAAACTTCGTTTCAAAAGTAGTGCACCTCATTCCTCAAAACTTTTAAAGTAGAACTATTATAAGATCCAGAAATTCCACTTCTGTGTATTTTTTCGGAAGAAAACAAAAACACTAGTTCAGAAAGACACATGCACCCCTATGTTCATTGAGCATTATTTATAATAGCCAGTGTATAGGAGCAACCTAAGTGTCCATCCATAGATGAATGGATAAAGAAGATGTGTCATATATACATATATATTTATATGTATACGTATATATATATATATATATGTATATGTATATACATATATATATATAACTGTACACACACACACAATGGACTATTAGCCAGAAAAAAAGAAAAGAAGAAGAAGAATGAGGGGCTTCCCTGTGGATGCAGTGGTTAAGAATCCGCCTGCCAGTGCAGGGGAAATGGGTTCAAGCCCTGGTCCGGGAAGATCCCACATGCCACGGAGCAGCTAAGCCCGTGTGCCACAACTATTGAGCCACGCTCTAGAGCCTGTGAGCCACAACTACTGAACCCATGTACCACAGCTACTGAAGCCTGCTCACCTAGAGCCCATGCTCTGCAACAAGCTAAGCCACCGCAATTAGAAGCCCATGCACCGCAAGGAAGAGAAATCCCCGCTCGCCGCAACTAGAAAAGAGGCTGCATGCAGCAACAAAAACCCAATGTAGCCAAAAGTAAAATAAATAAATTTTTAAAAATTAAAAAAAATGAAATCTTGCCATTTTGTGGCAACGTGGATGGAGCTAGAGTGTATTATGCTAAGTGCAATATGTCAGACAGAGAAAGACAAATACGGTATGATCTCATTTGTATGTGGACTCTAAAAAACAAAACAAATGAACTAATGTCACTAAACAGAAACAGACTCATAGATACAGAGAACAAACAGGTGGTTGCCAGAAGAGGGTAGGTGGATGAGTGAAATAGGTGAGGGAGATTAAGAGGAACAGATAAGCAGTTAGAAAATAAATGAGTCATGGGAATGAACTATACAGCATTGGCAATACAATCAATAGCATTATAACTTTGTACGGTGACGGATGGTAACTAGACCATAACTAGAGTTAATCTTGGTGATCATTTTCTAATGTACAGAAATATTGATATTATGCACCTGGAACTAACATAGTGTTGTAGGTCAGTTACAATTGAATTAAACTTTTTTTAATTCAAACGAAAACAATCGTGTGCCTCGTTAACTAGAGATGCTTAGTCATACAGCAGTTCTCTAGAACATATTCATCCTGTGTAACTGTAACTTTATACCCGTTGAACAACTCCCCATTCTCTCCTCCCCCACCCCTGACAATTTATGGGTGACTCTTTTAGATACCTCACCTCATATAAGTGGAAACACACAGTTTTGTGCTTCTGTGACTGACTTATTTCACCTATCATAATGTGTTCTGTTTATATCCCCGTTGTCACAACTGGTAGGATTTCCTTCTAATAGGAAAGTCTGAATAATATCCTATGTATATACCCCATTTTCTTTATCCATTTCTCTGTGGATGAAAATTTGCATTTTTTTTCCTACCTTGGCTCTGGTGAATAATGCTGTAATGACTATAGAGGTGCATGTATCTCTTCTAGATATTGATTTCCTTTTCTTTGAATATATAGGCTATATTATATTGTATTATATTCTATTACATTATATTCTATTATAGTTATTGTGCTTCCCGGATCTTGTGTTTTTCACAAATTGAAGGTTTGCGGCAACTCTTTGTTGAGCAAGTCTGTTGGCACTGTATTTCCAACAGTAGTTGCTCACTTCTTGTCTTTGGGTCATATTTTAGTAATTCTCACACTATTTCAAACCCTCCATCAGCAAAAAGGTTACTACTCGCCGAAGGCTCAGATGATGGTTAGCATTTTTTAGCAGTAAAGTATTTTTAATTTTCTTTTTGTTTCGGCTGTGCTGCACACCACATCACGTGGGATCTCAGTTCCCCGACCAGGGATCAAACCTGCGCCCCCTGTAGGAAGGCGGATTCTTAACCACTGGACCACCAGGGAAGTCCCTAAAGTATTTTTTTAAACATCTTTATTGGAGTATAATTGCTTTACAGCGTTGTGTTACTTTCTGCTGTATAACAAAGTGAATCAGTTGTATGTATACCTGTATCCCCATATCCCCTCCATCTTGCGTCTCCCTCCCACCCTCCCTTTCCCACCCCTGTAGGTGGACACAAAGCACTGAGCTGATCTCCCTGTGCTATGCGGCTGCTTCCCACTAGCTATCGTTACATTTGGTTGTGTACATGTGTCCACGCCACTGTCTCGCTTCGTCCCAGCTTACCCTTCCCCCTCCCCGTGTCCTCAAGTGAATTCTCTATGTCTGCGTCTTTATTCCTGTCCTGCCACTAGGTTCATCAGAACCACTTTTTTTTCCCTTTGGTCTCCATCTCGCTTGGTCCCAGCTTACCCTTCCCCCTCCCCGTGTCCTCAAGTGCATTCTCTACGTCTGCATCTTTATTCCTGTCCTGCCACTAGGTTCATCAGAACCACTTTTTTTCCTTTGGATTCCATAAATATGTGTTAGCATACGGTATTTGTTTATCTCTTTCTGAGTTACTTCACTCTGTTTCACAGACTCTAGGTCCATCCACCTCACTACAAATAGTTCAATTTCGTTTGTTTTTATGGCTCAGTCAAATTCCATGGTATTTATGTGCCCCATCTTCTTTATCCATTCGTCTGTCAGTGGACGCTTAAGTTGCTTCCATGTCCTGGCTATTGTAAATAGTGCTGCAGCGAACATTGTGGTACGTGTCTCTTTTTGAATTATGGACTTCTCAGCGTATATGCCCAGGAGTGGCATTGCTGGATCATATGGTAGTTCTATTGTTAGTTGGGTTTTTTTTGTAAAAATTTATGTATTTTTATCTATTCATTATTTTTGGCTGTGTTGGGTCTTTGTTGCTGTACGCGGGCTTTCTCTAATTGCAGCGAGCAGGTGCTTCAGTGTTGTGGTGCACGGGCTTCTCATTGCGGTGGCTTCTCTTGTTGTGGAGCGCGGACTGTAGGCATGCGGGCTCAGTGGGTGTGTCTCGCGGGCTCTAGAGTGCAGACTCAGTAGTTGTGGCACACGGGCTTAGTTGCCCTGCGGCATGTGGGATCTTCCCGGAGCAGGGCTCGAACCCATGTCCCATGCGTTGGGAGGAGGATTGTTAAACACTGCACCACCAGGGAAGCCCTATTTTCAGTTTTTTAAGGAACCTCCATACTGTTCTCCGTAGTGGCTGTATCAATGTACATTCCCACCAACAGTGCAGGGGGAGGGTTCCCTTTTCTCCACACCCTCTCCAGCATTTATTGTTTGTAGATTTTTTGGTGATGGCCATGCTGAGTGGTGTGAGCTGATACCTCACCGTAGTTGTGATTTGCCTTTCTCTAATGGTTAGTGTCGTTGAGCATCCTTTCATGTGTTTGTCGGCAATCTTATATCTTCTTCGGAGAAATGTCCATTTAGGTCTTGTGTCCACTTTTGGATTGAGTTGTTTGTGTTTTTTTGTTTGTTTGTTTTTGTGGTACGTAGGCCTCTCACTGTTGTGGCCTCTCCCTTTGCGGAGCACAGGCTCCGGACGCGCAGGCCTATCGGCCATGGCTCACGGGCCCAGCCGCTCTGCGGCATGTGGGATCTTCCCGGACCGGGTCACGAACCCGTGTCCCCTGCATCGGCAGGCGGACTCTCAACCACTGCGCCACCAGGGAAGCCCTGTTTTTTTGATATTGAGCTGCGTGTGCCGCTTGTATATTTTGGAGATTAATCCTTTGTCAGTTGCTTCATTTACAACTATTTTCTCCCACTCTTAGAGTTGTTTTTTTGTCTTGTTTATGGTTTCCTTACCTGTGGAAAAGCTTTTAAGTTTGAATAGGTCCCATTTGTTTATTTTTGTTTTTATTTCCATTTCTCTAGGAGGTGGGTCAAAAAGGATCTTGCTGTGATTTATGTCATAGAGTGTTCTGCCTGTGTTTTCCTCTATGAGTTAGACAGTGTCTGGCCTTACCTTTAGGTCTTCAATCCATTTTGAGTTTATTTTTGTGTTATGGTGTTAGGTAGTGTTCTCATTTCATTCTTTTACAGGTAGCTGTCCAGTTTTCCCAGCGCCACTTATTGAAGAGGCTGTCTTTTCTCCATTGTATATTCTTGCCTCCTTCATCAAAGCTAAGGTGACCATATGTGCGTGGGCTTATCTCTGGGCTTTCTATCCTGTTCCATTGATCTATATTTCTCTTCCCCAAAGTATATTTCAATAAAGGTATGTACATTGTTTGTTTAGACACAAGGCTGTCGCACACTTAACAGACTACAGTATAGTGTAAACAGAAGCTTTTCAGAAATTTCATGTGACTCGCTTTATGGCGGTATTGGCTTCATTGCAGTGTTCTGGAACTGAAGCTGCAGTGTCTCTGAGCTGGGCCTCTACACCCAGAAGTGGGATTGCTGGATCATATGGAAATTTTATTTAAAAGATTTTGAGAAAACTCCATACTGTTTTCCACAGTGCCTGCACAATGTTACATGCCTGCGTACAATATGCAAGGGTTACGATTTCTCTACCACCTTGACAACTCTCATCTTTAAAAAAAAATAAAAAATTGTAGGCATTCTAACAGATGTGAGGTAGTATCTCATGATGATTTTGATTTGCATTTCCCAGATGATTAGTGACGTTGAGCACCTTTTCATGTACCTGGTGCTGTGTTACGTCTTTCTAACACACATACACACACACAGAGGGATAGAAGGAACCTTTTGGAAGTGATGAGTATATTACCGTGATGGTGGTGATGGTATCACAGGTGTGTGCATATGTCCAAACTCATCAAGTTATATACATTAAACATGGGCTAGATTTTGTATATCAGTTCTACGTAAATAAAGCTGTAAAAGCCCAGCAACAAGTGGTGTATTTCATGAGCCAGTGAAGCCCAGGTACATCTTGTCTCCTCTCCCAGGGGTGAACCCAAGCAGCCTTTGAACTTGGCTCACTTTCTGTTTCTTTACTTTCCCCTTCTATTACTTTTGTGTTTCTCCTTTGTTTTCAGATTCCAGCTAAGTGGTTCCCCATCTGTGGCAGCAGTGATTCTGAGTTTGGCTCTGTCGTTTGAAGACTTGATGGTCTCTAAAGGGATTAAGTTTCTACAGAACTAATCTCAGTTAGGTGAGAGGTAACAGAGGATCTAGTTTGTTAGTCTTTTCTTAGTCTTTTCTGTTTGTCTATTTGTCTACTTTGACAAGCTCAAATCAATTAAGAATCTCTTGCCCAATGGGATGAGAACGGCTCTTTAATATCTAGACTGGTGAGTGTTTATTCCTGACCCAAGTCTAAGACTTAAAACTGCAGGTAAAAGTTCCATTTCTCTGTATGTCTGTGTGTCTGTAATTCAAAAAGGTCTTTACCTCTGACAGTGCGAGTATGTGATGTTTTCCTACTTCTGGATCTATTAAAGTAGATTGTAGAGTCTGTTAAATTAAAGGGTTTCTGTCCTGATTGGCTTGCAAAGATACAAATGTGCTTATAAAAATTATATATCCCTAAAATTCTCAGAGAGAAAGGAATTAGAACTTCTAATACTTTAAATGTGCTAGAAAAATATTCTTATTGAAATCAAGTCAGGGAATTCCCCAGCGGTCCAGTGGTTAGGACTCGGTGCTTTCACTGCCAGGGTCCAGGTTCAGTCCCTGGTCAGGAACCCAAGATCCAGCAAGCCCCTCGGTACAGCCAAAAAAAAAAAAAATCAACTCAGAGATTTAAAGACTTCAAGTTTACATAATTTAGGTAAATCTTTGACACATGAAGCTAGTTTAATATTTTTGGTTTAATAAAAAGTTATTCGTATCTTATTTATCAGTATTAGGCATACATTTAAAACAATTCTACTTGGGTGTGTTCTTCCTAAATTTATATAGGTGTGCCCATCAACTAAGCTCATATTACTTCTACTTAATGTTTAAGGTTATGAAAAATGTAAGTTTGTGTTTAACCACATTTAGTTTTTATTCTGACAAACTTTCTTTCAACAGTAACTATGTTTTCTACTGTGTTAGCTTGTCGATAAATTCCCAGATCTTCAGTTTACGTAAACCCTTGAACTGATACTAAATTGTGTTACTTACTGGATAATCATTGGATACCGAGGTCATTTCTAAGCAAGACAGAAACCTGAGGCATTGATTACTAAGCATAAGCTCAAGTTATATGCTCTTGCTGCATATGTTTACTTGTTACCTAGAGGCTCTGTCTGTGGGTGTGTTAATGAATGTGTTTGTCTCTGCCACTTGAATAAGTTGTGTAAGGGATGTTTGTGGCTGTGTAAAGTTGTGTTATGTGTGTTCATGAGCTCTGCTAGCCTGAAATGCTGATGTGTGATGGGCAGTTGTCAATCATTCACTCCTAGTTTTCTTTGTGAAATGGAAGTAACTTTGGTTCAAAGTTAGTATTAATATACTATGAATGAGACTTGACCCATAGTGATGTTATCGGCTGGAACAGAACTCAGGTTCAGCTGCTCATCGCTCAGAAGTCAGTGTTGCAGAGACAAGGGTTGGTGGAAGAAGAAAGATGCTTTATTCAGGAAGCTGGCAACCTGGGAAGATGGTGGGCCAGTGTCCCCAATACCATCTCCCAGTTGCCAATGAGAGGGAAAAGGGGTTGATAGGGAAAAGACGGGAAGTCTCTGGGCTGTGCCGGTGGGGGCTCCATGCAGAGTAGCAGAGTCAGCTCTGACCATCCTCTTGAAATTGGTCATGCAGCGGTGTGGTCAGTGTCATGTTGATTGTTTCAGGCACAGTTAATCTTCAATTCCAGTGTTGGTTTGTTCCCATTTCCTTGAGGCCAGTTCCTGGAATTGTGTAAGCCATTGGTTCAGGTCTGCTCAAGATGGAGCAGCTTGTGTCATAGCTCCAGTCTGGTCATCATACAGTTAGCTTTCTCCTCTTGTAGTGGTTTTAGTATCTGCAAAACAAGTTAGGAGTGTGTGTCTGACACTGTTACTTATGTCCTTCGGGAGGAACTAAAGATTCTGTGACTGCTGTTGTCCTAATCAGTAACTGCTTGAACCTGTTCTTTGGTGACTCAGGGGAGGCCTGGGAGACTGCAGCTATTTTACAAACAAGAGGCAGGGGACATGGAAGGGCCCTGCATGGTCCTGCTTGGTTCCAGCAACCGAGAGGTACAACTTTGTATGCAAGATAATGCGATGTAGTTTTGTTTATTAACAGGAACAAAAATAGTTTGGTCCTAAAGTAAAATGACTGATTGTTCCAGCACCAGAAAGAAGATAGTGAAGGACACAACCTGAATGAGTATAGAAAGTTGTAGGAGACGGGTAGAAAGGGAATTTTATTTGTCTGAGCCGAAGGCAGCTCAGTTTTGATGTTTATTCCAGAGATTTTCAAAAAAGAGCTTATGGTTCTCTTAGTAGCAAATATTATATTGATGCAAAGCTGGAGTTTGGTTTTCTCTCTGTACAAATGATAAATTTTTTTCATGGAGTATTGGTCTCTTTAATAAGTGGTTGGAAAAGTTGTTCTCTAAATCTGCCTAAACAGCAGAGATTCTGTATCTCACTGGAAGAGGTTTCTGCACCTAGTTCTGAATTCATCCGGCCTTATTATGTTTTTGAAAATAAATGCACAGGGACTTCCCTGGTGGCTCCTTGGTTAAGAATCCGCCCGCCAGTGCAGGGCACACTGGTTCAAGCCCTGGTCCGGGAAGATCCCACGTGCTTTTAGAAACTAGAGCACGGAAAGACTAAGGTCACGTGAAATTTGAAACGCTAAATATTGTCATAGTGTTAAGCAGTTTGAAGATTGTTGGAAGAAATTATTTGTCATTCATTCAAGCAATAAACATTTGATGAATACTTGCAAAACATAAAAAACCTCTAGAGCCCGTGAGCCACAACTACTGGAATCGACGTGCCTAGATCCCATGCTCCGGAACAAGAGAAGCCACCGCATGGAGACGCCGACGCACCGCAATGAAGAGTCGCCCCCGCTCCACTGCAACTAGAGAAAGCCCACGTGCAACAACGAAGACCCAACGCAGACAAAAATAAATAAATATATAAATAAATGTATTGGGGGGAAAAAAGAAAGAAAATAAATGCACAACAAAATTTCTGCATTTCTGAGAAAGTTAAGCTTCCTTAAAACTGTGTTCCTTTTGGTCTGTTTTTTTTTTTTTTTTTTAAAGTCTACTGTCAGGAACTCCCTGGCACTTCAGCGGTTAGGATTCTGCGCTTCCACTGCTAGAGGCCTGTTTTCGATCCCTGATCAGGGAACTAAGATCCTGCAAGCTGCGTGGCGAGGCCGAAAAAACAGCCAAGACAAAATAATCATCTCTTGGCTGTTAAACAAAGTCAAGGACCTTTAGTTCCTCCTCAAGGGCTATTGGGTAATATTCTGAGCCATGTCCTTGGAGCTGTTTGGCAGAGACTGAAACCCCCAGCAGGTGGAAGAAGTTAATGCATGTTTCCCACAAGCACGTAGACCCCAGACCAGTTGGAACCAGAAGGCTGATGATGTTGAGTCCCCGTTACCTCACCACTGACCAATCAGAAGAATGACCGTGAGCTGATCACGCACCCTGTAACCCTCTCTTCAACATGTAGCCCCTTTCTCTTTTCCCTGTATAGTCCTCAAGCAAAACTTCAGGAGGGGAGAGTTGGTTCTTCGGGACACGAGTCCACCTCTCTTCTGGACTGCCGGCTTCCTCAATAAAGCTATCTTTTCTTTTACCCCAGAGTTGTCTCTCAGTATTGGAGTCCTGAATGATGCAAGACCTGCCTCATCTTCTGTAGTTTTCTCTACATGAAAAATAATTGAGGACTATTTTTCAGAGTTAAGAAATGTGGTTGGATAATCACAACGCCATTAAGCAACACCTCGTTGGACAGCAAAGAGGCGAAGCCGACTGGTAATGACCACACACATCCTGACTGTGAGAAGACTTTCATCTTTATTGTAGTTCCCCAAAAGCTGCATCGCATGGTACTCTTGAACAATCTAAAATAACATACAAACATGCTGAGGCAAGTTAAAAAATTAGGACTGAATTCCCACAATTCAATAATGAGAACTAAAAAAATACAAATTTATGCTTACAAGAATTGGGAGGAAATACCCACTATGCTATAAGTAGAATGGAAATATTATGTAATAGATAAAATCAACAATCTCTCTTGAAAATGTGAGTAAAATTGTATATATGTGTAAATATACAACAGCTACAGTTCTCATCACAAAAGTTTGTAGTAATAAGATGTTTCAAAATGAAGACTATTTCAAAACTATTTAAAATAAATATATAAATATAAAATATAAAAATACAATAATTTTATAGGTGACATTTTCAAAATAAGCCAGTGAAACTTAAGTCATGAGTCATGACCCTGTGGCTGTAATTATATATATATATATATTTTTCTAACTATATATTTTAATGTTATTCCCTCCTATTCTGAGCCGCTACACTCCACCTTCAAATGCTTCTCGACTGGGGCAAACAAGTGTATAAAAAATGGGACCTCCAATGTTCGTCTCAGGGGAGATGGAAATGAAATGATCTGAAAATTGAGGTGGTGCCTTCCAAAAGGGTGGAATCTGAATAAACCCTGTTTTCTTATTGTCCTGCCACAGACTCCTAGAAGCACACCCCGCTCCTAGGAGTATAACACGAAAACTGGCCTCCGCTCATTCTAGAAGATGCTGGCTTCTTCTCGATGATCTGCACAAGAGGCTTCTCCCTTCCTTCTTCACGGCTGTCGTCAGTGTCTGGATTGACCTCTTGTTGAACATCCTCATCTCTCCTGGGCTCTGTGATCTGGAAGTAAGAGAAGGAGCAAGGATGTCAGATTTCAAAGTGGCAACTGTCCAGATATAAAGGTTTTCACATTCTTAGTCAATTCTAACCAGAATTGAGACTCATTTATGATTGGAGTTTTATCTCAAATTCTCCATTCTGAACCCCAGTCCTGAACCATTCATTGTTTTCAAGTGCGATTCTTGGACTTTGGTGACCCTGACTCCAAAAACTACTGAATACACCCAAGGTCAGGCCCAGTAATCTTCTTTATAGCCCAGCCTCCAGGTGATTCTGCTCAGGGAGCTGGCATTTGGAGAATGCTGCTTTAGTCTTAACTCACCTTGGTCCTTTGGCACCACTTAAATTCTGAACTCGGAAGCACACTACAGATATCACTGACAAGTCAACATCGTGGACCAGGAGACCTGAGGCCGGATCCCTAACCCTAACCCTGCATCCTAATGTCTATGTTATTATTAAGTTTTCATTTATTTACTTATTTTCTTTCTTTTATTTTTGGCTGCATTGGGTCTCTGTTGCTGTGTGTGGGCTTTCTCTAGTTGTGGTGAGCGAGGACTACTCTCCGTTGCTTCTCCTGACGGCTTCTCTCGTTGCGGCGCACGGGCTCTAGGCGCACAGGCTAAGTAGTTGCGACTTGCGGGCTCTAGAACGCAGGCTCAGTAGTTGTGGCTCGTGGGCTCTAGAGCGCAGGCGCAGTAGTTGTGGCGCACGGGCTTAGTTGCTCCGCGGCATGTGGGGTCTTCCCGGACCAGCGCTCAAACCTGTGTGCCCTGCATTGGCAGGCGGTTTCTTAACCACTGTGCCAACAGGGAAGTCCCTGGGTCCTAATGTTTAAATAATACTCAGCCCTAAACTTGGTTAGTGTTATGTGCTGAATGTTTGTGTCCCCCAAAATTCTTATGTTGAAATCTTAAAATCTTAACCCCTAAGGTGCTGGTATTAGAAGGTGGGGTCTTTGGGAGGTTATTAGGTCATGGGGTAGAGCCCTCATGAATGAGATTATTGCCCTTGTAAAAGAGACCGTGCTGTGTTGTTTCTAAGCAACACAGTCTGTAGTAGGGCAGGTTGAATGGATGAAGACAGCTAGTTTGCAAGATTTAAACCAAATGTTTGCTCAATCCTCTGCCCACATCTAGAACTCTAATGTGTCAATTGTAATAAGCCATGCTGAAGATGGCATTCGTTAACCTTCAGTCGTTGTGATAAACCCCCTTGACCATAAACGTGAGGGGGAAAAGGTGAATTGTACTAGAGGAATCATTGGTCCAGAAGTGGTGAGTCAGGGGGAATAAAGAGTCACAGGTGATCTGGCCATAGGCAATTTGAAAGTAAATTTGGATGAATATAAAGCTAGTCATAATTCATCTTTTCTTATTGAACGTGTGGGCTGTTCTATCTAATATCCTGTTTGTAGACATTTACTTTGTTGTAGATAAATGCTAGAACCCATAACCCTGAGGGATGTAAGGCCAAAAATGAATGAAAAAGAGAAACTGGAAACACAGTATATGGAAAAGAATCACCATCTCGTCAAAGCTGTTATTTGGACCCAATTGCTTTGGGTGAAATAACTTCAGTGAGACCCATGCGTCTGGGACAAACTGGTTTCCCCGAGGTCTGGCGCCCACGGGCCTCACGGTGCTGGTGTCTGTGTGTGGCTGTCAGTCCGTGGCTGGCGCAGAGTCGGCACGTGGCTGTGTGCCTGGCTGGCCCCCTTCACAGCGTGAGAGGTGATGTGGGTCCAGCAGTGGGATTCCTCCGATTTCCTCAGTAGACAACACGTCATTCCACCCGCACCTTTGCGCACCCAGACCTACCTTTGCGCAGGCCGATGACCTCAGGCCTGCGTAGTCCTGGGGCCTCTGGGGCAAGAGGGCACGATCTCTTCCCCACACCCAGAGCTCTGGATCAAAAGCCTGGATCTGGAAGGACAAACAGCCCCTGGCAATGAGGATGCCGCTGCCTCCCGTTGCCCCGCCTCCGGTTCTTTCTCGTCTGTCCCCAAGTCCCAAACTGAGTCCCCCATGATCCCCACCTCCTCTCCGTCCCTCCCCCTCCCCGAGACCGCCACAGCCCACCCACCTGCTCGCACTCTTCCCGAGTGACCCATGTCTTCCAGCCCATGGAACGGATGAACTGGGAACGCAGTTTGTGGAACAAGGCATGCTGGGAGCTGTCCTTTCCATAGAGGAACGAAACGATGGCCTGCTTGGGGGCCTGGTTGTTCTCTTCCATGTCGCTGGCCACATAGCTGGGGAAAGACATCAGGTCGCTGTCATCAGGACAGGAAGGGCCTCCACTTGAGATCAGCTTCCCAGAAAAGAGGCAGGCTGAGCATCCTCACACGACCCACCCAGCCCTGCCCAGCGTCACCGGGAGCCGCCCAGTCATCAAGGAGCCACTGCCAGGCAGGACCTTCAGAAGGGTGCCTCTCACACCTTGATGATGAGGACACGATCCAAACCCCCCGTTCCCTTCAACTTGTTTTATGTGCACACACCTCTCTTCCTATGTTGTAGGTACATGTACAGTTCCTGAGGGCAGGAGCTGATCTGATCTGTTTGTGCACTCATCCCTCTCCTAGCAAATGACACATTTAGGGCTTGGTTCATATTGATGCATGGATTCAACAGCCTTTTGTGAATCTCTGTTCCCACCACCTCATATTCCCCAGCATGTAGGGTGTACTTTATAAAGTTTGTTAGATGAATGAATGAATGAATGAATGAACATTTTATCTCATGGCCAAATGCAGTACTGATTACCTAGAAGTCTCACAATAACAAACATTTGCCCAATGAAAAGAATTGTGCTGAGTGTTTTGGGAATGCATTGACATTTTGACGAGACCTGCCTTCCACATGGTGTCTAGTCTAGTGGGACCGGGGAAGGGGAAGGGGGGAGATAAGAAATGACTATAATGCAAAGCATCACATTATAATACAATTTGAACTAAAGTGCCTCTGGGATGCAGAAGTTAGGGAGATGGGGCATCGTGAAGGTTTTGGTGTTTGAACCCACTTTAAGGATAAGGTTGTTTTCTTCAGATAAATGTATGGCAAAGATACCTGGATAGAAAGCTCAATAGAAACTTAGAGGGCAGGGTATTTGGAAGGAGCAGTGAAACACAGGAATAAAGTATCAGGACGGTGTGCTGGAGATTGCAGAGAGAGTTAAATCCCAACGCAGAACTCTGGCCTTGATTTGGCATGTCATTCGCCAATGAAATTGTGTGAAGCGGTCAGACCTGTGTTTTGGAAGGATGTTCAGGCAAATAGAGCCAACTGGCTTGGGAGACTTGGAAGAAACATCAGTGGGGAGCATTTGACACCAAATCCACGCTATGTGATACGGGCCCCGATTGTGGCATTTGTCGTGGGAACGCAGAAACAGAAGATAATCACACTTGGTGCTGATGTCGGAAGACCTGAGACCGGAGAATTCGAACCGGAAACGTCTCAAGTCTGTTACTCGGGGGCAGGATGGTGTCAGTTCTTTCTTCCTCTCCTCTTAGGAAAGTTTTGCGTTTTGCTTTGTTTCTTTCAGTGTTTTAATTGACATTAGGGTAGTTTGTTTTGACCATGAATGCTATAAAAAACAGAACATGGTTTGAAAAAGAAACCACGGTACCGTAATCCTGTCATTTTCACACCTAGAGTCAGTACAAAGGGGTTTAAAAAAATAGATGAAAGGTCAGAGCCCCACGTCTCTCCCTCTGCCCTCCCAGGGTGTTGAATATTGATGGCGGGGATGGAGCAAGGTACTCACAGAGCTATGAAGAAATGGATTCTCTGGAATTGCCAGGAGAGGAGCCCGACCCGGCTGACATACGCTATCACCATCGACAGGAGATACTGATGGAAAGAGGGGAAAAAACGTAGGAGAGAGGTCACATCCTGGAAGAGGAGAAAGAGTGGGAGGGAGAAGGGAGCAGGGGACGAGGAATGGGTGGTGCCACTTGGAGGAGAGACCCCCGTGTGGGGTGAGCCTGATTATTTGGGGAAGGGGAGAGGACAGAAGGTCAGAGTTGGCGGCGCTCCAAGGATGGGAGGCTGTGGGATTGAGGGCGTGGACTTAGGGCCGCGGGCACAGGACGGTGTTCGATGAACCGGAGCCAAGGCAAGTCCCCAGGAGCTGAGAGGAGAGGGGACTTAGGCAGCAACCACCAAAGGGGCACTCCTGGGGCTCAGATCCCAGAGGGGACCTCGAGGCCCCTGGAGGGAAGTGTTGACAAGGCATGAGGTTAGGAGGGGAGTGGAAACGTGGGTGTGGAAAGCACCCAGCGCGCCCACCTAGAACAGGCGCTGGAGCAGGAATCCATCTCAGTGGGTGACTTACCTTGTCAGATACTTCCAGGTTTTTGTCCCAGGCGAGGAATTTCTTAACGACGGGATCCTCTGTGAAAAAAGGGCAGATGTTGCCAGTGGGAACAGGGCTGTCGTGGGAGCATTCCAGAGCCAAGAGGGTGAACCGCGCCCCGCTGGGGAAATGCCAAGATGTGGCCCAGGGTGAAGCTGACGGAAAGAGGGGAGGGAAGACCATTCACTGTGGGAGGAAAGGGGGTGACTCCCCTTCTGGGGGGGCCGAGTGCCAGGGAGTGATGCCCCTTCATCATGCATTCACGTACCTGCAGAGGGCATCAAGATACTCTCAGCCAATGTCTCAATTGACAGTCATGTCATGGGGTGAAGATGGCTTGTCAGCCCCTCCTCCCCCCACCCCGAACATGCCAGTAAGATTCAAAAGGCCAGTAAGAGCTAGAGTCTCGGGTACAGTTGAAACCAAGCGAACCTAATCCTGTAGCATTTCTAAATCTAACCTAGTCTTGTATCATTTCTAAGTCTAACCTCATCCTGTATCTTTTATGTGTCCCCCATATCCTTTATCCGTAGACAGTCCGCCAGGGACGGAGAGCGCACCAAGTAGCAGGGAATTCTTTTCCACTGGGAAAGTGTAGTCATGGGAAGTTTTGGTTTGTTTGTTTTTCAAGTATAGGATTGGAGGTTGCTGGGCAGGGCGGTGGGTCCTTACCAAGCATCCACTTGAAGACCTTGTGGTGCTCAGGCAGCACTGAAGACACCCGCTGTCGCTTCAGCTTCATCTTGAGCTCACTGAACGACTCCACGACCCAGGTGTCGGCCTCGTGGTGCTCAGGCAGCACTGAAGACACCCGCTGTCGCTTCAGCTTCATCTTGAGCCCACTGAACGACTCCACGACCCAGGTGTCGGCCTCGTGGTGCTCAGGCAGCACTGAAGACACCCGCTGTCGCTTCAGCTTCATCTTGAGCCCACTCAGCGACTCCACGACCCAGGTGTCCTGGGCCTCAGCGGCCGTGTTGCCCTCCACCTCCGCTCTGAACGCCACTGACCTGTTCCTCTTACAGCCGGGGCGCTGAGGCGGGGGGCTGCAACCAGCCCAGGGAGCTGACGAAGGAGAAGAGACTACAGTATGATGCTCTCGTCTTGGGAATTCAGCCACTGGTGACCACCCAACCCCACCCCGACTCCGCCTCCCCCCCCGAAGCACCCCCGTGCTTTCCAGTCTCACAGACCGCTGACCTTGCCCCAAGTCATCTTTCCATCTTTCTCTGTCCATATCTACCTATCCCTCCCCTGACTCTTTTTGTCATTTGTCCAGCTTCCCGTTCTCGAAACTTTCTCACGGTAGATAATTTCTCCCACCAGGAATAAAAAAAAAGAACCCTCCCCTTGTTTCCTCTCTCCTCTTCTCTCATCCTTGGATCTCATCTCCTAACCCTGTTTCTTGCTCCCCAGGTGTTCCGTGTCCCCAGCTCCTGTGCTCTCCTCCCTCAATCCCTGGCTTTCTGAATGTCTCCTTTCTTTCATAGGCACCTTATGCAGGTGCTCCTTCCCGACCTCTGTACCCTTTCCTCCTTACTGGTCAAATCTCTGACATTCCTTCTCATGCCAGCCCCCTCACCTGACGGTCCTGGGCTTTCTTCATAGACAGTCAACTCCAGCGGGTACCCTGAAGAGCTGGACTGGGAGTTCAGCTCCTCAGCCTGGGAAGTCGGGTGACGATTGTCCATGATGTCTCCCAGACTCTTCCCTTCCTCGAAGCCTAGACTCTGCTTTGTCCCAACTCTTCTTCTGGACTTGGGCTAAACACAAGTGGTCGTCCCTTCTCCAAGCTGCGGGGCAACTGTCAGTGGAGAGAAGCTCTGGCGAGATTCTGTTGTCCACTACTGCTGCCAAGCACCAAGGAGTCTGGTCCATCCAATCGGGAAGGTCGGAAGCCTCTGATGTCATCATCGGAGTTTGAAGGAAACCAGTTTGAAGGAAAACACAACTGTCAGACCTATGCGTGCACTTGTCCCAGAGATCAGGGGTAAATGGTATCTCCTGCCACTGACCCAACCTCTGCCCGTCCTCCAAAACCCCCCTCAAGGTATCCGGACCCCTCTTTTTTTTTTGTCATAAATGGCAAAATTTTATTCTTTTTTTTTCTTCATCTTTATTTTTAATTTCTTTTTGCTTTATAACAAATTTAATCAGTTATACATATACATATGTTCCCATATCCCCTCCCTTTTGCGTCTCCCTCCCACCCTCCCTATCCCACCCATCCAGGCAGTCACAAAGCACCGAGCTGATCTCCCTGTGCTATGCGGCTGCTTCCCACTAGCTATCTACCTTACGTTTGGTAGTGTATATATGTCCATGCCGCTCTTTCACTTTGTCACAGCTTACCCTTCCCCCTCCCCACATCCTCAAGTCCATTCTCTAGTAGGTTTGTGTCTTTATTCCTGTCTTACCCCTATGTTCTTCCTGACATTTTTTTTCTTAAATTCCATATATATGTGTCAGCATACAGTATTTGTCTTTCTCTTTCTGACTTACTTCACTCTGTATGACAGGCTCTAGGTCCATCCACCTCATTACAAATAGCTCAATTTCGTTTCTTTTTATGGCTGAGTAATATTCCATTGTATATATGTGCCACATCTTCTTTACCCATTCATCCGATGATGGACACTTAGGTTGTTTCCATCTCCGGGCTATTGTAAATAGGGCTGCTATGAACATTTTGGTACATGTCTCTTTTTGAATTATGGTTTTCTCAGGGTATATGCCCAGTAGTGGGATTGCTGGGTCATATGGTAGTTCTATTTGTAGTTTTTTAAGGAACCTCCATACCGTTCTCCATAGTGGCTGTACCAATTCACATTCCCACCAGCAGTGCAAGAGTGTTCCCTTTTCTCCACACCCTCTCCAGCATTTATTGTTTCTAGATTTTTTGATGATGTCCATTCTGACTGGTGTGAGATGATATCTCATTGTAGTTTTGATTTGCATTTCTCTAATGAGTAAAGATGTTGAGCATCCTTTCATGTGTTTGTTGGCAGTCTGTATATCTTCTTTGGAGAAATGTCTATTTAGGTCTTCTGCCCATTTTTGGATTGGTTTGTTTGTTTTTTTTGTTATTGAGCTGCATGAGCTGCTTATAAATTTTGGAGATTAAGCCTTTGTCAGTTGCTTCATTTGCAAATATTTTCTCCCATTCTGAGGGTTGTCTTTTGGTCTTGTTTATGGTTTCCTTTGCTGTGCAAAAGCTTTGAAGTTTCATTAGGTCCCATGTGTTTATTTTTGTCTTTATTTCCATTTCTCTAGGAGGTGGGTCCAAAAGGATCTTGCTGTGATTTATGTCATAGAGTGTTCTGCCTATGTTTTCCTCTAAGAGTTTGATAGTGTCTGGCCTTACATTTAGGTCTTTAATCCATTTTGAGCTTATTTTTGTGTATGGTGTTAGGGAGTGATCTAATCTCATACTTTTACATGTCCCTATCCAGTTTTCCCAGCACCACTTATTGAAGAGACTGTCCTTTCTCCACTGTACATTCCTGCCTCCTTTATCAAAGATAAGGTGAGCCTATGTCCGTGGGTTTATCTCTGGGCTTTCTATCCTGTTCCATTGATCTATCTTTCTGTTTTTGTGCCAGTACCATACTGTCTTGATTACTGTAGCTTTGCAGTATAGTCTGAAGTCAGGGAGCCTGATTCCTCCAGCTCCATTTTTCGTTCTCAAGATTGCTTTGGCTGTTCGCGGTCTATTGTGTTTCCATACAAATGGTGAAACTTTTTTGCTCTAGTTCTGTGAAAAATGCCAGTGGTAGTTTGATAGGGATTGCATTGAATCTGTAGATTGCTTTGGGTAGTAGAGTCATTTTCACAATGTTGATTCTTCCAATCCAAGAACATGGTACATCTCTCCATCTATTTGTATCATCTGTAATTTCTTTCATCAGTGTCTTATAATTTTCTGCATACAGGTCTTTTGTCTCCTTAGGTAGGTTTATTCCTAGATATTTTATTCTTTTTGTTGCAATGGTAAATGGGAGTGTTTCCTTGATTTCACTTTCAGATTTTTCATCATTAGTATAGAGGAATGCCAGAGATTTCTGTGCATTAATTTTGTATCCTGCACCTCTACCAAATTCATTGATTAGCTCTAGTAGTTTTCTGGTAGCATCTTTGGGATTCTCTATGTATAGTATCATGTCATCTGCAAACAGTGACAGCTTTACTTCTTCTTTTCCAATTTGGATTCCTTTTATTTCCTTTTCTTCTCTGATTGCTGTGGCTAAAACTTCCAAAACTATGTTAAATAAGAGTGGTGAGAGTGGGCAACCTTGTCTTGTTCCTGATCTTAGTGGAAATGGTTTCAGTTTTTCACCATTGAGGACGATGCTGGCTGTGGGTTTGTCATATATGGCCTTTATTATGTTGAGGAAAGTTCCCTCTATGCCTACTTTCTGCAGGGTTTTTATCATAAATGGGTGTTGAATTTTGTTGAAAGCTTTCTCTGCATCTATTGAGATGATCATATGGTTTTTCTCCTTCCATTTGTTAATATGGTGTATGACGTTGATTGATTTGTGTATATTGAAGAATCCTTGCATTCCTGGAATAAACCCCACTTGATCATGGTGTATGATCCTTTTAATGTGCTGTTGGATTCTGTTTGCTAGTATTTTGTTGAGGATTTTTGCATCTATGTTCATCAGTGATATTGGCCTGTAGTTTTCTTTCTTTGTGACATCCTTGCCTGGTTTTGGTATCAAGGTGATGGTGGCCTCGTAGAATGAGTTTGGGAGTGTTCCTCCCTCTGCTATATTTTGGAAGAGTTTGAGAAGGATAGGTGTTAGCTCTTCTCTAAATGCTTGATAGAATTCGCCTGTGAAGCCATCTGGTCCTGGGCTTTTGTTTGTTGGAAGATTTTTATCACAGTTTCAATTTCAGTGCTTGTGATTGGTCTGTTCATATTTTCTATTTCTTCCTGACTCAGTCTTGGCAGGTTGTGCATTTCTAAGAATTTGTCCATTTCTTCCAGGTTGTCCATTTTATTGGCATAGAGTTGCTTGTAGTAATCTCTCCTGATCTTTTGTATTTCTGCAGTGTCAGTGGTTATTTCTCCTTTTTCATTTCTAATTCTATTGATTTGAGTCTTCTCCCTTTTTTTTCTTGATGAGTCTGGCTAATGGTTTATCAATTTTGTTTATCTTCTCAAAGAACCAGCTTTTAGTTTTATTGATCTTTGCTATCGTTTCCTTCATTTCTTTTTCATTTATTTCTGATCTGATTTTTATGATTTCTTTCCTTCTGCTAACTTTGGGATGTTTTTGTTCTTCTTTCTCTAATTGCTTTAGGTGCAAGATTAGGTTATTTATTCGAGATGTTTCCTGTTTCTTAAGGTGGGATTGTATTGCTATAAACTTCCCTCTTAGAACTGCTTTTGCTGCATCCCATAGGTTTTGGGTCGTCGTGTCTCCATTGTCCTTTGTTTCTAGGTATTTTTTAATTTCCTCTTCGATTTCTTCAGTGATCACTTCGTTATTGAGTAGTGTATTGTTTGGCCTCCATGTGTTTGTATTTTTTTACAGCTCTTTTCCTGTCATTGATGTCTAGTCTCATAGCATTGTGGTCGGAAAAGATACTTGATACAATTTCAATTCAAACAAATTTTTTTTTTAGCTAAGGAGTATTCCATTATATATATATATATCACATCTTCCTTACCCATTCATCTCTTAATAAACACTTAGCTTGCTTCCATATGTTGTCAATTGTAAATAATGCTGCCATGAACATTAGGGTGCATATATCTTTTCAAATTAATGTTTTTTGGTTTTATTTTTTTCGATATATATCCAGGAATGAAAATGCTGTGTCATATGGTAGTTCTAATTTTTTTTACAAGTTTATTGGAGTACAATTGATTCACAATGGCGTATTAGTTTCTGCTTTATAACAAAGCGAATCAGTTATACATATACACCTGTTCCCATATCCCCTCCCTCTTGTGTCTCCCTCCCTCCCACCCTGGACCCCTCTTTACCGCTTCCCAGCAGGTGCACTGTCCTCTCCCTGCTGGACTCTCCCTCTCCCTCCCATTCCTCTTCCACGGCCTGGTGGGAGAGTGGGGAGAGGGACAAGGAAACTTAGGGGAAGCAGCAACGTTTCAGCCTTATAAGAGTGAGATAATGGCTTCCGTGGTGGTGCAGTGGTTGAGAGTCCACCTGCCGATGCAGGGGACACGGGTTGGTACCCCGGTTCGGGAAGATCCCACATGCCGCGGAGTGGCTGGGCCCATGAGCCATGGCCGCTGAGCCTGCGCGTCCGGAGCCTGTGCTCCGCAACGGGAGAGGCCACAACCGTGAGAGGCCCGCGTACCCCCCCCAAAAAAAAGTAAATAAAGAGTGAGATAAGTATGTAAAAAAAGATCCCAGGTACATCGACTCAGTGGATTAAAAAGTTACGTTAAAACACGCACTTTGGCAAAGCTCTTTGGCTGAATGTTTACTGACACTGCGTTCAGAATTCTGTACTGGGGGAGTACACGTCCGCTCCCCTCAGGCACCTTTGAGTCCAAGAGCCATTTGGAGAAGCTAAAATCATAGAAAACTACAGGTGCTCACGCACCCTTCAAAGGGTGTCTACAAACACACACACACACACACACACACACACACACACACACACACAAAGGGCACCTTTGGATGTCACAAAGTCCATGGATTGTCCAAAGCCTGCCCCTTGATTCCAGTTAAGAAGTTCTAGTCTGCTTATCAAAATCTTGAGAATGTGGTATCACTGTTGACCCAGAGATTTCACTACCTGAATAAAAATGTCACATGTACAAAATACTAAATGGAAAAAACTCCAGTTCAACACAGATTATTTTTCTGAATAAAAATGTCACATGCGCAAAAAGACTAAATGGAAAAATTTCCAATTCCAGACAGGTTATTTTTCTATGAGGGTAGGAAGTATATGGTAGCCGAGATGCAGAGAAGAAAATAGCCAACTCAGGGTCATGCAGTGTCACTGGAAGCTTCTTCTGAACCTCCCAACTCGTACTTCCACTCCTCCCCTTGGGGTCTGAGTCTTGCTTTTTTTCTTGGGTTTCCCTGGTGGCACAGTGGTCAAGAATCTGCCTGCCGATGCAGGGGACACAGGTTCGAGCCCTGGTCCGGGAAGATCCCACATACCGCGGAGCACCTAACGCCCGTGCGCCACAACTACTGAGCCTGCAAGCCATAACTCCTCAGCCCACGACCCACAACTACTGAGCCCACGCGCCTAGGGCCCATGCTCTGCCGCAAAGAGAAGCCACCTCAATGAGAAGCCTGCACACCGCACCGAAGAGTAGCCCCCGCTCGCCGCGACTAGAGAAAGCCTGCGCCCAGCAACGAAGACCCAATGCAGCCGAAAATAAGTAAAACAAAAATCTTAAGGAAAAAAAAAAAAGAATTCTCATTGTTGTGCAACCATCCCGACCATCCATCTCCAGAATGTTTTCATCCTGTCAAAGTGAAACTCTGTCCCCATTAAACACTGACTCCCCATCCCCCTCCCAGCCCCTGACACCCGCCACTCCACTTTCTGCCTCTATGAATTTGACCGGTCTGGGGACCTCACAGAAGTGGAATCATGTAACATTTGTCCATTTGTATCTGATGTATCCACTTAGCTTAATGTCTTCGCGTGTCATCTGTGTGGTAGCCTGTGTCAAAATTTTCTTCCTAGACCCCAAAGCCAGTGTGGACAGTACACAGTGAGTGAGAAGGAAATAAAACCGTGGGTCTGAAGAAGTTCAGGTGTTTGCCAAGTGCAGTGGGAAAGCAGTGAATGAGAGGTGTCCTGATCCAGTTTGCACTGAAAGGGGAACAATTGATTTTGGCTGCTGCATAAATGGATGGGGTGGGGATTCAGTAAGAGTGGAAGTCGGGAGACTCAGATAAGGTTAGGAATTTGGCGTGGTAGTCCAGGAAGACGATGTCTGAGAAGATGGAGAGAAGTAAACAGGTTCTCTCTATTTGGAGGGAGAATCAGCAGGGCTCATCGGGGGATCAGATTGCGGGGAGGTAGCGGGGCGCTATTCTGTTTACTCTGTGTGCACGTGTGTGCTTATGCCTCTACTGCTGAGACTTAATTGTTTCTACCAAGAAACACTAACCTTTCCTCTTAAAAGTGGAATTGTTAAATTTTCACTGTTCATACAAAGAAATGTCAATCTTTGAAAAATACATAAATGGTCTTTGTATCAATTAGAAACTTTCCTTCCTGTTTGTGGGTGAATAATATCTGTTGTGTGAATATACACACCACATTTTCTTGATCCATTCATCTGTCAGTGAACACTTGGTTTGTTTCCACATTTTGGCTCTGAATCTTGCTTTTGAATTATTGTTTGGACTTTGATGAGAAGTATCTCTGTTGTTCAGGATGTGCCCAGAGGTTTATTCTGTCTTCTGATCACTTCCATATTTCTAATTAGGCCAAGCAATGCATACGTAGAGTCAAATCAGTTCATCCAAGGTGCAGGGACTGAGTGTCTCTTTGGTTTGCACTCGTGGACTTTCTGAGATGTTCTAGGTCTCAGAGGCCGTGCAAAGAGTGTCTGAGGTCCTCCAGAGCTGCCACAGCCTGGCTCTCCTCAGGGTCTGCACTGCTGGGAAAAGCACTGCTGCTTGAGGACCTGTGTCCCTCTGCTGTAGACGTTGCATTGTTAGGAGGCAAATGAATTCAGATTTGCGTTCATCATGCTTTCAACCATCACAGCTGATTGGGTCCTTGTATAACAAAACAGAAGTTCACTCTCCCTCTTGGCTAACAGGCTTTCAAATATTAGAAGGTTGGTATTCTGTCCCCATGAAAATTTCTCTTGTATACTGTGAAATACCCTGATTGCTTTATCTAGTCTTCAGATCTGGATTTGCATAATCCCACCCCACCGCACCTTGTCCAAATGTGCTACAGTTGGGTGGGACCCATCTTAAGATGTGTTGGTATGTTGTCCAAAAATGGCGTAAACAGCCCAGATTGAATGTGATGTTGTAAGTGAGCAGGACCTTGTGGGGCCTTCCTGGGACGGATTCTCCCCATGTCTTCTGCCTGCTTCTTGTCTTTAGAAAATTTTAGCCTCCTAGCCTTCCGTGAGTTGGAAACAAACAATTTAATCAGAGAAGGGAGAAAGTGCCAAAAGAAAGGAAAAGAGTCCCAAAAGACCAAATAATACTAGTGTAGCCGTTAAACAAAGTCAAGGACCTTTAGTTCCTCCTCAAGGGCTGTAGATACTGTTCTGAGCCACGTCCTTGGAGCTGTTTTGCAGAGACTGAAGCCCCCAGCAGGGGGGGAGGAAGGTAACTGCATGCTGCCCACAAGCACGTAGACCCCAGACCAGCTGGAACCAGCCGGTTGATGATGTTGACCTCAGATTACCTCACCACCAACCAATCGGAAGAATGTCGACAAGCTGACCACACACCCCTCAACCTCCTCTCCCTCACCCCACTCGTTTGTAATTCACTTTAAACATTTTTTAAATTTTATATTGGGAGTATAGTTGATTTACAGTGTCGTGTTAGTTTCCGGTGTCCAGCAAAGTGATTCAGTTATATGGACACAGATATCTATTCTTTTTCAGATTGTTTTCCCATTTAGGTTATTACCAAATTTTGCTTTTGTTTTGTGGTGCTGTGTGGCTTGTAGGATCTCAGTTCCCTGACCAGGGATTGAACCCGGGCCACGGCCGTGAAAGACCAGAATCCTAACCTCTGGGCCACCAGGGAACTCCCTAGGTTAATACAGAATATTGAGTAGAGATCCCTGTGCTCTACAGGAGGTCCTTGTTGATTTCCTGTTTTATATATAGTTGTGTGCATGTGTTAGCCCCAACCTCCTGATCTATCCCTCTCCCCCACCTTTTCCCTTTGGTAAACATAAGTTTTTTTTCTATGTCTGTGAGTCTGTTTCTGTTTTGTTAAGAAGTTCATTCGTATCACTGTTTTAGATTCCACACAGGAGTGATAGCATATGGTATTTGTCTTTGTCTGACATCCTTCACTTAGTATGATAATCTCTAGGTCCATCCATGTTGCTGCACATGGCATAATCTCATTCTTTTTTATGGCTGAGTAGTATTCCATCACACATATGTACCATATCTTCCCTATTCATCCCTCTGTCGATGGACATTTAAGTTGCTTCCATGTCTTGGCTATTGTAAATCGTACTGCTATACATATTGGGGTGCACGTGTCTTCTTGAATTACGGTTTTCTCTGGGTATATGCCCAGGAGTGGGATTGCTGGGTCATACGGTAGTTCTCTTTTTAGTTTTTTAGGGAACCTCCATACTGTACTCAATAGTGGCTGTATCAATGTACATTCCCACCAACAGTGCAAGAGGGTTCCCTTTTCTCCACACCCTCTCCAGCATTTATTGTTTGTAGATTTTTTGATGCTGGCCATTCTGACTGGTCACAGAAACAACTTTGGCATGGTGTTCATCATCTAACTTATCCTAACATGCAGACATTTATGAGAGTAAAGTCAGGTCTTTGCCAGAGTGGGTTGCTTCTTTGGGCAACTGGGTCAAATCAAGAAGGACAAATGTAGGCTGCCAGGGTAAATAAGGAGAGGATAAACAAAAAGAACGAGTTATATCATTCATCAGTGATTTTCCCCCCAATATTCTTAGACTCCACCTATCTCCATCTCACTGGTAACACAGGAACTAGACTGAACAATCAGGTAAAAGGTCTCTACAGAAACTGAGGTAATATAGAAAATTAAAAAAACATAAAATTGTACATTTTCTTCCTAGGGATAATTGAGATGATACTTCAATAATAACATAAGATCAGGTGAAGTCTAAAGAGATTTTAGAAAACCTGGATACAGTAAGAAAACATCTGTTCGCCAGCATCTGAATGTTAGAGAGACACCAAGACATGTGGGCCAAGTTCTGGAGAGAAGGGAAATACAGACGCAAGCTTGACATTTGGTGCAGCTTTTCTCCTTGGGGCATTTGCTGATTCAACTCATACAGCCTAGGAGCTGAAAAGCCAAGGAGTTCAAAAGACTGTAACCACAGAAGCCAAACGGCAAGAGCTCAAGCTAAAAGCAACAACTAATGGAATGACAAGCTACACGTATCCTTAGTCTCAGAGGGCTGGGGGAACCATTACATTTAAAGCCTAACAAATACAAGGGTAGTTGGGAATAGGGAGAATCCAGACTTTCACATGGTAATCCCAAAGGGCAACACCCATAGAGGAAGGACAAGACAGAAATAGAGCACCCTTCACACAGACTGAAAAACAGTTTTGAATGAGCTCAAACTGAGAATGGACTAAGGTTTCCAGTCCCTATGGTAACTGTCTGCCATGGGCAAAAGGAAATCTTTTCAAGAGAACGATAACAACATCCAGAATATGGAGGTATCTTTACAGTTTCCTAAAATAAGTTAAGCCCAATTTCAATATAAAAATAATTGGACATACCAGGAAAAAGACTAAATGATCAAAAGCTCAAAAAAAAGAAAGAAAGAAAGAAAAAAGACAATATAAATAGACACAGGAGGACAAGAGTTAGTAGGCGTTGGTTAAAAAACAAAACAGAACAGACACATGGCAAATAAGCATATGAAAAGATGCTACACATTCCATGTCATCAGGGAATTTTAAATTAGAACAATAACGAGATACCACTACACACCTATTCAAATGGCTAAAATTCAAATAATGAAATACCAAAGTTGTTGACTATGCAGAAAAACTGAAATTCTCATTTGTTGCTAGCAGGATACTTGGCAGTTTCTTACAAAACGAAACATACTTTTACCGTACAGTGATCTAGTAATCATGCTCTTTGGTATTTACCCATAGGAACTGAAAAGTTATGTCTGCATAAAAACCTGCACATGGATGTTTATAACAGTTTCTTTCATAATTGCCAAAACTTGAAATCAACCAAGATGTTTTTCAATAGGTGAATGGATAAACAAACTATGGTATATCGGTACAAAGGAATACCATTGAGCAATAAAGAGAAAAGGCTATGAAGCCATGAAAAGACATAGAAGAAGGTTAAATGCATATTGCTAAGTGAAAAAAAGCCAATCTGCAAAGGCTATATGCATATTATATGATTGCAGCTATATGAACTTTAGGAAAAGGCCAAAGTGTGGAGACAGTCAAAAGATCAGTGGTTGGCAGAGGTTGTGGGGAGGGAGAAAAGGATGGGTGAAGCGTGGAATTTTAAAGGCAAAGAAATTCCTGTGTATGGTTTTGTAATGGTGGATACAGGTTATTGCACATTTGTCAAAAATCATATAATGTACAAAACAAAGAGTGAAGTCTAAAGTAAACCATGGGCATTAATTAGTAATAATGTATCAATATTGGTTCATTAACTATAACAAATGTCTTACGCTAATGTAAGATGTTAATAATAGGGGAAACTGGCTAGAGAGGTAAGGAGGTATGGGAACTCTGTCCTTTCTGCTTAATTTTTCTGTAAACCAGGAACTTCTCCTAAATAGTCTGTTAATTTAAAAAACAAATCTAGACCTGCATACAAAACTTGCACATAAATCCAACCACAGCAGCATTATTATTCATAAGAGCCCCAAAGTGGAAATAACCCAAATGGCCATTTACTATGAATGGATAAATGAAACATAGTAATATCCACACCATGGAATATTATTCAGCCATAAAAAGAAATCAAGTACTGATGCATGCTACAACATGGATGAACCTTGAAAACATGCTAAGTAATTGTATGATTCCATTTGTATGCAATGTCCAGTCTAGACAAATCTGTAGAGACAAAGTATATTAGTGGCTGCCTAGGGTTTGGAGAAATGGGGGAGTGAGTGACCTATAATAGATTCTTTTTCTTTTGGGGGGTGGATGAAAGTTCTAAAATTGATTGTGGTGGTAGATGCATAACACATTAAATTGTACACTTTAAATAATATGAAAAGTAAATTATTTCTAAATGAAACTATTATTTAAAATTATGATTAATGTATTAAAAAAAGGACAACATGTACAATTTAAGCAAAAATTATCTGAAATGCAACCAAAAGAAACTTCTAGAATTAAAAAAGTTGAAATTAAGCACTCAGAAGATTGGTTGAAGAGTACCTTAGTCAAACAAAAGAAAGGAATACAAATGTCAATTAAAAAATAACTACACAAAAATTTGGAGGGAAAATGATGGAAAACAGAGAAATAAGTACTTAAGACGTATAGAGTATATGTGAAACACTGTGTCTAGCCAGCCGCAAGTCACACAGCCTAGGGAGGAGACACACAGCCTACCTGAATCACAAGGACTTCTCCAAAGTAAAAATGAGGTTCTGATGCCAGAAGTGGAAGGAATGAATTACAAAGAAAAAGAACAATGGTAAACTATAATGTAGATACACATCGGTAAATACATAGGTTCCCTGGGGTTGTGATCTGGTACAAACAATAAAAAAAAAGATAAGACTCCTAGTAGAGGCTGCTAGATTCTGCTGAGGAAAATGTCCAGGGAGGGAAGAGTTGATTTATTTCATTATTTTTTTAGAGTCCACATATAAGTGACATCATGCACTATTTGTCTTTGTCTTATTTCACTTAGCCTAGTGTCCTCCAGTTTTATCCATGTTGACTTAAATGATAGGATTTTCTTCTTTTCTAAGGTTGAATAATATTCTATTGTATATATATACCATATTTCCTTTATCCATTAATCTACTATGGACACTTAGGTTGTTTCCATACCTTGGCTCTTGTGCATAATGCTACAATGAACATGGGAGTACAGATATCTCTTCAAATCATGATGATGTTTCCTTTGGATATATACTCAGAAGTGGGAGTGAGGAGGAACTTCTGACACAAATCGACCATGTGTAAAAGATGTTGTAGGAATGAAAAAGTCTGAACACCTAGGAAGAGTGTGGAGTATCTGGAAAGGTCATTGTTCCAGGTCATACATAGTTTAAAATTATGACATTTCAGTGAGCCTGTGTGCATGAAGGCTTGCTTATATTTTGGGATTTGAATACAGTGCAAAGAAGTGTTGCTAAATTTTCAATCAACATCAAAAAAAGGGTGGAAATGTTTTTTCTTTGATTATGAAACTACAGGAGAGGCAAGCCTAGAATTCTAGGCCCACTAGAATTTTCCCTGATGATAGTGCTAGTTTAGGAGAAGAAGAAGGATCCAAGGCCATAGAACAATTTTGAAAGCAAAATAAGACTGCTGAGTCTTCACCCCGTGTATGAGGTTAAGTTTTACTGGCGTATGATGAAGTGGCCTTGACACAGCCGGCAGAGCTCGCTGAGTTGTTGAAAATGGCTCTTGAAGCTACAGGAAATGGACAGGAGACATAGGAAAGGAACAAGGTAAATCCCGAAGAGTGGAAGGACAAAATCAGTCAAGAGGAAAGTCAAAAGTAGAGAAGAAAAGCAGTCAACTTGACAAATAAATCCAAAAGCTTGTTCTTTAGAAAGACCAATAAAATAAGCAATATTTGGCAAATATGATAGAGATGGGACTAGCTATAAAACGGAGATTTTTTTTTTTTTTTTTTTTTTTTTTTTTTTGTGGTACGCGGGCTTCTCACTGCTGTGGCTTCTCCCATTGCGGAGCACAGGCTCCGGATGCGCAGGCTCAGCGGCCATGGCGCACGGACGCAGCCGCTCCGCGGCATGTGGGATCTTTCCAAACCGGGGCACGAACCCGTGTCCCCTGCATCGGCAGGCGGACTCTCAACCACTGCGCCACCAGGGAAGCCCAAGAATTTTTTTTAATTATAAAAGAATACTATGGTAGCTTTATACCAACACATTTGAAAATCTGGACAAAATGGCTGATTATTGATTAGTTATATGCAGCCATTATTTACAACTGTTTTGAGTAGAGAATACAAGAAGCTTTATGAAAATAGAAAATATAATCAAAGATATACACCTTAGAAAGACATGAGTTATTTTCCAATGTATATAAAAAATTAGACGAGTCCTAATACAAAAATCAGATATGGGGCTTCCCTGGTGGCGCAGTGGTTGAGAGTCTGCCTGTCGATGCAGGGGACACGGGTTCGTGCCCCGGTCCGGGAAGATCCCACATGCCACGGAGCGGCTAGGCCAGTGAGCCATGGCCGCTAAGCCTGCGTGTCGGGAGCCTGTGCTCCGCAGCGGGAGAGGCCACAACACTGAGAGGTCCGCGTACCACAAAAAAAAAACAAAAAACAAAAAAAAAAACTGAGTGACAACTTAAATGATATATGAAATATTTTGCTGACTTACAAGAACATGCAGAATTAAATATGACCCAGTTGAAATGTTAATTTTATTTTAATGTGTATGTTGGGGTGGAGTCTTCAAGGTGCCAGAAAACAAGCATTCACCCTTCCTGTTTGGAACTGCAGCACACAGACACCTTCAGTTACCAGTTCTGTTCATTCTACAGAATCATCTTGAGAAAACATACTGTTTTTTATGTACCTGGTATATATCTTAATTAGTTTGAAGAATTTCCCAAATACCTGTTAATATATAGTTCTCCAATTCCAATCTTGTCACGTCCTGTACCAGTGACACAGCACATAGGAGTTTTATTTCTCTTTCTTTCTCTGGGTTGTTCACAACCCAATGACAGAAAAATGGAATGGCATCAAAGAGATCAGGGTTCTTGACTCAGATTTACCATAAAATAATAGTGTCCTCTTGGGAAAATTAAAGTTATTCTAGGCCCCTTTCCTTTTCTTTCCTTTGAAGAGCTGCACTAGATGACCCCAAGTAACATTGCACTCTTTGCAGTAGTAGCTTAGATGTTATTGGTTTTCTGAAACAAATGAAGACAATGACACATGAAACTGTGAAACATCTGTGTAACTATGTTTTCTTAGAGTTGCCTCCATTTTACAGATGATAAGATGGCTGAGCACAGAAGTAGATGTCTTGACCAGAGGTTCCAGAGTAGATGGAACTGAACCTCAAGTTTCCTTCTTTCCTGAAGCTCACTTAGCCAAAACATAGGCTTCTGAATATTAAGCTGTAAAGCATATTATCAGTATGCTTTAAAAGAAGCGGTTCTTCTAGGATTTCCAATTAATAGCAGGAGGTTTTGAAATTCTTCAAAGATCATCTAATTTTGTGAGATTTACAGCTCTATTTTCCTGTCAAGCAAGTTGTATTAGTGCCAGATAATCATGTGAGCTTCCGGATGCTTCTCTGAACCTCTTGAAGTTTTCTTCTTGCTATCTGAAATTCATGGCAGATAAGCCTTTTTCTAGAGCAAAGTACAGACTTGTGTGTTTTTATACAGAAAAGCGATGCAGTGAGTCAGGACGGGGGTTAAGCCCTCATTCTCAGAGTGGTGTTGAGCTCCTGGTGAAATATAATCATCATTTCCTCAGAATCGAAAAGCAGTTATCTCTAGTTTTTAATCCCATTAACTATTTATACATTTATGTATGATACATGTATTTATTGTACCTACTAGGTGTGTTCTCTTTGAGAAGTACAAAGCTCTTTGAGACATAGGTTGTTCATTTTTTTGTTTTCCCACAAATACTGTGACCTTTTGATCAGGAAGGTCTATATTTTACTAACATCTAGAACCAGCAGTTAACATGGTGTCTAAGATGCAGTCAATAAATATGAAATACATAAATGAACACATTTTTAAGGAAGGGCCAGGACATGAACAAATAGAAATTTTTCATTTTCAGTCACAAAGCAAACAGAGACATAAAACTGATACAGACAACAAGTGCTGTGGTCATTCAAAGAAGGCATAGAATAGATACAACAAGGATCTCCTCTATGGCACAGGGAACTCTACTCAATATTTTGTAATAACTTATAAGGGAAAAGAATGTGAAAAAGGAATCACTGTGCTGTACACCTGAAAGTAACACAACATTGTAAATCAACTATACTTAAATTAAAAAACAAACAAACAGACAACAACAACAACAAAAAACCGAAAGAGGTCATAGAAGTTTTTATGAGATTCCATAAGAGAAGCCATATGAGGACGGGAGAGACGGCTTTTGAATCAATTCGGAGGAGAAGTCACAGAGAAACTTGTCTTTGACCTGAACTTGAGTTTCCATTAAAATTGCATCGCAGAGATATTACAGATGAAGGTAATCACATAAACTTACTATACTGAAACTTGCAGAGGTTATGAGCGTTGTTCAAGATCCCAAAGCAGGTGCATTGTGGAATCAGAATTTTAAGTGAGGCCTAATGAACTAAAAACAAACAAACAAAAAAACAAGCCCTTTCTGTGATACCATGTTGCCTTTGAAGTCGTTCTATTGGTGGGTTGGTAGAAACTGGTTCCAGTGTTTCTGGCAGGAATGACTAGCTCTGTCCCCCCACTGTCCCCCGCCCCCGAGTTGATCCTCAAAGTTTCCTTTAGAATGGACTTGCTAAAATGCAGACCTGCAAGTATTCATGACGCCTGTGTCCAATCATTTCTCCTGCCACTGCCTACTTCACTTCTGGATTATATGAACAATTCACTGTCTTCTTTTATGCTTTTCCCTCCTCCAAGAATTCCTTTCTCCGTATGGGGTACCTGGGCAACCCACTTCATTTTTCAAACCTCAGTTTACATATTATGTCTTTTGTGCAGTCTTCTTTTTAGTGTTGTGATCACACGCTCCTTTTTGCTACCCTTGCACTTCTGCATGCCTGGTTGTTGCACTTGCTACACTGTATTGTGATTGTATTTTTTACATATATCTGTGTTCTCCTGGGCAACATTCCTTGGGGCCAAGGACTACCTTTTTTCATCTATTGATGTTGCCTTAGCATGTTACTTGTTGTGAAGTAGTTAGTTATAAAAATGAGATTTGATTAAATTGAAAATTGTTATGCACATATTAGTTATTATCATTTACAGATATAACAGGAAAAAATATTAATGTTGGTGCTGAAAGTTCACTTCTAGTAAATGGTGGTGGTACATGACTTCACTTATATTATTTTCCCCACTATTTTATATCTTTCTACCTAATATCTCTTCTTTATTTCCATCTCTTTCTTTATTACTAAACTTAGAAAAACAGGGATGAGGGTAGGGCTAGACCATACTTGGCTGGAATAGTAAAGAAATTGTGTGGGGTTTTGGTGAGAAAATCCTGAAGCATACAGGTCTGCATCTTCCCTTTTTTTTTTTTTTTTTTTTTTGCGGTACGCGGGCCTCTCACTGTTGTGGCCTCTTCCGTTGTGGAGCACAAGCTCCGGATGTGCAGGCTCAGTGGCCATGGCTCACAGGCCTAGCCGCTCCGCGGCATGTGGGATCTTCCCGGACCAGGGCACAAACCCGTGTCCCCTGCATCGACAGGTGGACTTTCAACCACTGCGCCACCAGGGAAGCCCCTGTTTGAAGTTTTTTGATAAATAAGATTCGATAACACCGTTTTATAGAAACTTAGTTTGGACATTTCTGAACCTCTTTTCTTGTTTCCTTATGGAAGAAAGCTGCTTGTTTAGGGTTAATACTAATTCAATGGGGGTAAGATTTACACAGGACCAACCCTAGCATTCATAGTGTGTGGCACAGGAAACAACTTTGAATGGCCATTTCAAGGAACAATATACTTAAGTGTATACAATGAATAAAATGGATGAACTACACAAATTTATGAGTTGAAAACCATAGAATCATAGAATTTTCTCACTGTAAAGGCTCTTCCTTTTCCAACTGCTTAACTTCAACCTCTGTCAAAGCACTTCAGTAACAGGGAGTTCTTGAGTTTAAAATGCAGTCGGTCCATTTTATAGTTGAAAGGTTCTACTTGTCAAAATATTCATCCTTTTATCAACCTAAACCTGTCTACTTGGTCTAAAATCTTCAGTGTGGGACAGTCTAAACCCTTTTTCATAGGACAACTCTTAAAATAGTTTAGAGCGACCACCTACTTCTCTCCTGGTCTTGCTTCATGTCATCTACTCCCAGTTCCTTCAATTACTTCTTATATAATAATATTTTAGATTCCAGACACTTTACTGAATTCATCACTTTCTTCAGTATAATAACTTATTTGCTGAATGTGATATTTTGATCCTAAAGGGATTTGTTTACTGTTTTCTGAAAAGAATTAAGACATAAAATGTCCAATCAACCAATAATTCTTCACCTAACATGATTCATATACACCAATTGATAAGGAAAAGTTAAAAATTCAAATTACTTCATTCTTAAAGAGTGATCATAGTATGTCCTTATTTATAATGTGCAGGAAATATGAATTTTCTTTCTGTGCATCTGTAACAGTGCCCTCTTGCAGGGTACAGAGGATACTCCATTGATGCTGCCTAATGATGTGTATGTGATATCCTGATATTTACTAAGAAGTTAGACATTCAAGAGGATTTTTTGTTCCCAACAGACATACATATATGAATTTTTATTCTCTATGTCTTGTGTGATTCTAACTTTTATTTTTCATCTATTGGCACTTAAGTGCATTCACCAAACTGCATCATAAACATCAAAGCAGATTACTTCACTTTACCTTTTATGAGATTATTATACTTATCAACCAATATCTGAGCCCTTAATATGGGCAAATCATCCTAGCCTGTTAAGCACAGAGGTACAGAGCATGGAGTTGAAAGGGCACACACCAAGATTTGAACAAATTACTTAATCTCTCTAAGTCTTCATTTTTGTATGTGAAAAATGAGAATAATTACAATGATTGAACTCATAAGGTGGATCGTAGAAAACATCTAGGTGCTACATGTAAAGAGCTTGTTTGACTACCTGACAAAAATATCCATTCTTTATTAACATGATGGTGATGATGATGATGATGAAGCTACCAGCAGGTGTCCTTCTTAGGTCGGTAAGAATGGTGAATAAGCCACAAGATCATGTCTGTGAACATTTGCATTCTAAGGCTACACTGCCTTTGCCTTCCCAACTCCGGCTCCACTCCTCATCTGTTTAAACATCTCCCAAGATAGCTCAGGTCTTCTCCTCTATGAAGCTATTCTGAACTACTCCTCTAGAATGAACTTAAAATACATTGCTTGCACTTCTATTAATTTATATCAAGTACAAACTTCTGCAGTGGAATTGATTACACTTTATTGCAATTTTTGGCTCTATATCAACTTGCAACTCTTTTGAGGAAAGAAACTGGGTCTTATTCCTAGAAACGGAAACAGTGACAAGCAAATAAGTCATAAATGTCTAAATCAGCACATTGAAGTTATTTTTTCTAGAATGTTAGGGAAAACACTTAAGGGAAAGTCAGATTCATTGTTGTTCCCACAGTCCTAAGAATGGACTTTCTCATAACTTGTATAACTCTATATGTAGCAAGTGAAGATTAATCAATGGCAGGTTTTCCTTCATTTATATTTATATAATCTTAAACTAATTGAAGAAAAGCCATCTCATCCTTCTGAGTTAAGTTACAAACATTAAGCATTTTAATATTTAAATAAGAGTGAGACTAGCTTTCTTCACAATTCTGTGTTCTCATATTTTAAAAGGATGTCAAAATTTAAACTTTTTTGTCTATCATCTTCTTCCAGATTCACTTAAAGTGTGGTTCTTAACATAATCCCAAGTTCTGAAACTAATTGAAGGTTAAACATCTAGTGATTTCAACCTCTTTTGGTCAGCCTCAACATTTCCTTCAAAAATAATTCCCATTGACCACAATATCTATACTTCCAGTCTATTTTTCCCTATAAAAACAAGAAAAAGTTCACGGTGACAGTTCCAGATTCATCCATGAGGGGGCAAACATGTCTCATACACACAATGAAGGGAAAACTAGTAATCAACTAGTTACACTGGGGAAAAAATGGACATGGTGTCAATAGCAAGATTTGGCCCATATTAGAAAGAAAACAGTGATCCATATCTGTTTGAAGATAATATGTTTGTTTAATTTTTACATTTTACTCCTATTTTCAATGCCAGAGGAAGAACACCTGAAGGATGGTGCTCGGTGTAATAGTCAAACAAATGTCTCTTTAGAGAAAAGAAAAGCACTTGAAAACATTGCAAGCTCTGTTAAACTTATTTCTAGTCTAACAACTTTAAAATCAAAAGTAGTCTTGTAAAATGCATTTCTGAAACTCTTTATCAAAAATGCATACCTCCCCTCAGATAATGTCACTGAATTAAGAATCAAGAAATGAGAGACAGGAATTCAGCTGAAAGAAACATGGAGAATTCCTGTGTAACAGAGTGAAATGTGGAGGTTCTAGCTGTGTCTGCCCTTACCATACCATTATCAGTCAAGATTTTCAGTTTTGTGTTCCAACCTGCAGTTAAAATCAAGTGTAGCGCTCAAGGCGTAATTCCTCAGTTCTCTGCTTACCCTGATTAGAACCCATGGTCTGTCATTAGAATCACTCTTTT